>NC_139545.1:43902502-44390002 GCF_965153285.1 Podarcis tiliguerta | reverse complement strand
GGATAGCGGCAAGTGTTGCTTCATGAAGTGTGAATTAGGGAGGTTCACATTAAAATGCAAATCAAGCCAGATTTCTACCCCACACCCCACTGCAGAATTTCTACCCCATCCCCACCCCCTTGAAAAGGCTGAGTCAGATGGCCAGATTATGGCATTGCTGAGTGTGGGAGCAAATAGTTTTCTCAGACAAGACACTTGATGTCAGGACCAATGACTTTGGATCCTGCCACATCAAAATCTCTGTATTCCATGGGTTCTAATCCTAGGGCACCTCTAAGCACCAAGGAGAGCCAAACCACCACCACCTTCAGGATTTTAAATGAAGGCTAAAGATATCGCATCTTAATTGATTGAGGGATCAAGCTGCTAAGATTAAACTATGAAACATAAGAGGTTGCAGAATGCTGTCATTTGCTTGACTGTGCTAAGGATACTAATTTATGCAAGCTGCGCTGGATAAATCTCAGTGAACTTGCTTCTGAATAAAGCCACATAAATATCAGGCTGCAAATCCATTACGGCTATTATTTTTACAGGCTTCTACACAGGTTTGGGGCCAGGAGAGGGTCTAAACCTATATTTCTTATGACAGATGCTATTTTGCGCTTCTGAAATTTAGTTCCTCATTCCTTTAGGGCTAACTCTTTTACTTCCGTCATAACTCACTGCAAGAGAAGAGGTCAGCAGTTTCCTCTTCGAGTTAGAAACCAAGCAACTCCACAGCCGGAGAAGATCGCTGCAAAATCGGCATGCCTCAACACTAGGAGCTATAAGACTCCACAATTTTATGCCTATCCACAGAAAGTGAGTATCACATTTATGCAGTTTTGTAGCCAGCTTGTAAAGATGGCTGTCCTCTTAAATAAGTAAAAAAAGCAAAAAGTCAGCAGTATAAGACTCTAAGGCTGCAATCCCATTTTATACACACCTATGTGACTGAAAACCAATGGACTTACTCCTGAGCAGGCATGCATAGAATTGTATTGTCTTTTATTTATTAGTTACAGTTCTTAACCCCCCCCCTTAATATGGTTTATTTGATATTAAACCACTCTTGTTGTAAGTTGGATAGTGAGCTTGGAGGTGAGATAAATGTCTATAAAAGAGATTAACAGCACAATCCTGCACATGTCCGCTTGAACAATAAGCTTCCCGTAGTTTAATGGGACTTATTCCCAGGTAGGATTGCCATCACTTCTCCCAGTGCGTGGTGTTGAGAGCCCAATGGCAATGCCCTTATTTTCTCCAATGCCATGCATATTCTATGCTGGGGATCTTTTCTCTCTCTGAATTCACTGAGCGCCAGTTTAGCACTTTGTATCTTCTAGGCATACAACTGGAGGGATAGCTCAGTCAATAGAGCATACGACTCTTAATCTCAGGGTTGTGGGTTTGAGCCCCACGTTGGGCAAAAGAGTCCTGCATTGCAAAGGGCTAGACTAGATGACTCTTGTGGTACATTCCAGCCCTACCATTCTATGATTCTAGGGCTGTGCCACTTTGTGGGCAGGGTGGACAATGAAATTATTGGGATGATTCAGGGGTCTTTCCCCTCTCCTGAGTCAAAGTGTGATGCCCATAACCACCTCCTCCAAGTCAAATCGTAATCCTAACAAAATCTCACCTTGTTGTTTTTCTGTACTTTTCTGTACCTTATAGCTCTGTCTGCCTATTCTTTCCATACAGTCGTACGTTAGTTTTTGAATACCTTGGTACTTGTACATTTTGGCTCCCAAACGCTGAAAACCCAGAAGTGTTCCGGTTTTTGAATGTTTTCCAGAAGCCGAACATCTGACGCGGCTTCCACTTGAGTGCAGGAAGCTCCTGCAGCCAATCAAAAGCCGAGCCTTGGTTTTCAAACAGTTTCGGGAGTTGAACGGACTCCTAGAACAGATTAAGTTTGAGAACCAAGGTTCCACTGTATTTCCATGGGACAAGGGGCTATGCAGGAACCGAGGCTGTCCACAGTGTTGCCTTTGGAGCACTGAAGAGCAGAGCACTGTTTATTGCTTAAAGCACAGCCCTCCAAAAATAAATTAAATTAAAAAGTTAAAAGCTTCATTTAAGATGGCTGTTGCTTTTATTTTTTTAAAAAAATCCTGCTTTGCTCTGTACTAACAACAGAACTCCATGGGCAGTGAAACAGAACTTGTAACCTTACATTCCAAGCACCTTTATACAATGTCAACAGCCATGACTGTCTCCCGTTCTTAACCTGAAACTGTTCTTAACCTGAAGCACCACTTTAGCTAATGGGGCCTCCTGCTGCTGCCATGCCGCCGGAGCACAATTTCTGTTCTCATCCTGAAGCAAAGTTCTTAACCTGAGGTAATATTTCTTAGTTAGCAGAATCTGTAACCTGAAGTGTATGTAACCTGAAGCGTATGTAACCCGAGGTACCACTGTACTGAGAACTGTAGCTTATTTGGGACAATACGGTTTTCAGCACTGTGATGGGTCTCCTAACAACACTCAGCACTCTTTAAAAAACCTACAGTTCCCAGGATTCTTTGAGGCAAGCAATGTCTGTTGGAAGTGGTATCATGGTGCTTTAAATAGGTGGCATATTGTGGCCCTTCCTCCATGTTGCACCCCTAGAATTCTCACTGTTCATGGGAATTAGGACATTTAAGGAAGTGCTTCCCTTCTTCCTGAAGCGGCTGTGCTTGTGATCTTTCTCCCCTCCCTCTCTCTAATGGACTACATTACATTTTTACAGTTTCCTCTAGTTCCACTTTGGCTAGAGATCAATATTTTGACTATATTCATATTTTTGATATATAGCATTTCTCTGGCGCAGAGCACAAGAGCTAATATATTATATTATTGTCCTCTAAAGAAAAATGGGAATCTGATCAGGAGATTACCCACTAAATGGCTGTGAGGATTTATTCAAATTCCCCTAAAGATCTTAGTGAATAATTTGTTGCAGAGGATTTATTAGCATCCTCACAGGGCCATTTTCCAGATATACCCGGGATGTAGAGCACAGAGAGAGTTTCTCTGCTTTATGAGAAAAGGCTGCCCTTGCTGTTACTTCCCTGCTATATGATACCTGTCTCTGTTAACCCTTCTAAAGCAAGATCAATATGCCATATACTTTTGTATGGGTGATACTACTGTATTAGAGTCATCTCTTTTTTTAAAGAAAAAAATACAGAGTTGTTATTGGCAATGTATTTCAAAATCCCAAATTTTTGCCTTTGATTCTTGTTGAAGGATACCGTTCTGATTTGGGCCACATCCACACCGTAACACACTATGATGCCACTTTAAAGAGTCATTATTTCCCACAAAGAATCCTGGGAACTGTAGTTTGTTGAACTGATAAGAACTGATAAGAACAGATACTATACTTGATCTTAGCCATAAGGCCAAGAAACAAACTGTAGTTTGTTAAGGCTAGTTGCCATATTTCAAAAAATAAAAACCAGGACACCCTAAAAGTTGTCGAGCTTTTCTTTACAAAAACAAAAAACAAAATGGGATTTATTGATTGACTTGTCTAAGATCCAGGAGGACAAAGTGCCACCTTTCGGAAATTCCTTCCGGACATTAATTCCGCCTTTGAAACCCCCGACGTATGGCAGCCCTACTTGAGAAGGCTGCTGAGAGTTGTTATGAGACCCCGATTCTCTTCAAGAAGCTGCAATTCCTGGAGTCATTTAGCAACCAATCCCTCTTTTCAGAAAACTCTGGGAACTGTGGTTCTCTGAGGAGAATAAAGGTAAAAAAAGGTAAAGTACCCCTGGATAGTTAAGTCTAGTCAAAGGTGACTATGGGGTATGATGCTCATCTTGCTTTCAGGCTATGGGAGCCGGCGTTTGTCCACAGACAGCTTTCCAGGTCATGTGGCCAGCATGGCTAAACCACTTCTGGCACAACAGAACACTGTGATGGAAACCAGAGCGCACAAAACCAAAAAGTGCAGCTGGACTTAACTGCCAGGGGTCCTTTACCTTTTTTAACAACTCACAGCGGCCTTCCCAAACTACAGCTCCCAGGATTCTTTGCGAGAAGTCACAATGTTTGAAAGTGGAATCATAGTGCTTTACATGTATAGTGTCAATGTGGAATTGAAAACTTTTTCAAGATTATGGGAGAAAATGGGATTTATTCTCTGCGCTAAAGGAATGCTAGGCCACTTTCTTCTTTCTTATTATAAAACCACCACAATTAGCACATAACCATGCCGGGGGGTGGGGGTGGGGGAGCTGAACAGTGTGAAGAGAAGGAAATTAATCCCTCATAATATTAGAATGTGTACAAATCTGTGGTGCAGCTGTGCTTAGAATGCGAAGTACAATTCTGGTCACCACACCTCAGAAAGGGATATTGTAGATCTGGGAAAGGTGTAGTAAAGGCATCAGAAATGATGAAAGGGCTGGAGTCCTGGCATTTTAGAGGTGTGTACAATTATGCACATTGAGGAGGAAGCAGATAGAGAGAATGGAACTGAATGGTGGGAGATTTGGGACAGACAAGAGGAAGCACTTGATCGCTGCATTTGTTAAACTGTGAAATTCACTGCCCCAAGGTGTCATGATGACCACCAACTTAAAAGGGGATAAGAAGACAAATTAATGGAGGATAAGGCTGCCAATGGCGATTTGTCATGGTGGCTGTGTATTGCCTCCACTATCAGAGACAGTACAGCTCTGGAAACCATTTGTGTGAGGACTTGAGAGGGCCATTGTGTTCACGTGCTGCTTGTGGGTTTTCCAGAGGCTTCTGGTTGGTCACTGGAGGAAGCAGGATGCTGAGTCAAAGATGGGCCTTTGACTCTCTGTGTTCTTCATATGCTAATAGTCAGCTTAGGTGTGAAGAAAGTACCTCACACACCTGGAAATTAAGGAGCTCACTGGCACAGGATGTGGTAAGAACTACTGGCTTAGATGGCAACAAACCAGACAAAATTGGGGAAGATGGCCCCATCAAAGGCTATTGGACATTATACTAGATCGAGCAAGTGTAGGAACAGTGTATCTCTGAATATCAGGAGCTGAAGTTATACAACAGAGGGTAGCTATCATCTTCATGCCCTCCTTGTTAGCTTCTCAGAAGCATCCACACAAGCCACTGTTGGCGATTGAATGGCGGTTTAAGTTGACCTTTATCTGATTCAGTAAGGCAGTTGTTAGGTCCTTGAAATGCCAGCAGTAAAAGTTGAAATCGTGAAGTTGTGGCCAGCAAATCAGGCAAGCAGCTACTTATGCCTGCCATAAATACGGAGGATGTGATGGTGGTCAATGGAGAAATAGGAAAATGATGCTTGCTTGTGATCTTTGCAAAATGGTCCAAATGCAACACAACTGGGATTGCAATTCTCAGCAGTGACCACCTGGGTCCTCCTTCCTCTTTTCTGCGATCTCGTCTTATTGATTTTTGGACTAGTCCGGAAGCTGGCTAAAAAACTGCAGTTGGCTAAGAAGAAATGCAGCCTCCATTGACAACTAGCTGACAACTTCAAAATTCTGTAATCTTTTGAAGATTTAGTAAAAGAGGCCAAATAACAGTATGTGGATGAGGAGAGGCGCGCTAGACTGGCAGCGATGTTCTTAGTCAATTAAATGACAACAGGGGATCCACCCTGGAACTTTAAAGGTAATCTAATCCTATTTCCAAAATCTGTCAGCTCATGATTCCAAATAGGCAATGAGAAGGAAAACTGGTTATAGGATTTAAAACTGATATGTTATTTTCCCTCTCTGCAGTTGCAATATTACTGGGCTTAGAAAGGAGATAATTCCCCCACCCCACCCACTCCAAATAACTTCCATCTTAATAGTTGCATTCTGCTGCTGAGGATGCCTTTGGAAGCTATAATTTCCAAAATGTATTCATTTCTGATATCTTCATTTCTAAAAGTTTATCCACATTAACCTTCAAAGTAGCCTTAGGCTCAACTGGTGCACAGTTATCTAAATTAAGAAAAAATGCAATTATTCCATCGTGGGTCTTAAGTCTAAAGACCTATATTTCTTGGATTCCTCCGCTATTAAGGAATCAACATTTTGATAAATTATTTAAACTCCTTAGAGGATAATAATGCACAAAAGGAATATTAAGACTATTTCCGCCTCTCCTCATTTGGATTAGCCTTAACAGCGATATCCACCAAGTTATCTTCAAACTTCCTCTAGAACCCCACTTACCTCCGGGTCTCATGTTGAATTTTAAGATTATCTAAAAATAAACACATATATTTTATGAAAGCCACAAGGTTTCTGTTAATTGAACTGAAGAAGATCTGTCTTAGCTGTCACCAGATGTGTCTCCGTCTTCTGAGAATATTTCATCATGACTGACCCTTTCAATGTGATGGGACAGAATCCTCGCTTCCTAAGCACAGTGTGAGAAACCAGGATGTAATCCCATGGCCTTGTAAAGGTGTGCAAAATCAGGGATGGGGAACTTATGCCCCTTGCCCAGATGTTGTTGGACTCCAACTCCCATGATCCCTAGCGAGCATGGCCAATGACCCAGGGATGGTAGGAGTTTAGGAATGAAGGGCTACAGTCTCCATCCTTGATGCAATCAGGGAACCACATATCATGTGGGTCTTTTGCACCTGATCATCACCCTCCCTCCTTGTGCAGGAAGGATCCTATTGATGTGGTTGTAACAGTGACATGAATACTGTTGTGTGTGACGGGGGGCGCACGGATATGAACACAGTGTTCCCTGCAGTGCTGTCTTACCTAGGGGGTGCAAGGGGTGTGGGGCACCTGGGCGCCAAATTCTGGGGGGCTCCAAATGTGTACCTACTGTATAATGGTACCTCTCGATTGGCGGCAGTGAAAAGCAATGGAGCGAAAGTCCACACACACACCCATCGCTTTGTTATTCTGTACTGTCAAATATTCTTGACGAGTCAGGAAACAAAAGTAGTTTCCCCCCTAAGAAAAGCTCAACAACTTTGAGTCCCCCCCCCCAAAAAAAATAGGTCAATAAAAGCTAATTTGAGGGTGCTGGATGGATCTTTGCACCCCAGCAGTGCATATGCTAAAGACGGCCCTGGTTCCCTGTAAGGGTCCCAACCCAGTGAGAGGTTTCTCCCATGAGCCCCATGGCCTTGTTGGGATTGGGTATAGAGTGCAGGCTTAGACTGATGAGGAGGAAACAGAGAGAATCATGTCTGGATGTTCTCTCCTTCTCCCCCTCCTGCAAAGTGAAGAGCCTCATTGGGGCCTGGGACATAAGATCATAAGGAGAGCTTTCTGAATCAGGCCAGTGGCTCATCTAGTCCAGCATTCTGTTCTCACATGGTGCCCGTGAAAAACCCACAAGCAGGATCTGAGCACAAGAGCGTTCTCTCCCTCCTGTGGTTTCCAACAGCTGATATTCAGAAGCATCGCTGACTCCAGCTGTGGAAGCAGAGCACAGCCTTCATGACTATCAAGGGAGGCCATTGGAGGGCATTGACCACCTACCGCTGATGGCTGAGCCCGAGGCAGCAGATTTACTCCACTGGCTTGGTAATGTCCACAGAATGGAAGAAGGCAGAATCTCTACAGGGAGCTGGCTGCAGGCACCAGGCCCCTTGGCAAACCAACTCTGTGTTACAAAGATGTCTGCAAACATGACATGAAGGCTGGCAACATCGACCCCAGTGTGTGGGAATCCTTTGCAAAGGACCGCAGTGTCTGGAGACAGACAGACAGGTTGCGCTTCCACAGCAGTGACCAGAGGAGGAATGACCGCTGGGAGAAGCACAAAGAGAAGAAATGTCATGGTGCATCTGCAGCAGCACAACTGGACCTCTTTATCTGCCCCAACTGCAACAAAACACATCTCTCTTGTATCAGTCTCTACGCCACTGCAGGCGCTGTAACTCTCTCATGGTTTGACTTCATCCTCAAAGGCAAACTGTTCCTTTGTCTCCCGAGGCAGACGGATGCCAACCAATTAGCATATGTGATATAAAAAGGTAAAGGTAAAGGTACCCCTGCCCGTATGGGCCAGTCTTGACAGACTCTAGGGTTGTGCGCCCATCTCACTCAAGAGGACGGGGGCCAGCGCTGTCCGGAGACACTTCCGGGTCACGTGGCCAGCGTGACATCGCTGCTCTGGCGAGCCAGAGCCGCACACGGAAACGCCGTTTACCTTCCCGCTAGTAAGCGGTCCCTATTTATCTACTTGCACCCGGGAGTGCTTTCGAACTGCTAGGTTGGCAGGCGCTGGGACCGAACAACGGGAGCGCACCCCGCCGCGGGGATTCGAACCGCCGACCTTTCGATCGGCAAGCCCTAGGCGCTGAGGCTTTTACCCACAGCGCCACCCGCATCCCCATATGTGATATAGCCAAATTCAGATGAGGAGCCTCTCTCCCATGTCCCAATCCAGACAGGGCTCCTTGCGCTTGTTATTTTAACTGGAAGGAAAGCTGCCATTTACACCAACATAAGCTTTCTTCCTGGGCAGGTGGAGGCGAAAAGTTTATTTCCTTCTTCTATCCTCAGTAGATTCCAATCTGTACTTGGGTGGGGTGTCTGCACTGTGGCGATCACACAGGGTCCTCGGACGTTTCACCGTGCCACCACTTTATTTCTCACCGCCGCCACCCAGGCCCTTACCTGGTACAATACTGAGTCCAGTCAAGGTTAAATTGGAACATAAACTTTTGTTTATTTATTGCAGTTTAACAAGCATGTGGTTTCATAAACGGTATCGGTCAATTACAATCATGGGGTGCCTATCCAGACCTATAACTTCCGCTACCTGCTCTCAGATATTTACTTGTTTTCCTAGCCCCTAACTATTCCTAACTCAGCTTATTTCGCTACACTAACTCAACCTACCCACAAACTCTATCCCAATTCACACCCACTCCAACCAACCACCCAACTCCCAATGAACTCCCCCTTTGCCCCTCCCAGAGCTGGTTTTATAGTCCCTCTGACTCCACCCCCCTGGGTCCTGATTGGGTAACCTGGTTAACTATTTCACCTCCAGCACTCCCATATGTTAACATCACACGCACGTTTACTTTTTAGAAAACAGCAGCAACAACAGCAACGTTCACACAATTCCCGTTGTATGAATAGCCTCACATCTAGCTTTGTCCCTAACGTTCACCCATGTGGGCCTAGCCTCCAATCAAATAAATAACATGACAGATCCTCAGCTGACTCAGACTCAACTCACATGTAGTTTCGCTGCTGAAGAAGTCAGCATCCTTTAGTCAAATGGGTTTGTTTTTCTTTCCCACCAGCACTTTTCGTGAATGCTGCAGCAGCACATCCTATGTTTGGAATGTGATGAGGGTAGCAAAGCAATGCTCAAAAGTTGCACTGCCAGCTTTCAGATGACTGCTGCAGTGATGTAACTTGTTTCCAATAGACCCGTGAGCTTTTGGAGAATTGGGTTTTTTAAATTATTATTATTTTAAATAGCATCAGAATAAATCAGGATAAATGCTCAGTAAACATGTATTTCTTTTGTTCTTTTCTGCCCATGATTCTTTTTCCTAATGTTGTGCTTCTTTTTCAATGAATCAAACACACTGAAAATGTTACTGGTTTTATGTAAGTGACACAGCTTGGAATGCCTAATGACATCTCAAAATATTGCCCTTCTCCCCTTAGACCCTGCTTTCAGTGCTGACCACAGCAGCAAATAAATAGTCTCCAGATCCGATCATCACAAGACATCATTGCCCATTGCCAAAATCAGAGCCCTATTTGGATTGTCAGTCACAATGAGAAATCGTATCAGTCCCAGCTTTCCCCACTTCACTTCACTTTTTTGAGCCATTCATTTCTCCCACAATTCATAAATCCTTCCTCTCTGCTAAGCTTTTTCCCGGTGACACTTCAGCAAATGCCATTTTAAAAGTCTCTTCGGATATCAGCAGCATCTCTGAATTCCTTCTGTCAGCTGTCTCTGAGTGAAAGGCATGACTTTCTAAAAAGTAAGTTAATAGGCTGCAAAGACAATCGCTACCTTGAGAGTTAATGTGGGCCCGAGAGATATGAAAATAAATGGAAGCGTATTTGTTCCTCGGATGCTGCTTGCACAGTAGTGGAAGCCTTGATGGGAGTGGGAATATTTGTGAGTGAGAGAAAGAGAGAGGACTGCTGTCTTGGAAGAATGTAAGCTTTCCATTGTTGAAACTAAAATTCCATAACCAATAAAGGCGGAGATTCAAAGCACTGCTTAAGCTGAAGATTTGTGATAGCTAGGAGAATTTGAAGAGAGGCAGAGTGGTGTAGTGGTTAGAGTGTTGGGCTAAAGCTAGAGAGACCCAGTTTCACATCCTCATGCAGCCATGGAGTTCACTGGAATGGCCTTGGGCCATTTGCTATCTCTCAGCCTAACCTACCTCACAGGGTTGTATTGAGTATGACATGCATGGGGTGGGGTGGCAAAAGGCAGGGGCACTGCTTTCAGCTCCTTGGGATGTTGTAAGCCCCACACTTAAGCTCAGGCCAATAGTGGAGAACCCAGAATACAGGCTGGCATAGACAAGGCAATCTCAGACCTCAAATCAGTTACAGTGGTACCTCGGGTTACATACACTTCAGGTTACATACGCTTCAGGTTACAGACTCCGCTAACCCAGAAATAGTGCTTCAGGTTAAGAACTTTGCTTCAGGATAACAACAGAAATCGGGCTCCTGCGGCACGGCGGCAGCAGGAGGCCCCATTAGCTAAAGTGTTGCTTCAGGTTAAGAACAATTTCAGGTTAAGAACAGACCTCTGGAACGAATTAAGTACTTAACCCGAGGTACAACTGTACTATGAATCCCACAACTCCATGCAGTTGCAATGCCCTGGTCAGAACGGCTGTTAATAAATCCTGCTTGTTTCCAGACGTAGTTTCTTGATAGCCTTCAATGTGTTAGAATTCCTGATCTATGATTGCAGTCATGGGATTGTTGTCTTTCACATGACGTGGTATGTTTTGACTCCACATAGTGGGAAGTGACGGAGACAGGATGTTTGTGTTACTGTGTTCCATGAAGTGGGGCTATTGTCCTTTGGTTTTTTTCTCTTTGCTGTCTGATGCTAGAGAGAGAGGGAACCATGTTGCAGTGCTCCGTGTGTGTTTATATGTAAATAAGGTAGATTAGCCAAAATGCTGAGTTGCTGAGGTCTGTCACGCAATGCTGTGCAAACTCTACGGATCCCTAAGTGTGTCGGTGTCTGTAGGCATCGGTCGCTGTGATGTTCGGCTGAAGAAAGCTTATGAAGCTCCAGAACAATCGACCAGGAGGGAGAGAACATGCCAGTCGGGCATGTGTCTCTGCCAGGGTCCTACTCGAGTGTAGGCTGAACTCCTGACACAATGAAGGTAATAATAATAATAATAATAATAATAATAATAATAATAATAATAGACTTGGGAGTGGAGTTATGGCAACTTGAAAGCCCCTTCAAAACTAGCGCCCTCTCAGAGCTGGCCCAAGACATTTTGCTGCCTGAGGCAAACAGCAAGATAGTGCCGGCCCTTACCATGTATAGAAGGTGACTGGACTGACAGGTGGTAATAGCACAGCAGCACCCCCAGCACACCAGAGAGCGGCTGGCTAGCTTAGGTGGTGCAGGGCAGGTCATTGGCAAACGCACTCCGCCCTTCAATAGAGGGCAACAGCCAAAGGGGTGCTGCCACCCCTCAGCAACTACCGCCTGAAGGAACTGCCTCCCTCTGCACAATGGTTGCACCAGCCCTATGCCCTCCTTTACCTCCCAAGAGCTTGGAATGGTTTGCTTAGGGTTCCCAGTTGGTTTCCTATCAGAGTAGCTTCTAGGACCAGACTCCTTTGGCTGCAGCAGAAGACTCCTAATTCCTCTCACTCTTCCTCTCTCCATATTCCTCCCTGCCCAACAGGCTGCAAGGAGTGAGACAGATCACTCTTGCCACAGAATTGGACTGATCCCTTATGCAGGGATCTTCTACCTCCAGGCTGCCCCCCCCCCCCATCATGACATGAGCCCGTGGACTTCATGTGGCCTCTGAACCACAAGTTCCTCACCTTGGCCTATGCCACTGCAGAGCCCTGCACCAATTCCATGCGACGACCTGGATATGGCTTGTATATGTGTCTTTGGCTCAGAGGGATTTTAAAAGCAAATTACGAAGGTCGCGACAATAGGCGTAATAACAGGAATACACAGACAACCCTAACTGTATCGCTTTGAATGGCCTTCATCTGTGCTAACGTCCTTAACTGAGCATTCCAATCAGCCTGAACAGCGCACCGCCATTGAGGAATCACGATCGAGGGGCTATTAGGCCAAACGGTATTGTCAGAATCCCGCAAATTATGCAGGCTCTTTTCAGAGAACCGAGTCCCAAAGCTTCCAAATATCAAAAGGGTTCAATATCCAGCGGATCATGTATTTAAGGGAAATTGGCCCCTAAATTACTGCGCTATTGTCATTTGTTCTTCTCCGGTTCACGGAAAGGCTAAAGTGAATGCTATTTTTAAAATGCGGCGTGAAGAAGAAGCGGAGGAGAAAGCAACAAAGGAAATTTCCATAGGTGGTGAGGAGTGAAAGCTTCGCTCACCGGAAGGCTCTCCGTTTTACATAGTATTTGAAAAGTTAAGTGCTGATTGTGGGGCAGACAGATAGCTACAGATCTATAGATATCTTTCAAACATTCTGAGGAAAATGGCATCATAATTTGGATGGGGCTCTGCTCAGATCTATGACTCGAGAGCATGTGGAGAAAGGAACTGAGAGCAGGCGCCTAAGGAGCAGCCGCCATTAGCTGGAGCAGATCTGGGGAACCATTGCCTCCCCGGTGTTGCTGAACTACAGCTCTCACCATCCCTGATCATTGGTCATGATGACAGGGGCTGATGGGAGTTGTAGCTCAGCAAAATCTGCTGGGCCAAAGGTTCCCCACACCTGTGGTTGATTGAGGCAGCTGCCTAATGTAGCAGTTACTGTTGGACTATGGAGCTACTTGTGCCATGCTGGCTGCCCAGCTTTCCCTAAGTGAGTCTGATTCCCTCAGGGGTGCTAAACTGTTGACATAAGATCTGGCTTCTGTACATGGAAATGTGAGGGATATACCATCTCCTTGGAATGCAGGTGGCGCTGTGGTCTAAACCACTGAGCCTCTTGGGCTTGCCAATCAGAAGGTTGGCGGTTCGAATTCCTGTGATAGGGTGAGCTCCCATTGCTCTGTCCCAGCTCCTGCCGACCTAGCAGTTCGAAAGCATGCCAGTGCAAGTAGATAAATAGGTACCGCTGCGACAGAAAGGTAAACGGTGTTTCCATGCGCTCTGGTTTCCGTCACGGTCTTCTGTTGCACCAGAAGGGTTTAGTCATGCTGGCCCCATGACCTGGAAAGCTGCCTGTGGACAAATGCCGGCTCCCTCGGCCTGAAAGCGAGATGAGCGCCGCAACCCCATTGTCGCCTATGACTGGACTTAACCATCCAAGGGTCCTTTACCTTTACCTATACCATCTCCTGCTCCATATCCTCCAAAATGATGTGGTCCCAAACCAGTACACCATCTTCTGGGTCCAAAGTCCTGCACAAGTCACATGACTCAATACTTTTTTGGAGGGCGAGCTCTTGGCTCGAAATCGCGCGAGAGCTAGGTGCCCAAAATGGCCACAGAGCTCTCGTGGCCCATTTTTCCCCAGACAGTTGATGGGTATGCTATTCAGCAGAGGCAGCAAAATATTTTGGGCTGGCCCTGCAGGTGTTGTTCTGTTAACTAGGCAAGAGTAAAGGTCAAGTTCCTGGAATTTATATTGGAGGCAGGGGATCTGGCCAATCCAAAGGCTTGATGTTGCCAGCCATTCACAAACACCCATCCATGCCCGTGCTGCAATATTACTGAGGGCAGGCTTTCAGGGTCTGCGAGTGTAAAGATCTTTCTCAGTTTGTTTGCTTGCTTTTGCCCTGGCAAAATCCAGGGAATTTAGGAATCACCCACCTGTCATTTTCACATTAATGGGAAATAAATAAGAATCATGCTGCCTGGTGCTATAATACCTGTCTTTGGCTTTTCCGTTGGGCAGTATATTGTACCCTCACAAAAGTCAGGGTATTATGATTTGCAGGCATCTCTCAAATTCAGTAACCACGTGGCAGATTCCTGTGGAGCCTTATCTCTCAGCCTCAAAAGAAAAGTCTGATCTCAATTGTCAGCTTTGCTTTGGCTCCCTCCCCCTTGCGCACACACACCCTGCCCCACACCTCATCAGGGTATGCATTTCAGTGCAAGGGAAAGTTCAGACACCCTGGTGCTTCAAATATTTTCTTTCAAAGGCATTAAAGAAAATAATAGGAAACAAATATCAAGAGATTACAAAGGCATCTGCGGCCAATGAATGTTTATGAAGCTTACTTTTATTCCAACCAGCGTAGTCAATGACATCTGATTAAGCTGTCCTATTAATAAAATAAAATAAAAACGGAGGGACAAAGCTGCCTTCAGCCTGTGTAGTACAGATAAATAATTTTCTCGGGAGATTGTTATCATCATATGCTCTGCGCTAAGAACTGTTTGCTGGTGAGGCTGGGGGAGATGTGCATATTGCTAAAGAAAGGTTCGTTTAAAGCCTGGTGTGATGCTAGGGCAAGTCAGAGAACGTTTGCCCCACATCATAAATAGATCTGTGTGTATGGATTTGACCTGCACTCTGGTGTACCTAGAAAATCTGGATGGTGATGTCAGCCTCAGGTTACTATGAGTGGAATAGCTTCACCTACAGACATGAGACTCAGAGTGTCTAGACCAGGGGTTCCCAAACTTGTGTTTCCAGCTGTTGTGTGACTACAACTCCCATCATCCCTAGCTAGCAGGACCAGTGGTCAGGGATGATGGGAACTGTAGTCCCAAAACAGCTGGAGAGCCAACTTTGGGAAACCCTTGTCTAGAGAATACTCTGCAGACCTCCAAGGGCTGCCAGCTAAGTTTGGGTTCTTTAAACAGTGGGTGCTTCCCCTCTAAGTACCACGTGCCTATTTTACACTTTGCATTGTGCTGCTTTGAAATTTATCATACCATAATACCTAGTGCTGGATTTTCCATCAACGGATTGGGAAACAGCAAGTCAGTAGGGTTGCCCTGAGATTTCAGGGGCCAAACCTGAGATCCCTAGCAATGTCACATGGGTGGGCCCTGGAGACAGAGGTTAACTGAGAAAAGGGATAAGAGGAAGGCAGATCCCCACACACACACTCCCAGTTTTTCTGCTATAAGTTGCAGACTGAAGCTTGCAAGCTGCATGGACAGTCTTCTTAATGTTTGATGATGATGATGATGATTGTCCACCTGAAGGTTCAAGCTCTCCACCTTCCGCCTTTAGGCAGGCAGACAGACCTGGAGAATACAGGTCAGACCTGGAGGTCTGGTAGCCATAGTGGTCATACTCCAAACTGAAGGTACATGCGGACTATGAGAAGATTGTGGGAAAGCTGTCTCTATGTATGAAGCATAAGATTTACCTGTTTCTTTGGCTTCGACATCACGCCTTCTCCCCTCCCCTTTTCTTTGTTTAGCACCTAACCTGAAGAAGAGTTCTGGAGAATTTGAAAGGTTGTTCACAAGTTAGAAACATTTTGGCGAGTCTAACATTCTTTTTTTTTTATTACTGTGACTCTGTGTATTGGGGAACAGTGGGAGGGGGGACATTGCAACCCTCTTAGTCTGAGAAGCCTGCCATTTTCAGGAAGCTCCACCAGCAATAAATCAGGTCATGCTTGAGGTCATGTATGCAGAGAGAAAGCAGAGATGCTTAGGGGGAGGTGTGGGATTGATAAGAAATGAGAAGAAGCTAAGAGAAGCAGGAGAGGCATTGTCACCGAATCACTCCATCCTGCTTGCAGAGTGAGCAGTTTTAGGGAACACAGATCAGAGGGTGGAGCTGTCTAAAGCAGAAGGCATGAGAAGATGGACTTGGAGGGAGAAGCTCTCACATTTTGAGCAAATTTGACAACAAGAAAATGGTTTTGGAGCCCAGGTCTGGGTCAAAACGTCCCAGCAGCAAGCCTATAACAGGAGATTGGTGGAATGTAAGGAAGCCAGGGTAGGAAGCAAGATAAATACAGTGGTACCTCAGGTTACATACGCTTCAGATTACATACGCTTCAGGTTACAGACTCCGCTAACCCAGAAATAGTGCTTCAGGTTAAGAACTTTGCTTCAGGGTGAGAACAGAAATCATGCTCTGGCGGCACAGCAGCAGCAGGAGGCCCCATTAGCAAAAGTGGTGCTTCAGGTTAAGAACAGTTGCAGGTTAAGAACGGACCTCCGGAACAAATTAAGTACTTAACCTGAGGTACCACTGTAACAACACTGAAAACGGTGTTTGGGCAAAAGTCCCACCCAGTAAATTGGTGTTCTGAGGATCTTCAAGTGGGGGAAAGAGGGATAAAAATAGAATTGACATAACACTGAGTTCTGTCATCCAAAAGCGTTCACACTGCTTAGAAGAGCTACAGAGGGGAAATTGTGAGGCTGTGTGAGTGAAGAATGGGAGCAGATGACATATTTGGTTAATGGACTGCCTTGCCTGGCTTGGATTATGGATCCCTCTAAACTTTCCCCCAGCTAGCAAAAGGTTCTTAACAAAGGGAAAGACACAATATTCCAGCACAGGGAAAAGACAGAATCAAGCTGCTCCAAGTGTTTGCCTTCTCCACAGAGAACAAAGAACAAGATACTTCCTTAGCAAAGTTCTTGTCAAAGGGGCGACCAATTAATCTTGTATGAGTTATGCCCAGCATCAGCACAGCTGCCAAAGATCTCTGGAGAGAGTCTCCCCGCCATTCCGAACACTGCTATCCTTCTGCATGAATTATGAGGGGCTTTCCAAACGACTCTCCGTAGATCTCACCTCCGCTAGCTCAACAGATGGGCTATGCTTCCACAGACCACTTTGTGTAAGCCTCATGCTTGTCACTTTTAGGACCGTGCTAGAATTATTTTGAACATGCCAGCACTCGGCGTTATCAACTCCCATATTTAACAAACAGACAAGGTAGGGATTTCTGCTGGTCTGACTGCCAGGAATAAACTGGGGGGGGGGGACACTGCTTCACAGACTATGACAAAAGGGGTGCACACTTCATAAGATCCCGAATGATTTCAATGGGAGGAGCAGATGTTCTTCTCCTGCTTGTAACTTCTGTGTTTGCCATCCCATTGGCATGAAGTGCTGATGTATTCTACTGCCTCGCCAAAGGTTTGGGCCTGGCAAATTTCAGAGAGATTCCAGCTCAGTTTTTGCCATGTCTCCATTGCCTGGCTGGCGGCCTTGGGTCCCAAATCCTTCCTCGTTTCTCCTCCTCATTTACAACACCTCCATGCACCTCACAATGTCCTCTGCTTAAGGTGGCTCAGCCTATGAAATTCTCTGCACACATAGGAGAATCATCGTTTCATTGTTATTCAGCTGGAGATGCCCACATTTCCCCCTCAGTATTTCCCCCCCCACACCCTTTTTCTGGGAGTCAGATAATAAAATTAATTAAAGTAGGTTTTACTGCACATTTGGGAAAGTGATGGGCCCTTGTAGCGCTGGATCAGCAGTCTGCAATTTCATATTTGCATAGGATTAATAAAGGAAAACAAGATAATTTATATAACATCCCAGGCAGATGAGATGTCTGTAATTGATGGAATTGTCTGCCTAAGTGAGCTGCAATCTATTTGCTTACTATGGCTGACAATGCCTGCGCATTTCACCAAAGTACTCTAAGCCTCAGGCTGCAGCTGCTGATATAGGAACACCAATAACGCTGGAGGGAGTCTAATGGTATTATTAACTCCCACTGGCAATCAGTCCTGCAGAACGCAGCAGGGTCAGTACGGGAAGCCCGAGCACTGATCACACGCACAGCAGCAGCAGCTGTTTGCATCGCCAGCATCACACAGCATTCTTCAGCTCTCCTGGACAATGCCTTAACAATGTGAGGGCCGTCTTGTGCATTGTCCATAATGCTGAAAGTGGGGTCATCTTTAGAATGGTCCTGGTTGCAGGCAGGCCCCCAGCCCGGTTCCTCCCCCCCCCCCGGTGTGGACAGAGTAACACTTTCATGTCAGGGTGGCATCACAATCACCCCAGGCCTGTTGGCCAATCATTTTTGAGTGGGGGGATTGTGAGGGGTTTAAAAGTGGCAGCTATACACCTGCTTCACGCTGCCGAACACTCGCCCACCCGCCCTGTAATTTATGTGTTCTCTGGCTTTGCTTTGGACTTTGGTTGGTCACCTGTCTTGGGACGGGGGCCAGGTAGGAATTTTTCCACTTGGCAAATTGGCACGGGCCACTTGGTTTTCACCTACCTCTTAGCAATCGTCACAACTTTGTAAGGTTTGGCGGTTAGGCATTGGCTCATTGAATTGTGGGAGAGGGGAGGTCAGCCATTGTCTGCCCCTCCATTGACCAAGGGTATTCTGTTAAAGGAAGCCAGGGACTGGATCCTGTCCAAAGTCTGCTTGAGGGGCCAGGGCCATCACAGGCCTCTGGGAACACCAAGGAAAGCTACAGGCGGGTTCCCCCGATGTGGCTTCCTCTTGGGGTGGTTTACCCTTATTGACTACCTGCAAAGCGGGCAGGAGTCCGATATAGTCTATGCCAATGCCTAAGCCAATATGGCTCACATTTCTGTAATTCAATAAAGTTGTGGCCTAAAATTTTGCCAATAACCTTAAACTAAATATTCTGTGTCCGTGTGGATTTATTTTAACAAGGGGCTGGTCAGGGGGCCTTGCCACACAACCAGATTTTGACCAATGCAGCTGAATGATGTGAGATTCGGGACAAGCCAAAGGGAGTACATAAAGAAGAGCTTTCTGAATCGGGCCATCTAGTGTAGCATCCTGTTCTTACAGTGGCCAACCAGATGCCTTTGGGAAACCAACAAGCAAGACCTGAGAACAAGATCACAAGAACTTGTGGTTTCCAGGAACTGGCATTCAGAAACATCACTGTATCCAGCAGGCAGCCACCATCTTGCCATCACTCTGTCCTGTCCCATTCCATAAGTTGTAGTGATGCCAGCATCAGAAGGGCATCTCTGCCCTACCGCATTGGTAGCTGCTAGCTACCAATCATTTTGGATAAAGGGGCCGAGAGGAACGAGCCAACTAATCCTGACTTTCCCCTCTCCTCCTCCTCGTTGAGTTCTACAGAAACAACACTGAGACTGGGAAGGAGGAAGTTGGCACACTGGCCTCCGCTGGAAGCATCTCAGTTTGGGAATGGACCAGACAGGCCTGGCTCTACCATTAAGCAGAGTGAGGCAGCTGCCTTAGGTAGCAGATGCTGCAGGGTGGCCCGCCCTAATCCAGCCAGCATCTCTCGAGCGTAAAGAAGTTTTGAATTAAGTTTTGAATTTGAATGAAGTTTTGAATTTGAATTACAGTTTTGAATTAAGATGCAACTGCCCATTTAGTTGCTTTCTGCACATGGAATAGGGAGACACAGGATCTCTTGTCCTTTGCCTCAGGTAGCAAAACTTCTTGGGCTGATCCCAGGACTGGATGTTTGTAGTATTTCTGACCCGAAAATCCCAGGTGGGTGACATAAACCCAAATATAATGAATAGCCAGCAGACCACAAAATAGCCACAAACAAAGCTTAAGATGGATAGCAACTCACAAGGCCAGCAGGGCCCATCCAAAGGCATACTTCATAACCAAAGGCGATATAGGTAACATGCTGGAACCAGATGCACCTTTATGGGGAACAAGAGAGAGAAAAGAGTCGGTGATAATGTCAAGGTATGGTGTCTCTCAAACAAGGTGGAAGATAACATTGTCAACGGATAAGGAAAGCATGCAAGGAGAGGAGGGCTTGGGAGGAAAGTAGAGGAGTCTGTGTCTGAGAGGAAATAGGAACATAGTAATTATTATTATTATTATTATTATTATTATTATTATTATTATTTATCTGCACCGCGCCCATCTGGCTGGGTTTCCCCAGGCACTCTGGGCAGCTTCCAACAAAGATTAAAAATACATTAAAATGTCACACATTAAAAACTTCCCTAAACAGGGCTGCCTTTAGATGTCTTCTAAATGTCAGGTAGTTGTTTATTTCCTTGACATCTGATGGGAGGGCGTTCCACAGGGCGGGCGCCACTACTGAAAAGGCCCTCTGCCTGGTTCCCTGTAGCTTTGCTTCTCACAGTGAGGGAACCACCAGAAGGCCCTCAGAGCTGGACCTCAGTGTCCGGGCAGAACGATGGGGGTGGAGACGCTCCTTCAGGTATACTGGCAGCAGCTCTCCAAAGTTTCAGAAAGGTTTCCATCCCTTGAGGATTGAACCTTGATGCTCTGCCTCTGAGCTATTGCCCCCTCACCCCTCCCTCTCTCTCCTAAGCCCCAACTTACTGATACATTTCAAGCAATACTACACCACTTTAAACAGTCATTGTTGGGTGTAATGAAGGGTCATGGCTCCCCAGCACCCCCTGAAAAATCCTGGGGACTGTAGTTTGTTAAAGTCGCTGAGAGTTGTCAGGAGATGCCTATTCCCCTCACAGGCCTAAAATTCCCAGAGTTCCCTGGGCAGCGGGATTGACAGTGAAACAACTCTGAGAACTATAGCTCTCTGAGGGGAACAGGGGTCTCCTGGCAACTCTCAGAACCCTTTAAAACTATAGGTCCCAGGATTTTTTTGGGGGGGAGGGAGCCATGGCATTGCTTTAGTTGTATAGTACAGATGGAGCCTTGTCCAGGAACAGAGGTAACTGCTTTCTATTGAGTGAGGCCATTGGTCCATCCATCTCAGTGTTGTCTGCAGTGACTGACAGCCATAACTGAAAAAGACCAAGTCTGAGCCTGGGAGCTTCTCCTGCTGAGCTGCGGCCCTTTCTCCTTAAAACGAATCCTCAGTCCATTCCAGGCCTTCAGATTGGACACAGCAAATGTGGTGGGGGAGGAGATGGGGGTTGCAGTCGCACGATACCCACCTTTGACCTGACCCGGTTTGTTGGTATGCGTGTTGCGTCTATTCCGATATTCAGACAAATCTGCAAGGGTCAGAGGCAGAGCACTGAAATCTTGCCACCTCTCTTCCTGTGCCTTCTGTGTGTCCAAATTGAAGATCTGGAAGAGGGGCTTGGTTTTCTCATCCTTTGTTTTGTGTTTGTCTCCCTATCTCTCTTGTGCTCCCTCTTGCAGAATCCTTGGGGCAGAGACCTGACTTTTCTCTCTCTATAAAATTACTTTTAGACTGAACAACGACAACGACAACAACAACATTCCCCCCCCCATATGTTTCTCCTATTCAAGGCAACGGTAATCACATATCGCATTCACGTAAGCACCTTTCATCTAAAGGTAGACCAAAACCGAAAGCTGAACTCAGAGAATCTTCCTAGAAAGATCACGTTGGAAGTCTTTTGCATGTTCTGAGTACCCTCTTGTGGAAGTACATGGCATAACACTTCATAGTGGTTGGTTTGCTTATTTATTTATTTATTTATTTATTTATTTATTTAAACATACCGGCAAACCTTTTTGACTGGTTGAGGTCTTATTCTGAATGAGGAGTATTCAGGGTAAAAAAAAAAATGTGTGTAATTTTTTTTTTAAGTGCATTGTCTATATTCAGGAATGTCTAAAATCTCCACCAAAAGAAAAGAAAAGCACGTTGTTGTTTTTGCTCTCTCCCACTGCTCTAGATTTACAAACATTTCCAAAATATTCATAACTGCATTTCAAATAATAATAATAATAAACATGCAAAATCAAGCATAAAACAAAATCATCGCAGAAAACAGGTATGAAATACTGAAGCAGAAACCATTTTTGTTTGCTTGCTTGTTTCACAATTCCATTTAATTCCAGCATTTGGAGTATCTTGTTGCAAGAGAGAGAGAGAGAATGGGAGAGAGATTTATAGTGCAGAATTCCAGGTGCTCTGTGTATATTCAATTGATAATAAGGACCAACAGTGACATGGCTGCTTCAGTCCAAAGAGGGTGGCATGTCGGAGAACGTTGTGCAAGGTTTGGGGGCAGTTAGGGACAAAAAAGTGGCCACTATAAGCCCTTTTTGTCCCATTCCCAGGTTGGTATCCAATAAATGCTAAGGTGACCATCATAATGGCATACTGGCAGTGTTTATAGTCCGATAGTAGTGTTGTCAGATGTTGTTGTTGTTGTTTAGCCGTTTAGTTGTGTCTGACTCTTCGTGACCCCATGGACCAGAGCACGCCAGGCACTCCTGTATTCCACTGCCTCCCGCAGTTTGGTCAGACTCATGTTTGTAGCTTCGAGAACACTGTCCAACCATCTCGTCCTCTGTCGTCCCCTTCTCCTTGTGCCCTCCATCTTTCCCAACATCAGGGTCTTTTCCAGGGAGTCTTCTCTTCTCATGAGGTGGCCAAAGTATTGGAGCCTCAGCTTCAGGATCTGATTTCCTTAAGAATGGATAGGTTTGATCTTCTTGCAGTCCATGGGACTCTCAAGAGTCTCCTCCAGCACCATAATTCAAAAGCATCAATTCTTCAACAATCAGCCTTCTTTATGGTCCAGCTATCACTTCCATACATCACTACTGGGAAAACCATAGCTTTAACTATACGGACCTTTGTTGGCAAGGTGATGTCTCTCTGCTTTTTAAAAAGAGGGGCTTTCAGTGTAAACGTTGTGTTGGATCAGGCTAGGATTTGATAGGACCAGGCTTCCATTCTCATTGGGCTTCTTTGCTGCACAGCTGCCATCAAGGCTGTGCTTTCAGAAGTTATCCGTCTAAGCCCCAGGCAGTGCATTAAGCAGTGCGGAAACAGCATGGAATATAAAGCAACCCTCTAACAGCCACCATTTGTGTCGTCTTCCCTGTGAGCTAGACTGTGTGTGCTTGCGCATGGGTGCAGAAGCCTGATTCGCATGGCATCGCCTCCGTAACTAAAAGTGGGCAAGTATGATGCAAACTGGACATCTGTGAAATGGGCGCATTGCATGCCCCATTTACACTGATGGCTTTAAAGGCAGCTCTGATACGACTCCTACCACATATTCCATGAAGTTGCTTTAAGAAACAAATGAAAAGGGTCGTCAGATCTCAAGCATCAGGTGTCTTTTCATCCTCAGTCCTAGGCCAAAATCCAGCTTGAACTTTCCATTGTTAAGCATCAACCTTTTCCCCTCATAACCAGCTTGCTTCAAAGCATATTTACCTAGGAAAAATCCCACTGTGTACAAGGAGGCATCTCCCAATCAGATATGCCTAACAAACTTCATTCCATCTAGTTGCAAATCAAGGAGAAAGGTTGTTTAATGTTAATTTTTAATGTATTATCAGTATCTATCTAACTAGGCTTGAGCTAAGAAATAAAATCTGCCCACATTTATCACCAATGGGGGTCAAAATCACAGAACGTCCTAAGGTTTTATTAATGTGAAAATTACTCATCTGATTAGCATTTAATGAGCCCAGCTCCTAGGATTTAAAGGTATAACATGTGAGGTCAGCTTGGCCTTCTTCACGCTGAGTCATGGAGCATTCTAGAACAAATTTTCATGTCTAATTGGCAGGGATTCTTTTTTAAAAAAGAGTTTTATGTAGTTGTGCTTAAAAAATTGGGACAGACAAACTTCACTCCTGCCTACTGCAATTTTTTCTTTAAACATTACAGAAACAATACATTCAAATTCTGTGCATTTCCTCTAATGTGAAAACATATTTTGTATGCATTTTTCTCTAAAATGCACCATTTGCACACACACACACACACACACACACACACACACACACACTCGGCCAAAGAAAGTTATATATTTCTGCATGCAGTTTTGAAGTTCTCACAATGTCCTGAAGTGTCCAGCAAAGCATCACATTAGTTTAGAAAATTAAAACAAAAGTCTGCCAACTCTATGGTGGGTGTTCTAAGGCATTGAGGGAAACATGAAAAAGTAGCTTCCTAGATGCAGTCATGTTGAGGCCCCAAACCAAGATGTGTGCCTTCCTATGCAAGTCGTATGACCTGCATGAGGTCACAGAGCCCAAAAGACACACTTTTTTTCAGGGTGGTGCTCTTATGGTACCAAGAAAACCACACCCCACATTTTGGGGCACCTTGTGAGATTGCAGCCCCTCAAAAAACACTTTTTTAAGGGTGAGGTCTCATGTGAAATCACATGAGAATCACGGCACCCAAATCTCGTGGGGGCAAATGGGATGTCCTAGTTTTTCAGGGATACTTGCAGGGTATGGAGTTGGGGTGGCTACAGGGCAGACATCAGGGCCAGAAGGTGCTGTGTGCGGATGCCGGTCCTGAGTTAAGCCTCGGTTGTGTGGAATGGCTTTCAAGGAAGCTGGCAGAGGTCTCTGGCACACATATATGCACTAATATGTGAAGGAAACCAAACCAGAGTGATATGAGCTCCCTGCCCCATAAGGGCTTGGCCATGGGTAGGCAAACTAAGGCCTGGGGGCCAGATCCGGCCCAATCGCATCCTAAATCTGGCCCACGGACGTTCCAGGAATCAGCATGTTTCTGCATGAGTAGAATGTGTCCTTTTATAGGAATTTGTTCTTTTTTTTTCCTTCCCAAAATATAGTCCGGCCCCCCACAAGGTCTGAGGAAACAGTGGACTGGCCCCCTGCTGAAAAAGTTTGCTGACCACTGGGCTTGGCTAAGTATGGAATGCCAGTTCCTGGGGATGGACAGTAGGAGAGAGCTGCTGCCCCCTTCTTGCCGTGGGACTACCGCTCAGTGGAAGAGCTCATGGTTTGCACACAGAAGGTCCCATTTCCAGCCTCTCCAGACTGGGAAAGACCCTTGGACTAAGTGTCTGACTCAGCAAAAGAGAGTTTCCTATGTTCCAAGGTGCTTATGGAATTCCCACAGTCTGTGAACCAGTGAGGTGTAGCGGTTAAGAGCGGTAGTCTCATAATCTGGGGAACCAGGTTCGCTTCCCTGCTCCTCCACATGCAGCTGCTGGGTGACCTTGGGCTAGTCACACTTCTCTGAAGTCTCTCACCCCCACTCACCTCACAGAGTGTTTGTTGTGGGGGAGGAAGGGAAAGGAGAATATTAGCTACTTTGGGACTCCTTCGGGTAGTGATAAAGCAGGATATCAAATCCAAACTCCTCCTCCTCTTCTTCTTCTTCTTCTTCTTCTCCTCCTCCTCCTCCTCCTCCTCCTCCTCCTTCTTCTTCTTCTTGCCTTGATGGAAACTGGGGTGGTAAGCTCAATGGGCCCTTCTTACAACACACGGGGAACAAACCCAATTTCCCCAGGGAGAGAATGGTAGAAAAAGACTTAAACCTTGGGAGTTGTCTTTGGACCAAGAGGTCCGTGAACAGGGATGGATTCTGGGCTGTGCACAAGGTGGTGCTGAACCAAAGTGGTGCTGTCTCAAAGCCCAATAAGCGAGAGGCTGGGCTTTGGGAAGAAGGTGTGGGGTTCTGACAGGGTCCATCAAGTCATTGTGAGCCTGTTTTGGCCTGTTTTGAAGGCAAGGAGTCTGGCTCTTAATATGCTTTCAGGAAGGAGCATTGATGGGGAATTGTGCCTAGCATATCCATGGGATGGTGCTGATAGTATGCTGGCTTTGTTAGTTATGGGGATTTATGTATTTTTTTGCAATAATTTATTTCCTCACTAAGCGGCTAGGCTTGTTCTTAAACGCTAGTTCGAACCTGCAGCATCACAATGAGACTTTATGTTCACAGAAGGCAGATTAGCATCTCTTTTTTGGTAGTTAAATCTGCTTTTTTTTTTCTAAAATCTGATTTAAATTAACAAAACTCCCTCCCTCCTTTTTTTCTTTTCTTTTGCAAATGTTTTAAGGAGTCAAAGAAGAAAGTGGGTCACACAAGAAAGTTATCCTTGTGCAGCGTTATCAGCTGAGATAAGCCAGGCCTCCTGCCATTTCAGTCTTTTTTTAAAAAAAAAAAAACTGGCTGCAGAAAAGGACAGAGGAAATAAGACGCCTCTTTAGGAAGGGCCACAGCTCAGTCCTCAGCATATCTCCAACTCCTTGAAGGAAAGGTGGTACAGTCATACCTCATGTTACATTTGCTTCAGGTTACGAGTTTTCAGGTTGAGTCCCACGGTGACCCGGAAGTAATGGAACAGGTTACTTCTGGGTTTCACTGCTTGTGCATGCACAGACATGCAAAATGACGTCACATGCCTGCGCAGAAGCGGCGAATCACAACCCGTGCATGCGCAGACGCGGGTTGCGTTCTGTTCAGGTTGTGAACGGGCCTCAGGAACGGATCCCGTTCGCAACCAGAGGTACCACTGTATACATTTGTAAGAATATAACTATGTGAATAAATAATAGGGAAGATTTTTGTCAGGAAGGTGGGGAGAAGAGTTTAATCCTCTCTTCACATGCAATGAGCCTGACAAAAACCATCCTTCTGTGGTGGATATTAGGCGTAAAAAAATGAATGCCATTTTGAACGATGTATTTAGGCTGCAGTCTGACCTGTACACACCTACCTGGGAGTAAATCCCACCAAGCTCAATGGGGCTTATTTCTGAGCACAATGGTAGTGTAAATGTTGTTGTTGTTGTTGTTGTTGTTGTTGTTGTTGTTGTTGTTGTTGTTATTTCATTATTTATACCCCACCCATCTGGTTGGGTTTCCCCAGCCACTCTGGGCAGCTCCCAACAGAATATTAAAAACACGATAAAACATTAAACATCAAATGTTAAAAACTTCCCTAAACAGTGCTGACTTCTAAAAGTCAGATACTTTTTATTTCTTTGACACCTGATGGGAGGGTGTTCCACAGGGTGGGTGCCACTACCGGGAAGGCCCTCTGCCTGGTTCCCTATAACCTCACTTCTCGCAGGGATTTAGTTCGGCCAAAAAGAAGCAAAAGGTTGACCCCTCTGCACTTTCACGTGTTGCCCAATATCAACCATCTCAGGCCCTACAAGTGGCAGGAGAGGCCCTGTTTGTTGTGGCACAACTGGGTACTGCCGGGTTGGTGGCCGATTGATGCATGATGTCGTGAGGATCCAGGGGGCAGAGCCAAACACCCTCTAAACATTAGGGAGGGCTGTCCCCTCAAAGAAACTTTCAGGGGGCTGAAACTGCCTCGGCCCCTAGGAGTCAGTGCCTATGGTTGGCAGTGACCCAGGACACAGTGTCCTGGGTGGTAGTTCTCCCTAGTGTGGTGTGTCTGTCTTGCTCATAATTAACTTTTAGAAGAATTTAAGAGCATTCCTGTTTACCCAGGAATTTGATTCCTGGGAGGACGCTGGGAGGTAGCGTCCTTGGCGACCCTGAAATTAGTAGGTGTGCGAGTAGGTGGTTGTTTTTAGAAGTTTTAACTGTTGTTAGACATTTCAGCTATGTTGTTTTATTCTTTATTTGTTGCTACCTTGGGCTCCTTTGGAAGGAAGGGCAGGGTGTGCATTTAGTAAATAAAAGTAACAGTTTATCAAAAGGGTTGCCAACCAAGTAAGCAGGGCATTTGGAGGCGAAATCTGCTCTCACCTAAACCACGATTACTGGTGCTACTGGACCCTCCTGGTCATCAGCCCTTTCCAAAATATATTCAAATTAGAATGAGAAATAAAGGAAGAAGATGCAAAAGAGATGCTAATGAAAAGCTACTGTTCCACTGAAACATGTTTTTGAAGTTGCACTGTGTCATATGCCGATGAGCATATCAAAGCTGTTTTTAAAAGAGACGGTCGTAAATTGTCTTATCCGCCACTATCAAACAGATGAAAGCCAGGAGAATCTCATACTGCAGATGGCTGCCCTGTTCATGAAACGAGAAGAAAGGAGGAGGAGGGGAAAAGAGAAATAATCTTCCACTTTCAAACTCTTGTCTTAATTACTTGGTACATTTCCTTATTAAAATGGGAAATGAAGAAAATGCATTCTTTTCATGAAATATTCAGTGTCCTTTTGAATCGTTTAACACCAAGGGCTCTTTCAAATCTTCAGATGGGAAGAAAAGTGACAATCAGTTTGTGTAAAAAGTCTCCAGAGAGAAATCTGAACTCCTAATTGCACAATTGCCAAATGCCGTTCTTGCTTCCTGCCATTTATTTTTATAACAGTGTTTGCCACGGATGTACTTCACAATTACGTACGTTGTTAACTAAATACAGTCGTAAAAAGGAGCAGCAAGATTCATAGGTAAATAGCCAGGTAGGCATTCTCAAATATATCTTGTACTTTTTTCTATAGCTAGACATGATGGGCAAACTTGTTATTCTTATTTAGTTTCTATACCAGCCTTAATCTGAGGATCACAGGGCAGTTTATAAAAACACAAACATACATAACATAGTAAGAAACAAAAGCAATAACCACCACCCCATATTAAAAGGCCATAGATTGTTTAATTAGCCAAAGGCCTGGGAAGAGAGGAATTTTTTTGTGCCTGGCATTGAAAGATATGTAGTGAAGGTGCCAGGTGAGCCTCCCTAGGGAGGGCATTCCATAAAGGGGGAGCCACCACAGGAAAAAGCCTGTTCTCATTTTGCCATCCTCCAGACCTCTCACGGAGGAGACACAGGATCACCGCGTCCAGACTCATAGCTCAATTCATAGCTCCATTCATGCTCTGAAGCTCTTCAGGAACATGTTGGATCAGACCCTTGTTGGATCAGACTGATACTCCACCTTGTGTTGGTAGTGTGTCGAAGACCCATTACTATTTCTCCAGCAGGGTCCCTGTGTCCAGTGCCTCTCTCCCTCAGGCCCTTCTCCCTCTTGGCTCCCTCCCGCACCCCTCACCACCCCACTGACAAGCCCTTACACACTTTTGCCTCCTCCTCCAGATAGCAATGCAGCTTCCACCTCTGAAGCCATCACAGCCACTTCGAAAGCCAAAGCACTCAGCTTTCCAGCTTTCTATACCACTTCTGGAAGGAGGAGGAAGAGTGGTTCCATCTTGTGGTCCTGTGCTCTGGTGTGAGCCAACTGACTTGTACCATGGCGCAGAACCAAAAAATGTGCATCTTTGTGGCCCCATACTGGTGTGGCCAGAGCACAGGAGCCAAAAATGGGACATCTGAGATTGGGATCAGAAGTCGTAGTGGTATGAGGACTTGGTGGCAGATTTAAGAAGGGATTGCAGCCTATGTAGAAGTTTGACATGAGGTGTCACGTGATGGCTTTGTTCTGCCTCCACTGGGGAAGGCAGTATGTTTCGCTGAATACCAGTTGCTGGGAATCACAAATTGCCAGAGTTGCACTCCAGTCTTGCTTTGGGGCTTCCTGTCAGGAGCCCAGGTTGCCATCTTGATAACACAGCATGCAAGTCGTAATTAGCTAGAAGATTTATTGCAATACAAACAATTAGCCTCGGACGTCTAACCGATCATTCATGCCTTACGAGTCAGTTGACCCTTCTGGGGAATGCTTCCGGGTTCTGCAGAATATCCTGAACCTATGACCCTTACGCTTCCAGGTTTGTTTTCTGTATAAGACCTTTCCCATACGTCTACTCTTTGGGCTCAGGGGATTTATTGCCTCCTCTTCCGATGAGGAACATCTACCCTGCCTGCTTCCTCTCTGTGCTTCTTGAGCTAGCTGACTTCTCTCCCTCCCGCTCTCTGTTGACACCTTATGTACATTCCATTCTGGTGTAGGGGGAGGGGGACTGCTAGAAGCTGTCTGACTGCTTCCAAACTCATGCTGTGTTTCTATACTTGGGGCAGATGTGTTCATGACACTTCCCATAGGTCCCTGTTTGGCCCCTGTGGGAAGAGGATGCTGGAGTAGATGGGCCATTGGCCTGATCCAGTAAAGATTTGCTTATGTTCTTAAGGCCTGAGCAACTATACACAAAGATTGTTGGTGAGATGTAAAAACATAGCTTTCTCATGCCTGCTCTCTCCATTTCACAGGTACTGGAGCTTCTGAGGTGGCAAATGGATGCCGAAGAATCTTCCACTGTGTTTGCAACCATCAGATTCTGCCAGAAGTTTGCAGGATTATTAAAGTTGCCTTGAGCAAGTGGTGCTAATTGGATTTTTTCCCCTCGTTTTTCTGTTCCCTTGGTACTTTATCCCCTGTCATATTAACAACACATCCTACAGCCCTGTGTTTCCAGTAATTGTCATCTTAATGATGTGAAAATCAATAGCAAATGTTGTGTTTTTAAAGTCATTATTGGATCGCAGAGCATGGAGATCTCAGGGAAGGAAGGGTGACCCCTGTGAAGTCTCTGATTCTAAGAAAGAGAGCTATCTGGAGTGGACTCCTTTTGATATAATTTTCCCTCTCTCCTTTTTACTATAATTGCTGCTGCTACTTCAGGATGAGGTCAAACTGTGGGCAGGGAAGGCACCGTCATGCTTCTTTACAGATTGCCCAATTGGCATTTATGGACGTGAGGACTAGCTTGGTAGATCAGAGTAAGCTCATGTGGGCAAACATCTTCTTTGCAAAAGCAGCCAGCCATTGTCCTGGAGAAGCTCATTAGCAGGATATGAAGAGGGGTTGACTTCTCCTGTGTTTAATCCCTAACGTCTGTTGTGTTGGAGGACTTCTGGTTGGCCACCATGGGTTAAAAGAGCAGGGGGGGACGACCTTTTTCAGCCCATCTATTTTTTGGCAACCTTCCATGGGCCACATTCCAGTGGTGAGTGTGGCCTAAGGCAAAAGTGGGTGGAGAAATGAAGGAAGAAGAAGAAGAGTTTGGATTTGATATCCTGCTTTATCACTACCCTAAGGAGTCTCAAAGCGGCTAATATTCTCCTTTCCCTTCTTCCCCCACAACAAACCTCTGTGAGGTGAGTGGGGCTGAGGGACTTCAGAGAAGTGTGACTAGCCCAAGGTCACCCAGCAGCTGCATGTGGAGGAGCAGGGAATCGAACCTGGTTCACCAGATTACGAGTCCACTGCTCTTAACCACTACACCACACTGGTTGCCTTTGTACAGCAGACTATTTGCAACTCATGCAACCAAGGCACCCATGGTTGGCTAGATGAACAAACTGATATAAAGAAACCCTTCTATGCTCCAGTTATGCCTCTGTGAACATGAGAAGAGGCTGAAGGCCCTTTGGTCCAGAGGCGGCTAGTCTTAGGCCTGGGGGTTGAATGCCGCTCTCTAGGTCCTCTGCCTTGCCCTTGGAACTTTTCCCATACCACACCCCTTCTCCTCTGGTGACACCCCTCACTGGCCCAGCGTCACAACCCCAAGGGTTTTTGCCTTTCTGGACTTGAACTCTGATAATGCATGATGGGTGCTAGTGAGAAGTGTGATTGGCCTTGTCAGGCTGTGGGAGAAACCATCTGCTCCACTGGATTCTGAAGACAGGAGCCGTCCACTTTGAGTCCCTTTGGGAGGAGATCCAGAAAAGCGATTCTTAGGTAGAATGCCGTTTCCACACACAGCTGCTGGCTGGCCCTGGCAAAGTTGACTTCTGAGCAAACTCCCAGGGGCCACATGCTAGGATGGGAGGGGCCAGAGACAAAGTGGGTGGAATATTGGATATTATTCTTACATTGCCACAGCTGAGCACTCCAGGAGTGCATGGAGCAGCACCAGTGAGGCCTGAGGCCTAGGGGAGCCTTGAGGGTTCCTCAGAAAGGCCTGGGGTGCCACATTCCCACCCTAGGCCTGAGGTTCTGGGCACCAGTTTTAGAGGAAGAATGCATATTTACGGTGAACCATAACCTTTCATGTGTCATCTCTTTGTACACAAGTGAATTAACATTACTTCTGTGGAAGCATATTATATGTTGGGTGGGTGGGTGAGTGAGTGTCTACAAGAATGTCCTCACATAGCCCCCAATTGTAGTGTCACCTTACAATCCTGGATTTGCATTAAATTGGAGTGGAGGGGCACAAGATAGAAGGCAAAGAGGGACAAAGAAGGAAACAGTGGTTTTAAACAACAGCAGAGGTTTGTATCGAGCAGGAATGGAGCGTTATGTATGAAATGCTACAGCCCCTTGGGGGAGGGGGAAGTTTCCGGAACTAGTACGAGATGGGAGCTGTCTCCTGTGATGTCCTCAGGTGTCCTCAGGTGTCACAAACATTCACTCGCTTCTTCACATACAATATTCCTTCCCTGTCACTAAGGTGATATAGAATTATCACCTTCATTCACTGAGTCTGAAAGAGCGAAACATAGAAAGCTGCCCTCAACTGGGCCAATAGAGGCCTCTATGGGTCCACCTCACTCCATATTTTTGTGTACGCTGACCTATTCAAGATTTCAGTCAGGGAGTCTGTGCCAGCCCTACCTAGGGAAGCCGGGGATTCACTGGGTTACAGCCCTTCCCCTGATAAAACAAAGGAGCATCAGAATGGCTTCAGCAGACCTGTGCAAGAAACACCAGGTCCAAAAGGGAGGAGATATCGATCGTTATGTGCTTGCCATTTGTCCTTCGCATCTGACAGATAAAACTCCTCACCTCCGTTTCCAACCTGTGGCTCTGTTTTGATCAGAGAGAAAGCCTGGAGGCGGTTGGAGGATGGATGGCGGCTAATGGATTGAGGTTGAATCCTGACAAGACAGAAGTACTGTTTTTGGGGGACAGGAGGCGGGCTGGTGTGGAGGACTCCCTGGTCCTGAATAGGGTAACTGTGCCCCTGAAGGACCAGGTGCGCAGCCTGGGAGTCATTTTGGACTCACAGCTGTCCATGGAGGCACAGGTCAATTCTGTATCCAGGGCAGCTGTCTACCAACTCCACCTGGTACGCAGGCTGAGACCCTACCTGCCCGTGGACTGTCTCGCCAGAGTGGTGCATGCTCTGGTTATCTCCCGCTTGGACTACTGCAATGCGCTCTACGTGGGGCTACCTTTGAAGGTGACTCGGAAACTACAACTAATCCAGAATGCGGCAGCTAGACTGGTGACTGGGAGCGGCCGCCGAGACCACATAACACCGGTCTTGAAAGACCTACATTGGCTCCCAGTACGTTTCCGAGCACAATTCAAAGTGTTGGTCTTGACCTTTAAAGCCCTAAACGGCCTCGGCCCAGTATACCTGAAGGAGCGTCTCCACCCCCATCGTTCTGCCCGGACACTGAGGTCCAGCTCCGAGGGCCTCCTGGCGGTTCCCTCATTGCGAGAAGTAAAGCTACAGGGAACCAGGCAGAGGGCCTTCTCGGTAGTGGCGCCCGCCCTGTGGAACGCCCTCCCAGCAGATGTCAAAGCGATAAATAACTACCTGACATTCAGAAGACATCTTAAGGCAGTCCTGTTCAGGGAAGTTTTTAATCTGTGATATTTTATTGTATTTTTTGTTTCTATGGAAGCCGCCCAGAGTGGCTGGGGAAACCCAGCCAGATGGGCGGGGTACAAATAATAAATTATTATTATTATTATTATTGATCAGAGGATGGATTGCCGGCAGACATAAAACAAAATGGCCACCCCTTGATATATAATTGGCAGCATCTTCCTCCCGATGTGCGAAAAGAGAGCGAGAGAAAGAGCAGCATCTGTGGACTGAGCTGGAAGCGGCGCAGACATTGCCCGAGTACCAGTGTTCAGCGCATAACAACGAAGGCATTTTGGCAGAGGGCCCTCGGTACCCTTTACTACCAGCATATGTTTCTGCCATAATGGATGTCAAGCTCATTTAGGAAAAGGAAAGGGGGGAAATTACATCGATCAAAGCGGAATGGGCAGCGGAACGGTTCGTTCTAAATGGCCACTGGGATGCAGTTCAGACTCTTAAGTGTTGTTGTTGAAGTCGTAGTAACATAGAATGACAAAAGATAGATGCATTGCCATTTCAATGATTACATCGCCCCAATGACAGGGTGGTTGCAGGCACTGCAACATCACCCTAGGCCGATGTGGTGCTGTCCGCTTGGATCAGAGAGTGTTAACAATGTGACTTTAGGGATGCTGATATCTTTCGTCCTCAGTCTTCCATCTGTAGAATGGGAAGAATTGTGGGGAGCTGCCTTTTACTGAGGCCACATCCACAGCACTTTTTGTGCCACTTCCAACAGTCATGGTTTTCTGCAAAAAAACAACAACAACCTGGGAAGTGTAGTTCGTAAAGGGCGCCACCCTCCCACAAGGCTATCATCCTCACCACGCTTATCAAACTACAGTTCCCAGGATTCTTTGGGGGAAAGCGTGGCTGCTAAAGCATTATAAGAGTGTTTTCAATGAAGGTTTGTGGATGTGACCTGAGTCAGGCCATTGGCCCACCAGGTTTTGGATCTAAGTCTTCTCAAGCTGTATCTGAAGATGTCTCTACTTTAGCAAATGGATACATCTCTCAATTTTGCATGGCTGGGCTGTACCACCCTTATACAATGGTAAGAGTCATATCTTATTGCCTCACACACCATTTGCATGCAGCCCCCAAAAGGTAACCCAGTACAGAATGCGGCCATTGGGCTGTAAAATGTTCCCCATCCATCTTTAGTTGCTCATCATAGTAGGGATATTGGGGTATTTGTTACATACTTTTCCTGTTATAGGGTCAGGCTGGGATAACTGCTCTTTCATCTCAAATCCCTTCCCATCACTTGTCATGGTTCTTTTTCCAACTTAGGGAGAATAAGTCTTAAAAGGTGATTTTACCCTGAGCACTCTCCATTTTGGGAGGTTGGGCATCTAGAGTCGGCCATGGCAGTGGGAGAGAGAAAGCGACAGCATGTCGAATTCAGCATTCAGCCCTGAAAGGTCCTGATACTGCTATCAACAGCACATTGGAACCTTCAAGGCTCCTTATGGATTTTGCTGTCAGTGTTAATAAAAATCAAGTAGCGAGTGGAAAATATTATCCAATTAAATGGTTTTTGAGGGAGCAGAACAAACAAACCAACCAAAAATCCAGCACTTATTGATGGGCTAACATCTTGACAATAATAGACAACAACAAGAAGAAGAAGAAGCCAACAAATAAAGGGCATCAGGAAAGAACATGAGGTAAAAATGCAACAAAGCAGAGAGAAAAGTACATTTTACGGCCAACATTGGCTAAGAACATGTATAGACTTCCATAACTGACCAATAAAAAACTCTGCATAGTCTTAGTGTTCAAAATGCACAGCAGTGAAATTGGTCCAATAATAGAATCAGAGAATCATAGAATTGGAAGGTAAGCCAGGATTAATCTTGTCCAACCTGTGCATTGCAGGTATCACAACTAAAACATCCCTGGCAAATGGCCATCCAACCTCAGTTTAAAAACCCCCAGTGAAAAAGAGTTCACCACTTCCAAGCTAGTCCGTTCCACTGTCGAACAGCTCTTATCACCAGAAAGTTCTTCCTAATGTTTAGTTGGAATCGCCTTTCTTGTAATTTTAACCCATTGGTTTGGATAAGGTAAAGGTAAAGGGACCCCTGACCATTAGGTCCAGTCGTGGCCGACTCTGGGGTTGCGGCGCTCATCTCACTTTATTGGCCGAGGGAGCCGGCGTACAGCTTCTGGGTCATGTGGCCAGCATAATAAAGCCACTTCTAGCAAACCAGAGCAGCGCACAGAAACGCCGTTTACCTTCCCGCCAGAGCGGTACCTATTTATCTACTTGCACTTTGACGTGCTTTTGAACTGCTAGGTGGGCAGGAGCAGGGACCAAGCAACGGGAGCTCACTCCGTTGCAGGGATTCGAACCGCCAACCTTCTGATCGGCAAGTCCTAGGCTCTGTGGTTTAACCCACAGCGCCACCCGCGTCCCAACTGGTTTGGATACTGTCCTCTTAATCAGCAGATAACAACCTTGCTCCATCTTCCATGTGACAGACCTTCAGACAGTTGAAGATCTATTGTTTATTTCCATACATCCATATCATAAAACATATGGGCAATGTACATCTATGAAACATAAAACACCACTGAAAAACAATACCAATAATCATTAAAGTGCCTGATTAATCGGTTTAAACATATGCAAAGGCCTGTTGGCATAAGCAAGTCTTCAAGGGCACCTTGTGAGATGTTCTCAGTGATCAAGGTGGGATACAAGGGCTGAGGCTGTTCTTACGGTGTCCTGGATCCAAGTTCTATTTACCATGAATGAATCCTTTCATTTGTCTAAGGAGCTCAAGGAAGTGTACAGGGTTCAGTACAGGAATCTGGGGAAGAAATTCAAAGTTTGTGGTCAATTCCAGGAAGCTGAAACAGATCCTGGACTGGGAATGAAGGAGAAATTCAATTCAGTACACATTTAAAGCCAGATCTATGAAATTCTCACTTTCTGATTGGGGGACACCCATCACAGGCTGAGTATCTACTCAACTTTCCCATCAACACCTGAGATAAACAGCATAAGCAGCCCCTATGGAAATAAATACATTCAGATTTACAACCTTGCATGGCATTATATTGTCATTTATGACCAGGATAACTCATGACAGCAAATCATGCATCAGAGTCATTAAATGTACTGCAAATGTGATAACAAAGAAGGCATTCAAAAGCTGAACAACTGGAGGGGGCATCAATGCGCTACTTGGGTGCTACTTTGTCAAGGGCAGGAGTGGAGAACTGGATCTGGCTAGAAGAACAAATCCTTACCTCCCTCACTCACCACTTTGGGCCACTTTGACATGTGGGTGGGGCCAGCCACCAGCCAATCGGCTGATGCCGTTGTGAATCAGGCAACAGTTATAAAAGGGGCTAGCTGCCAGTGCTGATTAGCTGATTGGTGCTGACAACAAGCCCCAATTTTTCTACTGCAGCCACGGTTTGTGAACTGATCGCTACTGTCAGCGAGCCTGGCATGCCAAGGAACAATTGGGAGTATGCTTTAAGCTCGCAGTTATTCCTTTGCAGCCACCAAGGTCCTTTGCAGATGTCAGGTGTGGGGCAGATGGACGTGGTTTGAGAACAGTTTTGTGGGCTGAATCAGGATCTCTGCCAGGCCTACATCAGCCTGAAGACCAGAGGTTCCCCATCACTGATCTAGGATCAGCCATGACCCTAACTATGTACCTCACTGAATGTATGTGGTCCAGAGACCACCTACATCAATAACCTGGGCTATCGACTGTCTGGCTCCGAAGCGCCCTCTCCGATTGCATGGAGCCCGAACAGCCCCGTGGTTTTCTTCGGAGCTGAGGGCGATGAAACAATCGTTGAGACGGTTAGAGCGTCGGTGGCAGAAAACTCACTCCGAATCTGACCGGACACAGGTTAGAGCTCAACGTCGAGCCTACCAAGTGGCGATAGCGACGGCGAAGAAGACTTTCTTCACCGCCTCTATTGCATCTGCAGAAAATAGTAGCAGGAGACTCTTTCAGGTGGTTCGCAATTTAACGGAACCACCTTTACCACCGGGGCCTTGTAAAGACCCCAAGATCTCCTGCAACGATTTTGCAAAGTTTTTTGCAGATAAAATCACTCATATTCGGAAGGAGCTAGACACCACCGTGGGAGCAGGGCCGGGGCGGGAGAGTGCTAGAGCTCTGTCTGGTCAAGTTGCATGGAATCAATTTCAATCCGTTACCCCCGAGGATGTGGACAGGCTGCTTGGACGCGTGAAACCAACCACCTGTCTCCTTGATCCTTGCCCATCCTGGCTAATAAAAGCAAGCCGGGAAGGGCTGGGCGATGGGCTCTGCGGGGTGGTTCCCTCTGTGAGGGAACATTCCCAGATCCGCTGAAAGAGGCGGTCATTAAACCGCTTCTTAAAAAACCATCTTTAGACCCGGCCAGTATGGCCAACTATCGCCCAGTCTCAAATCTTCCATTCTTGGGCAAGGTGATTGAGCGCGTGGTTGCTGAACAACTCCAGGCACGCCTGGAGGATGCGGACCATTTGGATCCCTTCCAATCGGGATTCAGGCCTCACCATGGGACTGAAACTGCCTTGGTCGCGCTGGTTGATGATCTCCGGCGAGCTAGGGACAAAGGTGAGAGTTGTTTCCTGGTTCTGCTGGATCTCTCAGCGGCCTTTGATACAATCGACCATAACATCCTTCTGGACCGTCTAGAGGGGCTGGGAGCTGGGGGCACTGTTATACAGTGGTTTCGCTCCTTCCTCCTGGGCCGTGTTCAGAAAGTGGTGGTGGGGGATGAGTGTTCAGACCCCTGGGCCCTCACTTGTGGGGTGCCTCAGGGTTCCGTCCTCTCCCCCATGCTTTTTAACATCTATATGAAGCCGCTGGGAGAGATCATCAGGGGGTTTGGACTGGGTGTCCATCAATATGCAGATGATACCCAGCTCTACCTCTCTTTCAAATCAGAACCAGTGAAGGCGGTGAAGGTCCTGTGTGAGTGCCTGGAGGCGGTTGGAGGATGGATGGCGGCTAATGGATTGAAGTTGAATCCTGACAAGACAGAAGTACTGTTTTTGGGGGACAGGAGGCGGGCTGGTGTGGAGGACTCCCTGGTCCTGAATAGGGTAACTGTGCCCCTGAAGGACCAGGTGCGCAGCCTGGGAGTCATTTTGGACTCACAGCTGTCCATGGAGGCACAGGTCAATTCTGTATCCAGAGCAGCTGTCTACCAACTCCACCTGGTACGCAGGCTGAGACCCTACCTGCCCGCGGACTGTCTTGCCAGAGTGGTGCATGCTCTGGTTATCTCCCGCTTGGACTACTGCAATGCGCTCTACGTGGGGCTACCTTTGAAGGTGACTCGGAAACTACAATTAATCCAGAATGCGGCAGCTAGACTGGTGATTGGGGGCGGCCGCTGAGACCACATAACACCGGTCTTGAAAGACCTACATTGGCTCCCAGTACGTTTCCGAGCACAATTCAAAGTGTTGGTGTTGACCTTTAAAGCCCTAAACGGCCTCGGCCCAGTATACCTGAAGGAGCGTCTCCACCCCCATCGTTCTGCCCGGACACTGAGGTCCAGCTCCGAGGGCCTCCTGGCGGTTCCCTCATTGCGAGAAGCAAAGCTACAGGGAACCAGGCAGAGGGCCTTCTCGGTAGTGGCGCCCGCCCTGTGGAACGCCCTCCCAGCAGATGTCAAAGCGATAAATAACTATCTGACATTCAGAAGACATCTTAAGGCAGCCCTGTTCAGGGAAGTTTTTAATCTGTGATATTTTACTGTATTTTTTGTTTCTATGGAAGCCGCCCAGAGTGGCTGGGGAAACCCAGCCAGATGGGCGGGGTACAAATAATAAATTATTATTATTATTATATCAAGGCTGCTATTCAACAAAAAAGCATGGAAAGAAGGCATGCATTCTGGGTGCTTTTATCAGCATCAGTTGACACCCAGCAACCACCAGAATCCCTAGTGTTACCACCGTTCCTGTACATCTCCGGTACTCTGGTATTCTCCCTGGATTTCGAGAAATGGGACATAATCAGGTTGCAGCTGGCAATTGTCATCAGAAAACTGCAACACATCTATTCGCCTTCCATCCCGCTTAAATCAGATGTCAAGGAAATAAACAACTATCTGGCTTTTAGAAGACACCCAAAGGCAACCCTGTATCAGGATTATTATTTTTTTAGTGTCTAATGTTTTACAATTTTTTATGTGCTGTAAGTGACTGGGGAAACTCAGTCAGATGGACGGGGTATATTTAGTAGTAGTAGTAGTAGTAGTAGTAGTACTGTGGCTATTGCTAAAGCAGCAAAAGCAACAGGGGTGAGGGGAGCAAAGTGAGAAGGGCACTATAGACTCTTGGAAGGAAGCAGGAAGAACTCAATGCCTTCAGTCCATTTTTACAAGGAAAGGCCATAGTTACAACACCCACTCTACAGACGGCTTAAAAGGCCACGTGGACAGTGCATAAATCTACAGCCAATAAGAAACTGCATCTAGGGGTGCTGTGGAAAAGCATTTATCAGAAAATGATTACACGGGAGATTTGCACCATAGGTACCAGCTTCAGCTTGACAGAAGATGAAGGCCACGTGCAATTAACTCCTAGTGATGACGCCTGCATTTCCTCTCAATTGATATGTGGCAAATCTTTCTCTTTACATGAATCAGACTCTAATTGTGAGTTTGATTGCATCTTCTTCTCCCGTGATAGCACCTCAGCTCGAGACAAGAGATGAGAACCTATTGTACAGCAAAGAAAGGGAAGGGAAGGAAGGAAGGAAGTATAAAATAGAATCAAAACTTATGTTCCATGGAATGTGCTCTACAAATTGGGATTCTCACAATAGACTGTCCACATTTTGGATTGCTCAGTCTGGAAACCAAGGCTTATGAAAGACAGTTGAAGGAGTTGGGTATGTTTAGCCTGGAAAAGAGGAAACGGAGATGAGATATGATATGATAAAGGTAAAGGGACCCCTGACCATTAGGTCCAGTCACGGCCAACTCTGGGGTTGCGAAGCTCATCTCGCTTTATTGGCCAAGGGAGCCAGCATACAGCTTCCATGTCATGTGGCCAGCATGACAAAGCTGCTTCTGGCAAACCAGAGCAGCGCACGGAAACACCATTTACCTTCCCGCTGGAGCGCTACCTATTTATCTACTTCCACTTCATGCTTTCGAACTGCTAGGTTGGCAAGAGCAGGGACCCAGCAACGGGAGCTCATGGGGATTCGAACCACCGACCTTCTGATAGCCATCTTCAAATATCTATAGGGATGTTGCATGGAAGATGGAGCAATCTTGCTTTCTCCCTGCTCTGGAGGGTAGGACCTGAATCAATGGTTTCAAGTTACAAGGAGAGAGATCAGGAAGAACTTTCTGTCATTAAGAGCTGTTTGACAGTGGAATGGACTCCCTTGGAAGGTGGTGGACTCTCCTTCATTGGAGGTTTTTAAGCAGAGGTTGGGTGGCCATCTGCCATCGATGCTTTAGTTGAGATTCCTGCATTGCAGGGCGTTGGGCTAGATGATCCTTGGAATCCCTGGATTCTATGAGTTCAGCAAAATCTGATTTAAACGTGACTCCAGAAACTTATCCATGTTCCACATTTCATGCCCACCTTCATGTCTAGGCACAGAATCAGCACACTGGCACGCTATTAGCCCAGGCCACAGTCCCCTACCAAGCCAATGTGTAGACACAGGTTAGGACGCCCAGTTTAAATGAGTTGCCAGCTGGGGATGGGGCACAAATGTAATGCAATTCACATTTAAAGGTGAACCTACCCTATTCCCCAGCAAGCCAGTAATAAAATTTAGAACACAGTTACCTTTCTAGTAACATCAAGGTGGTGATAATAGAATTTGATCCTCGCACAGAAAGCAGGGGCCCTTGGTGTAACAGGAGATTTGAGTGAGATTATTTTTTTTAATTTAAGAAAATCACTTTTTATTATTCTTTTGAGCTTGCTGTTCACCTTCTTCACTTGCAAATGGCTTTGTTTTAGCACTAGAGACTTTAGGCTGCTATAGATTAGAAGAAGCCTCCTGGGTGTTGAAAGGCTTAATTAGTTAACCGTTGTAAAGTGCTTTGTGATCTCGGAATTGAAAAGCTGCACATAACAGATGCGGCATTTTACTAATTATGATGGTTATTATTAATTGACTCTATTAGCCCGCAGCCCTTACTTAACTAAAATCCTCACTGCAGAAAGAAGGGTTTTACCCAAAAGAAGCATGTTATTATTCTCCAAGACCCAAATTCTGCCCTCTGCTGCCGTACAAGGTCATCAGGCCTCCCTAGGCCTTCATTCTTGCCAAGCCTCAACAAGCTCCAAGATTTCTTTTCTCGGCCATGACTCAGGAATGGAATGTGCAGAGATGATATCGAGGGGACAAGGCCAATTCTGAGCATGTGCCAAGTGCTTCTGCTCTTGCCCAACTCTGCCCATGTTTGAAACTTGGAGGCAAGATGCTAAGACCGGCAGATGCAGTCCTCTTTAAGAAATTAAGTTTTGGACTTCAGCTCTTTCAGAAACTTGTAGGCAGCAAACTGGCAACATGTCAACTGACCCTGTGTACCTAGGGACCAAAAATGGGGACTGGCCTATGGCACACAGCTTGTGTGGAAACCCCAGCCTCTCCTTTCCCGTCTGGCCTACTTGAGAGGAGGGAGAAAGCACCATACATGCTTTGGTTGGAAACATGAGAAGTTTCAGGAAGAGCCACCCAGCCAGTATAAAACTGTCCATCCTTAGCTGCTCAAAAGAGGAGCAACAGCTCTATTAGGAAGATGCTTCAGAGACAGTGCTAGCTTCTTGTGGTCTGTTGGACAGCTCCCCTGCTGATCTAGGGCACCTAAGCTACTCAGTTCATGCTGGTCAGCCCCTGGGTGATCCAGAAGACTGCTGGAGCCCAATACTTACTGGTGACCTCCTGCACTGCTCAAGGTTGGCAGAGGGATGGGTGAATGGAGATAAGATGTCAATGTTCCTGGGGAAAAGAAGGTTTAAGATCCTGTGGGTCCAGGGCCTTCTGCTGCCCACAAAGCACTGCTTTGTGGTGACCATAATGGAGCTCTCTGCTGTCCCAACAAAACTACTCATGATTGGTGATTGAGGGATCCACAGTATCCAATGGCCCCTGGAAATTTAGGATTGCTCCCCAAACTTTTAGTTGGGTGTCAAACCTAATCAGCGTCTCTTATTTAAGATGAACCTCTTTTGAGTCTCTCCAAGAGAAGCTAGGGAGATACGTTTTAAGAAAATTCATACTTATATGTGGCTTTCTAGATTTCTTTCATAGTGTTAGCTAAACATCAGCCTTGGCAGTGAAGGGGAAGGGTGGTATTTCAGTGATGGGGCATCTGTTTTGCATGCAGAAGGTCTTGGGTTCAATTCCTGGACTTTCCGGTTAGGACTGGGAATGTCTCCTGTCTCAAACTCTGGAGAGCCACTTGCCAGTCAGTGTAGCAAATACTGACCTATATGAGCCATTGGTCTGACTTTGTAGAAGGTGGCGCCTTGTGTCCTTATATTGGAGGGTTTGTTTTGTTTGTTAATTATTTGTATTTACAGATCACCCTTTACCAACCAGCCCCAGAGCAGATTACAAAATATCACCGTTAAAACAAGCACAAAATTTATGAAAATCAGAAAACTACAAAATTAACCAAGAGCATAATTTAACAAAATGGTTTCATTCCACTGCTTCAAGACCGGGACAGATGTGTCTTGCAAAGGGCAGAATTCAGCCAAAACTAAGCCCTTTAATGCCCATTAAGCTTCATCACAGAGAATTAACAATGTGCTGTCTCTCTCACTCTCTCGCCGTCTCTCCTTCAAATGAAGTGGTTTCAAAACAATTCAACTTCAGCTGAATTGGGACCTTCCTACACAAATGAAATAAATTCCTCATAAAGGGCTTGTCATCATGCAACGTTCGGAGCACTCATTCTGTAGGCATATTTCCAAGGCCAGGGAATCTCATCCGAAAGCTTCGCGAGCTGCTGGTTATCATGAAAAAGAAAGAGGATTACTCTGAACACTGAATTTACAAAAGTAAACTTTTTGTACATGGGTTGCCGGTTTAATAAGGAACCGAAGCCTTGAGGGACTGGGTCTCCCTCTTCAGAAATGTCTCAAAGCTGGGCTGGAATGTACCCCCTTTTTGATGTGCTGGCAGTCAAGCCAGGCTGCTTGGTGTTAAGCATTTTCAGACACACTACAGGGTATAATTTAGCTGGAGTTGTATAAATCTGAGCATGGAATTAGCTTTGCTCTTTGGGGACGTTTGGTTTTATTTGTTATCAGGAAATTAACACTGGCACATCCCAAGAAGTCATTGAAGTGTTCACTCTGCAACTTTTAACATGAAAGAGGGGACGGAAATGTAGGGAGCTGTTTTTCAGCATTGAGAATCCAATTACTCGACAGATGACGCCCACTCAACATGGCTGCATCGGAACTTTCTGAACTGGTATTTTCAAGGACATTTCATAAGCTGCAGATCAAGTCATGAATACAGAAGAATATGTTTAGCCCAAGGTAGCTTCTCAACATCTCCCAGAACGTTAAGTAAAGGTAAAGGTACCCCTGCCCGTACGGGCCAGTCTTGACAGACTCTAGGGTTGTGCGCCCATCTCACTCAAAGAGGCCAAGGGCCAGCGCTGTCCGAAGACACTTCCGGGTCACGTGGCCAGCGTGACATCGCTGCTCTGGCGAGCCAGAGCCGCACACGGAAACGCCGTTTACCTTCCCGCTAGTAAGCGGTACCTATTTATCTACTTGCACTTAGGGGTGCTTTCGAACTGCTAGGTTGGCAGGCGCTAGGACCGAACAGCGGGAGCGCACCCCGCCACGGGGATTCGAACCGCCGACCTTTCGATCGGCAAGCCCTAGGCACTGAGGCTTTAACCCACAGCGCCACCCGCGTCCCCAGAACGTTAGCTGTGTTTTATTTATCCATTTTATTCGTATCCCACGCTTCCTCAGAAAGTGCTCATTGATGACTTCTTGTCAACCTGGAGAGAAGGAACAAGTGGTGTTCCACAGGACTCTGTCCTGGGTCTGCTGTTCTTCAACATCTTTATGGATGAAGGCATATAATTGGTAGATGACACCAAACTGAGCGACCTAGCTAAGACAGTGATACCTCGGTTTAAGAACAGTCCTGTTTACAAACGATTCGGTTTGCAAACTCTGCAAAACCAGAAGTTGTTGTTTGGTTGGTTAGTCGTGTCCGACTCTTCATGACCCCATGGGCCAGAGCACACCAGGCACTCCTGTCTTCCAGAAGGAGTGTTCTGGTTTGCGAACTTTGCCTCGGTCTACAAACGGAAACCGAACGGTGGAAGGGCACTGGCGGTGGGAGGCCTCATTAGGGAAAGTGTGCCCCAGTTTAAGAATGGATTCGGTTTAAGAATGGACTTCAGGAATGGATTAAGTTCGTAAACTGAGGTACCACTGTACCTTTGAAGACAGACTCAGCATTCAAGAGGTCTTGGCAGGATGGAGACCTAGGCCAAAACTAGCTCAGTGAATTCCAACAGAGTTCTGCATTTAGCTAAGAAAGGATCAGGTCCACAAATATAGGATCCAGGAGGCTAAAATGGTTATGAGCAAAACACTGGAAGACTCCCTAATTCTAATTTATTTGAATTCTAGGACCAAGAAGTCTGGCAGGTTGTGCTCATGGAAAACCTCTCTTATAAGATTAAAGGACAAAGGAAAGGCCCCGAAGCAAATAAATTCCACATACTGTGGAATAAATTTATTGAAAAATATGCACAGCCTTCCTTCAGCCCATGGAGACATTGTGGACAACTACGCTGGGATGCTCGGAAATACTGAATAATGACAAAGCGACAATACTTACCGTAATGTGATGTGGCAAGGCAGGGAGAGATCGACACCTGCTCCAAACCTCTTTCATCTCACTCATGTGGCTTGACAACCCAGTGGCTGGTGTAAGTTAAACAAGCTTAAAATAAAGGCTTGCTTTCCCTCTGCCAAGTTGGGCCAGATCAGCCAGCAGTACTCATAAACAAAATTTGGAATGGGGTAATTTATTTATTTTAATTTAAACTAGTATAAATCCCATTGGTTTCCTATACTTAGGATTGCTCTGTCTATCTGCTGCTGCTGCTGTAGGTATCCATAAATTCACATTAAAATACATATTAAAAAATAGGATTCCCCCCCCCTCTCATATTGACTTGCCCATCTTAAATTTACTTGCCCATCCACAGAGAAAATCCTATGAGTACACTCCCATCAGGCTTTGCACCCAGCTACCGATTTATACAACAACCCCCAATTTTAATGGCCACCAGAGATTCCAGGGGGCATTTAATGCATGTTGTTGTTTAGTCATTTAGTCAAGTCCGACTCTTCATGACCCCATGGACCAGAGCACACCAGGCACTCCTGTCTTCTACTGCCTCCCACAGTTTGGTCAGACTCATGTTTGTGGCTTCGAGAACACTGTCCAACCATCTCATCCTCCGTCGTCCCCTTCTCCTTGTGCCCTCAATCTTTCCCAACATCAGGGTCTTTTCCAGGGAGTCTTCTCTTCTCATGAGGTGGCCAAAGTATTGGAACCTCAGCTACAGGATCTGTCCTTCCAGTGAGCACTCAGGACTGATTTCCTTAAGAATGGATAGGTTTGATCTTCTTGAAGTCCATGGAACTCTCAAGAGTCTCCTCCAGCACCATAATTCAAAAGCATCAATTCTTCGGCGATCAGCCTTCTTTGTGGTCTATAATTTAATGCATAGTTCACCCTTAGCTGTAAACAAAGTATACCTCATTTGCCCAATTGCCCGTTTGTTGTGTATGGTAGTGTGTGTGTGTGTTTGTGTGTGTGTTAAAGGACAATAAAATGCAAGCGCAGCTCAACTCCCGGCGCCAGCTGCCCTTGCGGCGTAAATCACCAAACCCTCATTGAAGGCCCATCATGTCCGCATAAAATCCAAAGCGCTCCTGAGAGGGAGCCATTCAACCCAGACAGTCTCATTAGCACAACAGCATTAAATTAAACAAGTGCGTAAAAAGTAACACACTCTCCCAAAGTCTACGCCTGATCTCTCTGCCCAGGCAATTGTGCACAAGGCAGATGTGTCAGCGCATGCATGTGTGTGTTTAAAGCCTCGCCGCGGCGACTCAGATGCCGCATGTTTAAAAAGTCAATAAATTAAGCACGAATCATTGGGCCCGTTAAATGGATTGCAACTCATAATCATCTAACTTGCAACAAGGTCTTCATTTTAACTGACCTAGATGGATGTAAAGAGTTATTAAATAAATGAGAATACAAATGGCTTGTGTGAGGGACGTGGGGTTTACTTTCAGGATTCTGGTCGTTTTTCATAAGGTTTTCTTAAGATCTCTGGAGAGGGAAGCAAGATGGACCCCAGCTATTTCCATACTTCAGTGCCCTGCACTTGAGAAACTGCTGAAGCAGAAGCTTTTCTCAAATCGGCAAGGCAAAGGAAGCATTTGTTGTAACATGTGGAGAGAAGGAAATGCTTAGAATACTGCAGAGAAAGAAGAGGCTGGAACCAGGGACTTCGGCCAAAAGCAGGAATGGTGTAGGACTCCAAGGCCAATCAGTCCCGGCCAAAAATGGCTAAAAGAGGAACATAAGAAACTGTCTTGCACTGACTTAGACCATTGGTCTATCTAGGTCAGCAGCTCTACAGAGCTTCAGATAAGGGACATTGCAAAGCCTACCGGGAGATGCCATTGAACATGGGACATTTTTGCAGGTTCAGTGTGCTCTACTCCTGAGCCATGGCCCTTCCCCAATGGTCAGAGGCCATGGAAGTTGAAGTCCACTAATATCTTGAGGGCCACAGGTTCTCCATGCCTGGTCTACAGATAATGTTGGCTCCAGATTGGTTGGGGGAACTTGGCGAGTGACTTTCTCCCTGAATAGGGCCGTCTTCCTGCCATTGCCCTTGCTGATCTCAGAAGGAGAGGTCGAGGCAAGGGGAAGGTGATGGGCGTTGAGCACGCAAGTGGACAGCAAGGAACGTGTCCAGAGGAGGACAACCAAAATGGTCAAAGGCCTGGAATCGATGCCTTATGAGGAACAGCTAAGGGAGCTGGGCATATTTAGCCTGGAGAAGAGGAGGTTAAGGGGTGATATGATAGCCATGTTCAAATATATAAAAGGATGTCACATAGAGGAGGGAGAAAGGTTGTTTTCTGCTGCTCCAGAGAAGCGGACACAGAGCAATGGATCCAAACTACAAGAAAGAAGATTCCACCTAAACATTAGGAAGAACTTCCTGACAGTAAGAGCTGTTCGACAGTGGAATTTGCTGCCAAGGAGTGTGGTGGAGTCTCCTTCTTTGGAGGTCTTTAAGCAGAGGCTTGACAACCATATGTCAGGAGTGCTCTGATGGTGTTTCCTGCTTGGCAGGGGGTTGGACTCGATGGCCCTCGTGGTCTCTTCCAACTCTACGATTCTATGATTCTATGATTCTAACCACAAAAAGGAAGAGGATGAGAAGCTGAGTGGCCACTGAGATCAGCTGTTGAGAACCCTGCTGTAACTTGTCAATCTATTAGTTTGTAATCTGTTAATCTGAGATTTCGAACCATCACCAAGACCTTACAATGAAGCACTAGAATACAGGAAGCATTCATGCTTTGCCTACCAATTGAACCAGACTACAATCCAACAAGCCCTCTTTTATATCTAAAGTGGAATTTAGCTGAATGTGGATTTGTTGTTAGGAGGCCCCTATTCCCCTCACAGAACTACAATTTCCTCAGAAGATGGGTTGAGAATTGTAGTTTGTGAATGGAACAGGGGCCTTCTAGAAAGCTCTCAGCACACTTAGCAAACTACGGCTCCCATAATTCTTTGGGGTGAAGCCACGACTGTTTAAAGTGGTATCATGGGGCTTTAAATGGATGGATGTGGCCATGCTCAGAGCAGATCCACTGAAATTAATGGATGTGACTGACTTAGGTCCATTCAATTAAACCAGTGTACTATCAATGATATTTAGTTAGATGCCATCCTATGCAGCATTTTTGATCATAGCTCTGACTGTAAACACTTTATTGTGCATTCAGGACTTGCTGTGGTGACTTCTGCTATCCATATTATCCTGAAACAGAGAAGTCTAACTCTAAAGAAAAAGAATGTCACATATAATTGTTCCCCATTTAGCTCGAGAGCAGAAAATCACTGTAAGTAAATGCAAAGTAAACCAAAATCGTTTGCTAATTGCCTGTCACTACTGCAAACAGTATTTTATTTGCAGAACAGCATTTTGCTTTTGAAAAAAAAAGAAAGAAAAAGGAAGCTGGAGAAATGAATGAATGAATGAATGAATGAATGAATGAATAAGTTTATTACGGTCATAGACCAGAAGAAAAGAGAAAAGCATAAAAACAACAGTAATTTACGAGGGAATGATGGTGTCAATTAAAAGTTGTAAAATTATACATAAAAACAATACACATATGCACACACACCCACACACACGCACATATATACTCATATATGCGCTACAATATATGTGTAGACTTTAAAAAAGGGGGGGGGCTTGTCCAAGGGTCAGATCTTTTACTTTTTTACAACTAATGCCCTCCGCTTGATCGCGGCCGCAGAGAACTTGGCCACTTTCAGTGTTACTTCTGGGTTTTTATCTCCTAGTAGGATTTTCAGCCGCTGAGATTCAGATCGACCTGGGAATTTCTGAACGATAGGGGAGATAAACAGTGACCTGATATCCCCGTAGAGGTCACAGTGTAACAACACATGTGAAGCCGTTTCCGCCTCCTTCAGACCACATGGGCAAACTCGTTCGGCATAGGGTGTGCCCTCGTATCTGCCCTTTAGTAAGGCAGATGGCAGTACATCAAATCTGGTAAGGGTAAACGCCCGCCTATATTTTGCGATTTGTAGATCCAGCAGATATGGGGTTAGATTAAACCCTTTTCCATAATCTTGGATAGCTGGATATTTATCTATCTTGCTCATATGGTCCTGAAGCTCTATATCTCCTATTCGCTGGCTCACCATCATTTTAGCCTTTTCAAAACCTGCGGCTATAAGTTCCTGTGGGGAAAGCCCCAGGCCCTTCAATTTTTCATAAAGCGACAATCTCCATTTAGACTGGAACGGGTCTAGTAAAGTCAATGGAGCCACTCCCACTGGGAAAAATATGAGTTTTAGCCAGAAGTGAATCTTCAGGATCCATATCCTGGCATTAATAGGGAGTTGACCTACCTCCAGCCTAATGGCAGTGTTGGAGACACAGGTAGGTAACCCTAGTAGGGAGCGGTAAAATTTAGTTTGTACAGATTCCAGGGACTTGAGTTTTTGGCAATTAAATATCTGGGTGCCATACATCAGTTGTGGAAGTATTTTTGCAACAAAGACCTGGGAGGCGGCAGGAACATATTGACCTCCTTTTCTGTAAAAGAATCTTATGATAGCTCTAAAAGATCTTTGCGCATTTACAATGGAATTCTTAATCTGATGGCACCAAGATCCCTTCTCATCAAAAATTATTCCAAGATATCTAAAAGATGTTACTTGCTCAATAGGTTGGTTATTAATTTTCCATTTATGTCGGAGTTTTCTCTTGGGGAACACCATAATTTTTGATTTAGTGTAATTTATTATTAGGTGTTCAGCTTCGCAGTACTCTGTAAGAGCTCGTAAAAGTTTTCTTAGACCCACACAAGAGAAGGAAATAAGTGCCGCATCATCTGCGTACAAAAGGACTGGGATTGGTATATTGTTTAGGTTTGGGGAATGAGTACTTGCTTCCTCCATCTTTCCGACTAAGGAGTTTATATAGAAGTTGAATAGAATAGGGGCAAGAACACAGCCTTGCTTGACACCATGGAAACTTTGGATTTCCTTTGATAGGTTCCCATAACGGTCGCATCTAACACGGATCCGAGTATTTTCATGTAGTCTACGGATAAGAAGCAGAAGACGTCTATCGATGTTTGTGGCATTTAATTTTTCCCAAAGTCTGTGCCGGGGTATCGAATCGAAAGCTGATTTGAAATCTATAAAGGCTACATAGAGAGAGCCTCCTTTCTTTGAGGTGTATTTCTCCACTAGATGTTGCAATACCAGTCCTTGGTCTAGAGTTGATCTATGTGCCCTGAAACCAGCCTGGGCTTCCTTTAAGACGTGCTCCTGTTCCAGCCAGTCCGCAAACTTTTCACGTAAGTGAGTTGCATAAAGTTTGCTGATGATGCTTAAGAGACTGATTGGTCTGTAATTGGCTGGATCAAGTTTACAGCCTTTCTTAAATATGGGAACGATGATTGCCAATCCCCAGTCCTCTGGTATTATTGCTGTTTGATCTATGCTGGTGAAAAGGGTGGCAAGGACTGGGGCCCACCAGTCAATATTGGCTTTGAGAAGCTCAGGAGAGATATTATCTGCTCCCGGGGCTTTTCTATGTTTGAGTGCCTGAATAAGCCTCCTAATCTCCGCAACCGACACCGGGGGCCACTCATCACCTGCCGCACACTGTATTAGTGGCTGTGTCAAAGGCAGAGCTGGATATGAAGATTGGAAAAATGCCTCCCAAGTCCCTGCAGGTATAGTATACTCCACTTCTGAGGAAGTAGATCGCACTCCATTTGCTACCAGTCTCCAGAAGGTGGCCGAATCTCTCTCTCTGGATGCATCTATTAGGCATTTCCATTCTCTTTTCTGTGCCAGGAGTTTTTTGTTTTTGATCAGAATTTTATAGTTTCGTTTATCTTCAAACCAGCCCGTGGGGAGTTGGGGTAAATTGGCAGATCTATAATTCTTGTATTTTTTCAGTAAGTTTAGCTTCATGTCCTGACATTCTTGATCAAACCAGGGTTTGGAGTTTTTATATACTGAAGATTGCCTACTTGGCCTGTTCCTTTTTTCCTTCAGGGAATCTTGAAGGAGTGAAATTAACTCCTGAAATAAATTTATCTTTAGTTCATGGCTAGAGGAAGTTATGAGGTTTTCTCTCTTAGTGAGGAATTCCTTTGAGCGTAGCCTACTTGAAATTTCCTTATGCAGTTCATCTGTCCATCTGATACGCGAATATCTGAGCTCCAAAGCTGTAGGGCTCGAATGCTCGATTTTCTCAGCGCAGGATAAATCCTTTCCCGCAGCTACGAGTGCACTTAATGGCAGATGGTCACTGTCTAAGCGCTCCTCCACTTTGCATTCCAGAACTTTGTTTTGAAGATCATACGACACGATTATATAGTCAATTGTGGAGGCGCCATTGTTAGATATAAATGTGAATTCTCCGACCTTCTCCCCCTCTGTACGGCCATTTAGTATAACCAAGTCCAACTTGTTGACCAAGTGTAGTAGGCATAAGCCGGCATAATTGCAGCCTTTATCCTTTGAGACTCTAGCTGGTATTGGGTGGGTTTCCTCTATAATGGGGACTGTTTCGTGGAAATGGGCATACAAAGCCTCATCAGATTGTCCAGTTCTGGCATTTAGGTCGCCTGCCACCACTACAGAGGCATCAGGAAATTGATTTGATAGTTTGTCAAGATACTGTTCTAACTGAGCCCAATTGTTTCTTATCAATCTTTTCTCTCTTTGTGGGGGTAGGTATACGTTAATCAGCAGCAAGCTGTGGGTTCTCCACTGTACTTGCACAGCTGTGGCCAGATGGTCTAGTGGGTCTAGTTTTTTAAATATGGCCCTTAGCCTTGTTGAGATTAGGGTAGCTAACCCACCTTTAACTCGCCCCCCTCTAGTACTTAAAAGACCTGGGAGGGAGAACGCAGAAAAACCATTTAGCTCCACTTCACTTGTGCTCCAGGTCTCCTGGAGAAACACAATGTCATGTCTCTGGATGTATTTAGCAAAGGATTGGTCAGAAACCCTCTTTTGCCAACCTGCAATATTCCAAGTTAGCAAGGCAAGGTTGCACGTTGTCTTGCCAAACATTGATCTTAGTCAATTTGCCTTTAAAAGATTTTTTGGGCCTATCTTTTTATCTGTTAGTTGGATTTCATTCATTTTGGCAGTGTCCATAGATGTATTGTCGCCCAGGTACTCAATGGAGTCAATTGAAGGGTGCAGCGTGCTAACATTAGTGATCAGAACTCCTTTTTTTGGCGAATCTACCTTGAGGTGTTCTATTTGACTGATACCAAGTTCATCCTCATCCAGGTATCTCATGCTGGTCCAAGAGCGCGTTGTGGTTGTCATAGGGATGGTTTCCTTCTTAGATGGTAGATTGTTGCTGTCCCTTACACACTGTGTTAGATCTGTTGCTGTCAGGTTTATCTCTGCAGCTGCAGAGGTATTATAAAGGTAGTCTTTCATGGTTGCCATAAGGATGGTTTCCTTCTTAGATGGTAGTTTGTCCCTTGCGCACTGTGTTAGATCTGTTGTTAACAGGTTTATCTCTGCAATTGCAGAGGTATTATAAGAGTAATCTTTCATGGGGTCTGTCTTGGCTTTTTCAGAGAGGTTCTCTTTCTTTAATTGGTCCGTTGCCGGTTCTTCCTCTCTTACTTTTTCCTGAGCATTCATCTCTGTTAGCTTATTTCTAAGGGTCTCCAATCTTCTCAAGATCTCAGATTGGGCAAGGGAAGGCAACAATCCAAACTGATTTATTAATGCCTTTTCTTCTGGATAGAAGTTATCCGTCCCCTCATTAGGCAGTCTCATCTCCTGTCTTAGTTTCAAGGACCCTTGCTCAGTATGTTCCAGTTTGTCTTTTGAGTGTCCTCTCTCCTCCTTTGGTTTACAAGAAAATCTTATCTCAGCTGTCGTAAACTCATCAGGGAACAATTTCAAACATGTGCTGTTTTCAAAGAATCTTGTTACCGTTATCCTTTTCTTTAACAGCAAATGTCTTGATCTATATATATATTTAGCCAAGATTTGATCTTTGAAGGAGGCAATCACTCGCAGAGAGTATCCATTGTAGAATATGAAATCTACTGAGGTAATGTCCTTTAATTTTATTTTCCCTGGCAGCATATCATCTAAAGTATTCACAAAATGCACCGAGCGTTCTTCCTGTGTAAGGAAGCCCTTTGGCTTCGGGTAGTTAAGAAATGCTAACTTCCTATCTGCCAACATCAGTTTCCATCCTTTATCCTGGGGCAAGTCTTGCCCTGCTACTGGCTCATCTTGAGATCTGCCATAATCAATGGTATGGGGTGAGTCTTCTTTAATATTTATGGATCCTTGGGGTTTCAGCATAGAGCACCCGGGTAGTGATTCCGTTTCCTCACTTGTTTTGTTAGGCAGCGATGATGTTTCTTTCAAAGACTTCAGCTGGATCTTTTTTCCTGGATCCACACTGTTGTTCTCTCTGCTGCCATGTATAGCAGGTTTGTTAGAGTTTGTTTTTGATTTTGTTGGGATCAGCTTATATAGTCTTTTCCAGCATACTTTACATGCACGCCGGTTTATAACAGATTTCCTTGCAATTTTTATGTTCTTACTTTTCTTTTTAATTTCAGCTTTCTTCTTATGGGATCTCTTACTGATGCCTCGCTTCTTTTGATTTACTTCAATAGGAAATTCAGTTTTAGGGACAGATACATACAACCCTATGTCCTTTCCTTGTTGTAAATGATTTTCCGCTGCTGATCCTTGTGTGCACTTGCTGGTCGCTGGTTGCTTTGTATATTCTGGCTCTTGAGGGGTGGTTGGTGGATTGACACCATGAAATTCTGAGCCTTTAGCTTGGAGGGGATAATTTTCCACTAATGTCAGAAGCAGCCCATTTGTTATTGTTAAGTATTTTTTCATAGCTGCCAGATCCAGATTTATAGAGAGCAGCCAGTCCTGAGGATAGCAGTCATTGTTTTCCGTCTGGGAGCCCATAGATGAAGTCTGGGATTTCTGGGAGTTTCGGGTTTCTTCCTGTAGCTCTGAAGATAATATCTCAGCCAAGACTATTTCATGGGCCAGGCTCATTGTATTTCTATTTTGGTTGTTATTCTCCGTGTCCTGAATTCCTCTAGAGAAGGTTGAGTGATCTTGAGCAGCAGAGGGAAAAGGAAGAGCCTCATCCTGCTTCAACTCAACCATCTCAGCCATCTTTTGCCCGTTTCCATTTCCATTCTCGTTGTCCCTTGTATGTAAAAGGTATTGCGTGATTTTACTCTGTTTCTCATAACACTCCTGGAACAATGGGCTTGTCGCTATCCCCAGGTCCCTACGTTTCTTTCTAGTAAGTACCATTTGTAAATCTTTGTTACCAATCAGGGTTATTCTTCCTATTTCAAAAACTATGCCTCTTAGGAAGTCGAAAGCTCCACCCAGCTATAGACTGAGGTCCAGATTGAGGCAAGATTTGGGATAGCTGTTTGTAGTTTGTAATTTGATAGCTTGTAGTTCGGAGCGTAACACGAACTCTGCAGCTAGTTCGGCGGCCATCCACTATGTGGTGATACTTCCGGACGGTGTTGGAAAACTGGGAATAAATCTCTTGAACACAGGGCGAACTCCCCTCTCCGGCAGCCACCTTCGACTAGCTCTCCTTCTGCACCGGCGTCCTGTCGCGTTGGGTCTCGGCTCCCCTCCCCGCAGCTCCGGGGATGGCGGACGGCTTCAACCAACCACAGGGATCAGACTTGGGTCACAGCTGAGAGGCTGAAATGGAATTGCCCGATAGTTGTAGCTAGATCGGGGAAGGCTGGCCGGGAGGTTTTCGAAACGGGGAAGGAAGGAGGCGTACTGTGCTGAAGGTCAGTGAAGCAAGATGTTTGTGTCCGTCTCGTTCTGCGAATGTGCAACTCTGCCGCCCAGGGAGGTTTCTTTTCAAATATTTACTATCAAAGAAGGACCAAGAAAATCTGATATTAATTATTATTCTCTAGATAATCGTCTGGAATCAATAAATGTAAATACAGAACAAAGGGAGAGCTGTTGAATCTCATTTAAAGTGTGCATACCAATAAAATTAAGATGTAAATGGGTTATATTTTAATTTCTCTGATGCCAAAACAAAGACAGAATCAAAGTAATTGTAACTGTGATTAAAGGATCAACTAATCCCTGATGGAGAGGTCTTGAGGTGCGAAGTCCTGTGAAGAATGCGAAAGAGGCAGACGAGGAGTTTTCAATACGGCAAAGTACAAAATGGATAACAAGGTATTAGGGCCCATTCCTAACCACGCTTATTGAAAGCAAAGCCCTACTTATGTGTGGACATAAGAAGAGCCAATCTGGATCAGACCCAAGGCCAGAAGTGGTTTAGTCATGCTGGCCACATGACCCAGAAAGCCATCTGTGGACAAACGCCGGCTCCTTCGGCCTGAAAGCAAGATGAGCGCCGCAACCCCATAGTTGCCTTTGACTGAACTTAACTGTCCAGGGGTCCTTTACCTTTACCTTTACCTTACTCCCCTCCAAGCAAATAGTATTTAGAGGTTGCCTGCCTCTGAACCTGGAAGGTCTCAAGGATTCATTTAGCTATTAAGAGCTGACAGAACCAACCTTAACCAATTTATCTAGCCCCTTTTAAAGCCATCCAAGTTAACAGGCACCCTCCATTTCATGTCATTTAGCACTGGTGAATTATAAGGACATGAGGAGGGTGCTGAATCAGGCCAATCCCACCGTGGCCAACCAGATGCCTGTGGGAAGCTTGCAAGCAGGACCTGAGTGCAACAGGATCCGATCAGGGTACAGTAATAGATCGCTACACTGCATTTGTGCCTAGTGCCATCCCCTCTGCGCTTTCCCTCGAAACGCAAGCTCCGCGACCGTAATCAAATCAGCGATTTAAATTCATTTGACAAACCGAATTATTGCAGCTGAGAAAAATTATTTTAAACGGGCCACTTTATTTGGAGATCTAAATACGGGTAGCGTTGAAAAAGGAGCTCTGTTTAAAATACTACACAAGTAAATTACTTGCAAATGGACTAGATTAAATTTCAGCTGAATCTAATTGAAGGAACTGCTTTGTTTTTTATGAAAAAGAAGGGAATGCAGATTGAGCTCATTCGGTTGAGCTGTGCGTGGTCTCAACGTAAGGCGAAAAGGGGAAGGATGCCACTCTGTTAAAGCAATTGGTTAGTCAGGATTCATTGAGGACCCACTCTAAGTATGGCGGTGTCTGGATCCAGCCACGCATACTGTATCCACCTATGCCAAGGGTGGTGAACCTTTTTGAACATGAGGTCCACGTCCTGGGTGTCACATGAGGTCCACGTTTGAGCATGAGGCAACGTCCTGGGTGTCACATGAGAGGAGTGGGTGGAGCTAGAAGCAAAAGTGGGTGGAGCAACAAATGCAACCTTTGATCTTTGTACAGTAAGCTAATTTCTACCTTCACTCAAACATCCTTCTCTATCTTCCATCCAGGCAAGCAAAGGCCTGAAGGACACTCAAGGAAGGTCCAAAGTGTGGTATATTTAAGATGCACGCAAACCAGCAATTCATGTCTCGCTGGATAGGCACATGTTTCAGAGGCAGCGTACCTCTGACAAGGGTTTCCATAGGTCGACTGCGAAAGTTGCCAGGCCCATGGCATTGTTGTGGCTATTTTGGGATGCATGGGGCTAGACCCCAGGAAATATGATGCTGGACTAGTTGAACCTTGGTCTGACTCAGCAGCTCTTCCTTCATTCCCAGGTATCGATCGTATATTTGCATGTTGATCTCTGAAGACCTAAGGACTAGAATCTGATTTTGTAAGACACACACACAAACACCAAGTTGAGAATGCTCCATTAACCGCCAAACTGTTCTTAATGTAGTTGATCATAATGTATGATCTTAATGTATGTTGATCATAACCACCATCACTTTTTGTGTGTTTTTTACTTCTTTAAATCAGGACTGCCCAGGGCAAGTTCTCGGTGGATTTTGCTTTGCAGTGCCAACAATAAACACGCAAACTGCTTTATCATTTGCTTTGTTAACTGTTCTGAAAGGCCAGTTGGCGTCTTTTCAGTGTGAGCAGGCCTTGACTTGCTCGGTGCTTCCACACGAACGCTGAAACGACCTTAATGGATTTTGCACGGCTGTCTGGCAGTCTCCACTTCCAGCCTTTAAGTAAGGAAACTCCTTGAGCCTCAGTATCTGCCATTGCTTGTCGCTGCAGACATCAGCCCTGGCGAATGCCATCAATCAGACGGCCTCCTCTTTACACATTGGAGCATCTGAAGAAACGGCACAGATTGCGCAAAGGTGGAGGAGGCCAGCGCATGATATCTAAGCATTACCTGTGATTATTTTAATATGTAATTTGCTTGGTCGGCCACGATCTGCAAAGGGAGGTTAACTCAAGCATTAGAGAATGCTCCTTTTCTGTCTGTTATAGTGAGCCATAAGCACTCGCATTCATTTCCTCAGTCTATTCATTTTTATTTATATTTTAGAAAAATGTTCCCATTAAAAGAGGGAGAGGAAATATCCCAGACTGCATTAGGATTTTTTTTTAAAATCCCTCTCATGCCTCTCCCTCTTTTAGAGCTATTGAAAGTTATAGCCTAGAAAGCTGCTTCCATCTAGTGGTAAAACAAATACACACCAGTATCCCTCTTTAACTAAACCAAACATATATACCGTATTTTTTGCTCTATAAGACGCACTTTTTCTCTCCTAAAAAGTAAGGGGAAATGTGTGTGCGTCTTATGGAGTGAATGCAGTCTGCGCAGCTTTCCCAGAAGCCAGAACAGCAAGAGGGATTGCTGCTTTCACTGTGCAGTGATCCCTCTTGCTGTTCTGGCTTCTGAGATTCAGAACTTCTTTTTCTTGTTTTCCTCCTCCAAAAACTAGGTGTGTCTTGTGGTCTGGTGCGTCTTATAGAGCGAAAAATATGGTAATCAAGAATAAATCCTTGCTTGGTTTATCCCTGTCCATCTGCATTATACATTTAAAGCACTATCATACTGCTTTAAACAACCGTGCTTTCCCCCCAAATAATCCCTAGACCTATAGTTTTCAAGGGTGCTGAGAGTTGCTAGCAGACCCCAAAGAATCCTGGAAACTGTAGTTTGTGCTAAGAATTTCCTGAGAGGAAGGTCTGATTGTTAAACTGTGGCTCTCTGAGAGGAACGGGGTTTCCTAACAACTTCCAGCACTTTTAACAAACTATGGTCCCCATGATTCTTTGAGACCACCAGACCCCCTCCCCCCCCCACTTGAATGCAAAGAACACATTGTCTTGTTTGATTATGGATTAGTTTGTACCATTCGACTGCATTTGTTTTTGTTTCTTTTCTTTTTGAAAAATTCGTTAATTTATTAAGAAGAAGAATAAAAAACATTTATTCTCAGAGCAGCTGGAAATGAGCCAGCGTTTTGTAGTAATAAGAGTGTCAGAGTAAGTTTTAAGGTTTTAAGGTTTAGCTTGCTTTTCTATTAAAATTGTGGAACTCCCTTCCATGGGCAACTAGCTTGGCCTTGCCTCTGCTTTCCTTTCACCAGCAGACAAAATCTACTTTGTTCTGACCGGACTTCAGCCACCAACCGGCTGTGACGGCAGGGTCTTTGAGGGTGGGTTCTACTAAATGGTTTTAAGTGTTTCCCCTATGCTGTTTTTAACAGGGGTTACTTATTTGTGTTCTTGAGATATTTATACTGTGTGTGGGTGCGCGTGTTTTAGCTGTATCTGTTTTAATTTACGCTTGGGTCCTGTGCTGGGAGAAAGTGGAAGACATAGAAATGTCACAGATACATGAACAAAGAAAGAAAGAAAGAAGGCAGTTGACTGTTTCTTGAAAAGCAATAATGGGGAGAGAGAAAAGGAGGTTTGCTGTCCTTTCAGTATTCACAACCCTCTAATAATTGTGTATTAGAACCTTCCTTTGCTATTTATTTCCTCTTTTTTCTTTCTAATTTCCTCCCCCAAGTCATTTGCATCTCATCCCACCCTGTCTAGTTTCTTTCTTTGGGTTAGGAAAATATTTCAGGGGAGGAAATGCTCACGGAAGTGATGGTGCGGCGAAGGCTCAGGAAATAAACTCTGGCTTAGTTGACAACCAACAGCTTGGTCTGCTGCATTGGTCTTATGCCTCCCTCTGCTGGTAGCTCAGCTTTCTGCTGCTTTGAGACAACCTTTGGCCAGTCTCGGCTCCACAGGTGCTTTTGCTATGATCCTGTGACACCAGAGACTGAGGAATTGCCCTGCCTTCCTCTGCATCTCTTTCAAAGGGGGCCTGCCGCCGCCACCTCCTTGGTCCTTTGCCGTCTTTCTCTTAGTAATGACTTGTTTTGTTTTATTCATCTATTTAATGTACATACTGTTCTTCATCTGAAGATCACTGGGAAGTTTATAACACGAAAAAGAAGATGATGAAGACAGTGGTGTGGAGGTGTTGCTATTAGGTAGCTCTAACGCGGATGAGGGGGGTATTGAAATCTTGAAACAAGGTATTTCCTCATGAGGAAATACCAGCGAAAGAACAGTAGCAAGAAAAATTGATGAGCTACACAGAGCTGGCTAAATTGACATACAAATTGCGGGACAAGGACAACTGTGACTTTAAGGAAGAATGGAAGCTTTTTACAATTTATCTAAAAAGGCAACAAAATGAATTGGACTCCTTGGCAGGTTTTGAATAAACATACACAAATTTATTGGTTGATAACATGGTAGATGGATAATGTAAGGATATGTATAATTTTATAATATGCAGAGAATAATATGTGCTGAGAAATCAGAGGAGCTGAGGGAAGTCTTGGGGGGGAGGGTTTGAAGGGGGTGGGGGGAAAGGGGGGAAATAATAAATAATAATAATAATAAATTTTATTTATATCCCACCCTCCCCAGCCGAAGCCGGGCTCAGGGTGGCTAACAACAATCAAATAATCAAACAATCAAATAATCCAACATTCTAAAAACATTTCATTATAAAAATTAATTAAAATCAAATTAATGGCAACCGTTAAGCAAAATTCTGTGCAGGTTGCCAGAGGAGGGAGTCAGGCTGGGCCCTGACCAAAGGCCTGGTGGAACAACTCTGTCTAATAATGACTATGATATGATAATTTGTTATGTTGAAATTGTTAATAAAGTATTTAAAAAAAAAAACAGAAGAAGAAGAAGAAGAGTTTGGATTTGATATCCCGCCTTTCACTCCCCTTCAGGTGTCTCAAAGCGGCTAACATTCTCCTTTCCCTTCCTCCCCCACAACAAACACTCTGTGAGGTGAGTGGGGCTGAGAGACTTCAAAGAAGTGTGACTAGCCCAAGGTCACCCAGCAGCTGCATGTGGAGGAGCAGAGACGCGAACCCAGTTCCCCTGATTACGAGACTACCGCTCTTAACCACTACACCACAACAGCTCAACTGTTGTTGTTTTTTTAAAAAAATCTTGAACCAAGGGGCTTGAAAGGGAGAATACAATATGAAACCACCCAGTTACAGTCATCAGTTTGAATCTGGGTAAAGTGCTTTTGCTTTTTAATCACACGTATGCCAGTGCCAGGATCTCTGCATCACCACTAACCAATTTTGTGAATATCCCCTGATTAATATACGTAAGTATAATTGTGATTTCTGCACTTCATTTCCCTCTGGCCTTGCCATTCACTTTCGCTCTGTCTCCAACCTTATGTACCTGTCAACTCATTATAGTGCTGCATGCATCTAAAGAAGTAGACTATTGTCTGTGAAAGCTTATGCCATCATAAATGTGTTTTTAGTCTTTAAGGTGCCACAAAACTCTTTGTGGTTTTGTTTGTTTGGTTGCTGCAGCAGAATAACACGGTGACCCCTTTTGAATTTATATTTAATTAGGGTTGCCGTATTTCAGAAAGTGAAAACTAGGACACCCCAAAATTCTTGAGTTTAAGGAAAACCCGGAAGTTGTTGAACCACAAAGATCCAGGACAAAACGCCACCTTTTGGAAATCCCCCCCCCCCCCGAATTGGAATATAAGGTCCAGGGAAATCCGGACGTATGGCACCCCTAATTTAATGGTCTTTTATAGGGAGATAGTATGGATAATAATGTATCATTGTCAGTGTGTTGAAGTGCTTAGAGTGTCAAATGCCAAGGGTCTATGACTATGCCAAGGGTCACTCTGAGCCAAACCTACCTCACAGAGAAAAAAGTCCTTTGGGATTTAATTTTAGGTTTGGAAAGAAACTTGCAGGCAGACCAGGGAGAAGAGTTAAGAGCCTCAGACATAAGAGCACCAGGTTGAGGGAATCAATGGAAATGACAGAAAAGACTGATAATTAGTAGAAAAGACTGATAAAATCCGAAACCAGGGGAAGAGATGGTGGGGGAAAATTGGGAATTTTCTAAAACAGCATTTAGTATAAAATTGCATAATTAAGGAATGTTGGGAGATGGTGGAATGAACTTATTGGACTTTAGTAGAAATATGATAAGGATTTGTGACATTAGGATTTAAGGGTATAAGACTTAAGGGTTTTTTCTTTTCTCTCTTTATTAGATTGGAGTATAGATAATTTTTAGATGGTTGATGGGAGGATAAGGTTTAAAAGGATAAAGATAAATTAGTGAGTAAACAGTGAAAGATGGAAAGAATTTGCTGCTCTAATTAATAATTGGAATACAAAAAGGGAGGTGGGAGGAGGTCGAGGAAATAAGTTACAGAAGGCTGGAATTTTGAAAAATGGAAGTGTTTTCTTTCTTAAATGTCTTTGTTTTTTGGTTGTTGTTTTTTTGTTGGTGGGGTGGGGTGGGGGTTTTTCTATGTATTTTTTTTTTTTTTTACTTTTGTCTGCTTTTTTATCCTTTTTTCTATTCCATTGTACTTTGTTTTTTTAATTTTTTGTATTTGTGAAAAATGAAATAAATATTATTAAAAAAAAAAAAACCTACCTCACAGGGTTGCTGTGAGGATAAAATAGGGAGGAGAGATATACATGCCACCACAAGCCCTTTGGAGGAAAGAGGGGGTATAAATAAAATAAATAAATACATAAATACATACATAAAGCCTCTGGATTGGTCACTCCTGGATTGGTCAGTTCTAGGAAATGTAGCTCACGATCAGAGCATCTGCTTTGCATGTGGGTCCTAGTTTGAACCCATGGCATCTCCAGCTAGGACTGAGAGAAAGCCCTGCCAGTCAGTGTAGATAATATTGAACTAGATAGGCCAATGGTCTGGCTCTGTATCAAAGACAGCTTCCTGTCTTTCCTACGGATGTGAGGGAACTGATTTTCTGCCTGGGTGATGCCTCGTTGTCAGCAGTCCTGATCAAACATTGGCCCTTACTCTGACTCAAGCATTCCAGCATCAGCTACTGGCACAAAGGAAACCTGATGTGGAGAAGTTTCAGCTGTGCCCACATATGACTCCAGCCTGACCTTTTCCATGTCAAAGGGTTGGTGTCATCAGAACTGCAGGCACTATTGCCTTCTTGGCTCCCACTCTGATTAACTGGCCCTGGCAGCATTCTTGGAGGAGCTGGAGAGGAGCAAAATATTTTTAAGTTTCATTTATCAAAGGCTGCTCATTAAGGTCAGTAATGTTCATGCACGTTCCAGCATGTGCAGTTTCTTTTTCCTTGGGTGCCGCACTTCAACTTGCATCAAGTAGCTTCAGTTTCATTTACTCGACTTTTTAATATATATATACACAGGTGCTTTCATTTACAAGATCTGCTTTCTGCAGATGTGCTGCAGCGGACATGATGTCATGTTTCAAGTTGCCTGTCCTTGCTAAAATCAATATGCAGCTTCCGTTTGTTGACACAGAATTGTTCCTCGAAAAGGAAGGGAAATCTTGAGTCTCGAAGATCAGTAGACACACCCTAGGCATTGCTGCAGGGGAATGCTTTGAAAAGCAGAAACTGCCTTAAAAGCACATTCAACGCACATCCCCCCCCCCCCAAGAACTCTGGGAACTGGAGCTTATCCCTCACAGAATTACTGTTCTCCTGGAGCTATCCAAGGTGCTACACATCTTGCTCATTTACCTTTCTGAACTTAGACCTGCGCTTTGACCACTGTATGCAACAGAGCACTGTTGCTGTAAAGCTACAAGACAGCCTGTGGTGTTCGTATGGAGCCCCCAGTCATCTCACGGACTATTGACTGATACACCACTAATCCGCTGCCACCAACCAGGTCCTCCCTGGTAAAATCACTTCAATCTCAGTCAGGTTCTCAAGTTAATAAATTTCAGACACAAACAAACTTTAACGGCATTCCAAATGTTGTTACTCTTTACTTTCTTAGTCTTATTTTCCTCTCTCTCCAACTGCCTTTCCCAAGCAACCAACCCACCAAAACCATTTTTTTTAAATAATATTTATTAGAGGTTTAATAGTTACAGAGAAAAGAAGAAAGAAACAATAAAAAAATTAACAGAACAAAACAATACCTTACAATACATCAAAAATAAAAACAAAAACAAAAATCAATACAGCAAAACAACAAGAAAAACAGAAACATTTAAAAACACATCCAATATTTCCATGTCTTTACCTTTCATTTACTTGTTTCATCGACCTCCTCGCACCTCCCTTTTTTGTATTCTAGTTCAATTAGCTATTTCAGCAAAACCTTTCCATCTTTCTCAATTTTTTGTTCTATAATTTATCTTAACACAATCTAACCTTAAATTTTCCACTTCGGCCCATTAACAATCAGTTTTTGCTTAATTCTTTATAACATTTGTGCTAAAACCATATAACTTCAAAATCAACCAACTGGCCACCAACAACTAACTCCAACCTTGGGCTAAGCCCTTTTATAAATAGGTAACCTCTTCCTCCGGCTTTCCTGTTGGTCTACATTTTTAACCCTTTCTCTCTCCCCTGTTCAAACATTTTCAAAAGACCTGGTAAACAGCACAGAGCCTTCTGCACTTGAAAAGAAAAACAGATTATTGTGGCATGAGCATCTATGGACTAGAGCCCATGAGATGGGTGGCATTTTATTAGAGGTGTGGGGAGACAGCTAATAGTGTCACCAATAGACCTTGAAATGCAAGAGGTGCATTCTGGGATGATTCAATAGCTCCGTTTGCATGGTCTGTATGCAACATTCATCTCCACTGACCCTCAACATCTCCACAGTAAGTGAGATTCCTGCATTGCAGGAGGGCTGGACTAGATGACCCTTAAGGTCCTGTCCAACTTTACAGTTCTATGATTTTTTTATTCTAAGTGTGGGTGTCTGACTCCACACATGTAAGCTGGCCTTTGTTTCACCAGATACTTACATTCTGAATATTCAGAATTTTCTGTTCATCGTTATATTTTGTGTACTGGTTTTATATAATAAAAGTGTTTTTTGTTTTTAAAAAAGAAGTATATTTTTGTTATCTATAAGGTAAAGAGTAAAGGTAAAAGACCCCTGGATGGTTAAGTCCAGTCAAAGGCGACTATAGGGTTGCGGCGCTCATCTCACTTTCAGGCCAAGGGAGCAGGTGTTTGTCCACAGACAGCTTTCCGGGTCATGTAGCCGACATGACCAAACCGCTTCTGGCACAACGGGACACCGTGATGGAAACCAGAGCTCACGGAAATGTGGGTGGCGCTGTGGTCTAAACCACTGAGCCTCTTGGACTTGCCGATTGGAAGGACAGCGGTTTGGATTCACGCAACGGGGTGAGCTCCCATTGCTCTGTCCCAGCTCCTGCCAACCTAGCAGTTCGAAAGCACACCAGTGCAAGTAGATAAATAGGTACCGCTGTGGTGGGAAGGTAAACAGTGTATTATCTATCATTTATATATTTTAGCTGCACATAAAATAAATTTCTAAGTGTTGTACAAGAAAAGTGTGTAGTGATAAAATGGCAGCTAAAACGACAGCCATAGTTTCGAAAGACATTAGCTTACTAAGTCACAACACATTGGGGGAGGGGGGACATTTCATCAAGCAGGGAAAGTCTAAATAAATGAGTAGGGTTTTAAAATCTCGTCTAAAATCATAGCACCCTTGACAAGAGTAGGGGTGGTGGGTGCTTGAATTTTGCACTTGCATCGCCCTTTGACCTGTGGCATTTTATCCATTCATCATTTCCCATCCTTCTTCATAAGTTTCCATTTCACTGAAATCCATGGGTCTCCAAAGTCGGTTTTGGCGACACCTTCCACTTCCTCTGTCAAAAATGAGCACATGCTATCTTTCAATGAAGACTTTCATGCAAGTTGAGACAAAGCCACAGGATTTCCGGGCATTCTTTGAATTAGTATTTGGGGTGCAGAAAGGGAAAGAGAGGGTTGTAAATGAACTGCTTTCCACACCCTCCCCAAAACATCCTTTTATGCTTCTGACACTTGTCATGTTCTGCTCTCAAATGTGTTGCAATGAAGTGTTACTTAGGAAACTACCCTGTGGTTACAGTATCACCAGCTGAATGATGTTTTTAAAATGGATAAAAGAAAAGGTTTCACTACTGCACCATTGAAGTTTGAGAAAGAATTGATACAAAACAATGTGAAACTACTTTCTAAAATGTATAAACTATTGTTGGAATGGTTCACCAAAGATGAAGACCCTAAATGGGTAATGATTCAATGGGCAAGAGATTTCGGGTATAATATGCAGTTTGCAGCATGGGAAAAACTTTGGAGAGAGGATTTAAAATTCACAGTGTGTTACACATTCAAAGAAAATTATATGAAAACTATGTACCGTTGATGTACCACGGGTGGCACTGTGGTCTAAACCACTGAGCCTCTTGAGCTTGCCAATCAGAAGGTCGGCAGCTCGAATCCCAACGACAGGGTGAGCTCCCATTGCTCGGTCCCAGCTCCTGCCAACCTAGCAGTTTGAAAGCACGTCAAAGTGCAAGTAGATAAATAGGTACCGCTCCGGCGGGAAGGTAAACGGTGTTTCCATGCGCTGCTCTGGTTCGCCAGAAGTGGCTTTGTCATGCTGGCCACTTGATCCGGAAAAACTGTCTGCGGACAAACGCCGGCTCCCTCAGCCTGTAAAGTGAGATGCGTGCCGCAAGCCCAGAATCATGTGCGACTGGACTTAACTGTCAGGGGTCCTCCACCTTTACCTTTTAAGTTAGCAAAAATGTACAGGACTAGTTCAAATGTCTGTTGGAAATGTAAGGAAAAGGAAGGCGCCTTTTATCATTGTGGTGGAATTGTAAAATGATAGGGGAATTCTGGGAAATGATATATAATGAACTGAAATAAATGTTTCAAATAACCTTTGTTCAAAAACCAGAAGCCTTTTGATTAGGAATAACAGGTGCAGATATACCGAAGGAACTGAAAATACTGTTTATGTATGCTACAACACCTGCAAGGATGCTGTTTGCTGGAACAGAGCTGGAAAGATGATAAGATGTCTACGAGAGCGGACTGGCAGATGAAATTACTGGACTATGCAGAGATGGCAAGACTGACTGGGAAAATCTGAAACCAGGAGGATCAAAACTTCAAAAGAGAATGGGACAAATATAGATCGTATATAAAAGAACACTGTAAACACTTGAACTCTTTGACAGGCTTTCAATAACTCTTGCAATGATACAAAGACTTTGGATAAAATGGAGGACTGTAATTTGGAGGTATTTATAATATGCAGTTGATAAAGGTATTTAAAGAACCTATGGAGGGGAGGAGGGGTGTCCTAAGATTCGGAAGAATCTTGTTTTAATTCTAAGATTTGCAAGAATTTTATTTGTGTGAATGATCTTGTAATACCAATAAAAACTTTATGAAGGGGGCGGGGAAACTACCCTGTGCTGAGTCAGACCACTTGTCTCTGTAGCTCAGAGCTTTCCAGATCAGATGTAGGCCATGTGGTGCTTTCCCTAAAGATGCTGCTCTCCTGCAACTTCCACCATGCCTCACCATTAGTCACGGGGGCCAGAGAGGGTGGGATTTGGATTCCAAGAATATCCAGAAGGTCTCACACTGACTACGCCTGGGTCAATGACTGGCAGGTGCGCTCCAGAATTTCATACAGCTGCCTCTCCCAGCCTCCCTAGGATGCTTGAACCTTCTGCACACAAGGCATGTGGTCTAGCATGCATGTGATTCAGAAAATGGCAACCAAGATGATATAAAGAATGGAGAACGTCCCCACACACCCCAAGGAAATATTGCCACATTTGGGACTTTTTAGATTAGAAAAAAGGCAAATAATATGTGACATAATAGAAATTTATAAAAATTATGCATGGCGTGGAGAACTCGTGGACATCCACTGAAGCTGAATATTATATTTGTGTCAATTAATTCAACATTTATTTATTACCTTGGAAGTTGAACGGAATCCATTCCAGAATCCTTTGACTTCCAAAACGTTCAGAAACCAAAGCGTGACTTCCGATTGGCTGCAGGAAGCTCCTGCAGCCAATCAGAAGCTGTGGAAGCTGCATTGGATGTTGGCTTCCAAAAAAACCAGAACACTCTCTTCTGGTTTTCGATCATTCGGGAGACGAAATGTTCAGCAACTAATCCGTTCAAGATCCAAGGTACGACTTTATATTTATTCCTTGCTTTATTTATATCCCACTTTTCTTCTAAGTATCTTAAGGTGGCTTGTTATCATCACAACTCTGTAGTGTAGAATAGGCTAAGAAGCAGTAACTGGCCCAAGATCACTCAATGAGTTTCATGGCTGACTAGGGATTTGAACCTAGTCCAGCACTCTAACCATTGCACCACATTGGCTCTCAAAACTGCTGCACACCTCCACAAAGCACTTAAAGGACTTCCAACCTTCCTTTTGGATCAGTCAAAGTACTGCTTTTACAGCAGATGAAAAACATTGTTGCATAGGCAAGGGGGAATTCACCTTTTCAAAAGTGAGGTTAACACCTGCCAAGTCCATGCATACAGTGATTACACTCTGATAAGCCAGGAAATACACTTCTTAAAAAGAAAAAGGGAAAGGGGTTGGGCAGACAAGGAGCCTGTGTAAACTTGACCTCTACTGACAGAGACTTCCTCTCCTCCTCTCCCGCCCCAAAATAAAATCATTTCACTTTCAGGTTTCAGAAATTAAGAAAAGGAATAGAAAGAGAGAAAGACACACTGAGAAAAGAGTGCATAGATCATTTCCAATAATGGGCAAAAGGGACACTTGTGTATCCGACTTGAAAATTTCGCATATAAAGTCATTATTTGCTTAAGTGATCTTCTCTTGGGAAATTTCAGGTAATATTACTTATATAACATGCTTGTGTGTGTTTTTCACTTAAATTGTTGTTCGTTTTCTTATTTCTCTTAACACAGCATGAGAGACATTTACAAGAAGGCCCATTGAAATGGATGTCCCTGAATTTTGTTCCATTCATGAATTTTGTTCCATTCATAAATGATTGATTTTTTAACAGAAATTCATTAGTTGATTGTAATGAAATCTCAAAGTGGCTTACAAAAAGACTAAAACAATAAAAGTATCAGGAAAGAATCCCAGTTTTTAAAAAAACTATTTGAAACATACAAAATAAAAATAAAAAAAGAAACTAAAATTGGATTAAAATACATGTCTCTCCAAAAGAAAAAAACATTTTCAGCAGGTGCGAAATGAATGAATTTTGCTGGAGGGAAGAGTATTTCTTTTCTGTTGTAGATTTCAAGATAGTTCACAATCTAAAATTACAATACATAAAACACAAAATGAATTATAAAAATAGAAGCAAGTGGAAACCAATAATCCCTCCTTCAACAATGCATTTAAAAGGCCATGAGATGTCAATCAGCCAAAGAGAAATGTTTTTGCCTGGTGTATAAATGTGTATAATGAAGGCGCCAGCTGAGCCTCCCTGGGGAGAGCATTCCACAAATGTGGAACAAGACTCATACAAAGGTATAACTCTTGCATTTCAAGGATTCTACATGAATGGAAGATACTGTCAGGGGCTGGGTGGATGAGGCAGAATGGCGGAGACTGCCGCCCCAGGCATCACCTAGAAAGGAGGAAGGGGCAGGTAGCATAGACCTCCAGGAGTGGATTGGCACAGGGCAGACCTCAGAGGGAGATGAGGGCAAAGGTTGGGAAATAATGGGAGAGGAGGTGGAGGAAGTAGGTAGCAGAGCCTGAGTAGCAGTTGAATGAGATGCTGTCACTGGAGAGAATCCCAGAACACATACCCTTGCCCCAAACCAGGTATTCACTGAGAATAGCAGAACAGAGAGCTCAAAAGCAATTGCCACCGTCAGAGGCAGGAGGAGAAGTCATATTAATAAGGAAGTAATCCCCTGCTATGCAAAAATCTCCAAATGTATCCAAACTTCAGTGTCTAAAATTCCTGGTAGAGGACAAGGATCCTGAGAGCACATTAAAGGTAGCCAAATTCTGTGTGATTACTGTAAAACTTAGGGAACAAGCTGTGCTATCATAATGATTAAGGCCTTAAATGATAATTTTAGGTTGTATGTTAGTGACTAAGTTTTAATTTATATATATTTTTAAACTGTTGCTATATTTGTATTGTCCCTGTTATACCTAATTGCAAATTCAAATGTATCCCTATCGTGTTTTAGGACTTCCTTGATATTGTATATGAGATGGAACTGGTCTGTGACTGAAATAATAAATTCATTCATTCAATATGGAAGTAACAGAGAAGGGGGTGGAGCTTCACTCAGGGCAACGCTAGGCATTACGGTGCATCTCAAATTCGTCTTCGTAAATTGTATTAATAAACAGAAATGAAAAAGCTTACCAGTTCCAGAAAGGATACCAGTTCCCCCCCTCCCACTGGCAATTTCCCTGAACACTGTCTCTAGTGCCATGGGACCCTCCAGATTCACTTTGTAGGCGGTACAGAGGACTACGGACTCACTGTCTCAAACCACAGAGTGGTAGAGAAAGTTTCATTCTACAATTGGAAGTCTCTTGCACTAGTGGAACAGCAGTGTTTGATACTATCCTAGGCTATCTGCATATCTATTTTCCCCAAAAGATTAAGATGGTAGAACAAGGGCTCCAATTAAGATGTATTTGCACTTGTGAAACCAACATGCTGAAGGATCAATTCTGGGACCTTCTGCAACAAGCCACATGTTCTACCAAATGTGGGCCACCTTGACTCCATGGTTGAGGGGGCCTGGGGTCGTGAGACATCAGCACACCATGTGTGCATGCCCTGCAGTGTGCACGCATGTCATCAGCATGCTCCGCAGAGTGTTGACGTGTTGTGCAGAGGCACTGCAGCTCATGTGCGGGACACAAACATGCCCCATGTCATGCATACACTGCTGCCATGGAACTTTTGGGTGCAGCCCTTTCATAGGAAATATTGAGGAGCTGAGCCCCCCTACTTGGCATCCCTGCTGCCATACAGCATGGTAGCATGGGGTGTGGAGTTGGCCCTTATGTGGAGAAAGCTCGTAAAAGGGTCTTATCTATCTGTAATCTGTGCTTATTTGGGAGAATCAGGGATGCTGCAAACAAGGCCTCCAGAGCTATGGAATGGAGGGAGTCATTGGTTCAGAACTGTGGCTCGCAAACAAGCCTGCTTCATCTTGCAGGGCAGAGCAAAGATTTTTCTCATCTCCTGGACCTCTGGATTCTGAAATGAAAGAAACAGCAGATCAAAGATTGCCAATGTGACTAGGCCTTGGCCAAGCTATGCTCCAGTGCCCCATGGTGTGAAGAAGATGTACAAAGATGGATAGGTCCAGCAGGTTTTGTCCCAGAGTGTACCCTGATAGTCATGACCCCAGAATCAGGTCAGTTGCTTCGGTTGACCCTGAGAACATGCCAGTTGTCCATCAACTGTAACATAAAGCGATGTGATGAACACTTTCTTCTTCATCTGCCATTTACCAACTCAGAACCAAATTTGAGTTATGAGCAAAGGGGGAAGAAAAAGAACTCATCCGGAAGGAGGAATGTATTTGGGTATGTTGGGGAGCAGAGAGTGGCTCTAGATTCTCCACTGAACTTCCTCTGAGCTTAATCATTTTTCACACAAGTAGTTCCTTCCTTCCTTCCTTCTTTCTTTCCTTCCTTCCTTCCTTCCTTCCTTCCTTCCTCTCTCTTTCTGCTGTTACTTCTCTCTTCTCTGGAACACACATGGCGAAGAAGAGAACTTTTAGCTGTCATCCTTGCTGATTGTAATAATTTTACACAGGGTTAGATTTTTTTTCCTGGGGGCTGCATTTTCCACAGTCTTTCTTCAGACCTCTGATTAATCAGGGTTACTACTTTTGGAATATTTTACTTCTCCATTATCAGGAGGACTCTTCCTAGTGATTTTCACATAGCACATTTTCTGTGCAGGATTTTTTTTTTTTTTTAAACCACTTCTGATTAACTGTTACACTGAGCTAGAATTCCCTGGGCTTTGTGTTATGGACAGCTTTGAATATATTTGATTTTTATAGGTAGCTTTTCCTTTCTCCTTCTTTATTTCATTTATTGTGCGGAGGGGGAGGGCAGGGAGAACTAAGACTGTTTTATTCTTTTATTTTTACTAGACACCGGACACTAGACTGATCTCTAACAGCTTGTATCTAAGACCACAGGAGCAGGGCTGACCCAGGATGCTTTGCTGCTTCGAGCAACACAGAAAATGACCCCTCTCCTGCCACTACCTCTCTCCTCCACACTCACCCGCCCCCTCTGTGCCCACCCAGGCCAGCTTGAAGGTGGCAGTTGTGATGACGGCAGATGGCTGCAGAGGAATACAATAGCTGACATGGCTAACTATACGTAAGTATTGGAAGGCTTTTTCCTTGGAAAGCTTTGATGGCAGATATAATAATAATAAAACCCCAGTGAACTACAGGTGCTGCTCCTCAGCATCAATGCTGAGGTAGAGTTTATCTTGCATGGGTTTTTTTAATCAAGGGGCTCGAAAAGGCTTACTATATTCTGGGTTTCTCTTTTGAGTCTCTTATCATCACTTTGCTTCAGGGTTGCAATACATTTTTGAATACAGTGGTACCTCAGGTTACAGATGCTTCAGGTTACAGACTCCGCTAACCCAGAAATAGTACCTCGGGTTTAGAACTTTGCTTCAGGATGAGAACAGAATTCACGTGGCGGTGGTACGGCAGCAGCAGGAGGCCCCATTAGCTAAAGTGGTACCTCAGGTTAAGAACAGTTTCAGGTTAAAAATGGACCTCCAGAACGAATTAAGTTCTTAACCTGAGGTACCACTGTACAGCTGTCCTTGCTAGACTGCTTATGACTGCCTATTTTAGGTCAAGGTCAAGACTTCTTATAACTGCCTGGCAATAAATATCGCTATATTTTATTGATTTACAGTATTTATATACCGCTTTTTCAGGCAAAGCTCACAAAGCAGTTTTCAGGAGATTTCTACAACAATAAGCATCACTCTTTTTAAAAAAAGAAATAAGGTTACAATAAAATGGGTAAGACAAGTTATTTGTTTAGAACTAGCTGTTGCTGCTGCTTATCCCCTCCTCTCAGGGTAAAGATGCCCATTCAGACTCCCCTGTGGTAGCACGATCTATAATGTTTAATATTGAGATTCTGTGTTCGTTCCTTAGCTGTATTAACATGTGTTTCTATCACTGTTATCAGTTGTAATTGTCAGTTGTTCTAAAATGCTTTAACGGTCTGCTGGCTGCCGATAAAGAAAACCCTTCCATCACTGAAGTACTAATATTACTACTAATACAGTGGTAGGTTACTACTACTGTTGCTATTATTACACGTAGTACAAATATTATTACATGCATTATTACATATTGCTAATATTACATATTTCTAATATTACATGTCCATCTGAAATTGCACCAGATCAACATCTCAGATTCGGTTGTTGGCTCCTGTGAATAGGATGCTGAATTCCAAGAATGGGGGTTTTCTCCCTCCCTCTCTCTCTTCTAACCTTGCCACCCACACATCACATTTTTTCATTGCCTGGAATTAAATTTACCTGAACAGGTGGAATACTGAAAGAAGGAAGTGCTTCATGCTTTATTGAGAAGTGGGCAGGACAGTGATGGAAGGGAAGATGGATATTTATAAGGCGCTTGAGGCAGCCTGCAGAATGGGGTCTCCAACTCTTTTCCAAAGCAGCGTGTCGAGATCTGAATCACCTCAGCGAGGTAAGAGTCTGTCGACTTCTCTTTGAAAGCTATTGCCTAAGTAACATTCTTCCATCCCCACTGTGATGAAGAGGATAAAGCAGTTCCTTTGAATCGGAAGGACTTGTTTTCATATCCTCACTTAGGGTTGCTGTGAGGGTAAAAGGATTTAAGGATTTATGTCCCCTTAGCTCCTTGGAGAATGAGTAGGATATAAATGTAATAGATGGGTAGTTCCCAAACATTTTCTGCGCCACAAACGTTTTGGGGAAACACCTAATGCTTTTTCTGCCTGTTGTAGCAATTGTAATGCCCTGTGCTGCATGGTTTTTTAAATTGTGAACAATATAACAGTAGAGGGAAAGTTTAGTTCCTCGACTGGTGGCTCCATTTTGGCTTCTTTGGGTACCTTCCAGCAGATGTGGCTTTCCAAGCAAGAATGCAAAGCAGGAAAGCAATGTGCTGAAAGGAAATGCCCATAAAAATCTGTGATTAAAAATAAATTTTAAAAAACTGCTGCCTTCTCCAGTGCTTCTAATATTGGACAGCTTTAGCATACTCAGGAATCCAAAGTTTTATGTCTCTTTTGTAGGATATGTATACTTTTTGTGGCTTCTGCAATTTCCATTGCTCCTTTTATTTCATACATATTGCATTTTATTGTATTACTCAGATTTTGAATTGTAAAAATCACAATATATGAAATCAAAGAAGCAATAAAAAAATAACTAAAATCAGCATGAAGACTTAATGCGATGGATGTGCCACATCACAAATCCACAGACACAAATCCATGGAGCACTTGAATGAAGCTCATGGACCACAGTTTAGAAACCTCTGGTGTAGAGGATGCCGTGTTTTCCTTGAACCCGGATGAGCTGATGTGTGATGTAGAGCAAGGGGTTCACAAATTGTGATCCATGGACCACCGGTGGTCCATGAGCTTCATTCAGGTGGTCTGCAGCATGTCTGCATTCAATATTCATCTTTTTTTATTCCTTCTTTGATCTCTTATATTATATTTGATTGCATTGCAGTTTGAATTCCGTAAAATGCAACATAAGAAATAAAGGAAGCAAAGACGATACAATTAAAAATCATACAGCATCGAGCACAGTACATTAAAATTGTTACAAGAGGCGGGGGGGGGGGGGATGATGACATGGTCCGCAAAGACCACCAGCAGTTTTCAAGTGGTTAAAAATGTTTGGCAGCAACTGATGTAGAGTGTGATGGAGACCTGATGGAGATAGCAGCTCGGCTTCCTTTCTCTCCTTTTACTAGAGCCTGATGCTGCCAGTTGGGGGAAGGAGGACACTGATAGAGGTAGTCTTTCAGTAAAGCCATTGGGATTAGAATAAATCCCCATTCCCAATGTCCATGGTGTTACCACTAGCAGCACAGACAACCATGTTGGCATTCACGCTCATGATCAGGACACGAAAATGCAAAAGAAACTATGAGCTGTTCCTTCTTGATCAAAAAGGAGTTGAAACATAGGAGAAATCCTCATTAGAAGGCTGTGCTAGGGCAGTAATTTTTTTCCCCAGGTGAGGATAGCACAGAAAGTTATCCCATACATGCAACATCTTTTTGTCATGTGCAAAAGGGTGTTACAGTACAGTGGTACCTCGGGTTAAGAACTTAATTCGCTCTGGAGGTCCGTTCTTAACCTGAAACTGTTCTTAACCTGAAGTACCACTTTAGCTAATGGGGCCTCCCGCTGCCATCGTACGATTTCTGTTCTCATCCTGAAGACAGTTCTTAACCCAAGGTACTATTTCTGGGTTAGCGGAGTCTGTAACCTGAAGCGTCTGTAACCAGAGATACCACTGTAACAGTCATACCTCGGGTTAAATATGCTTCAGGTTGAGCGTTTTCGGGTTGCACTCCGTGGCGACCCAGAAGTAACGGAATGCGTTACTTCCAGGTTTCACCACTTGCACATGCTCAGATGGTCGAAATGACATCACACACATGCACAGAGCGGCAAATCACGACCCGCAGACGCGGGTTATGATTGCTTCAGGATGCGAATGGGGATCCGGAACGGATCCCGTTCATATCCAGAGGTACCATTGTACTGGCAAACATGGGCAAAGATATTTGACACTGTTTCAAAGCAAACGACAGCTACTGTTGCAGTTGCTCAAGTTTGATGTGGGTTAATGTTAAGACCAAGTTTTTATCTCACAGAAAATGTGCTGGTTTGGAAAACTCCTTTTCTTGGCAACTGGTTGCTTCCTTGCACATGCTCTGCCGCATGCCAGAACCAATGAAGAAAGCTGTCCCACAGTGAGGAGGTTGCGTGAAACTTGGAAAGAAATTGAAAAACTGGTAAGTAGCATTGGCACCGTTATGTGTACACCAATCTTTGAGAGATTTGGGTTTGGTTTCCTTGGAACGAAGGTCACCAGAGACTGAGGGAGTTTTTGGTGATAGAAGGTTGAGAGAGAGAGAGAGAAGTATAGTTAAGGTTTTTTTCAGCCAGAACTTGGTGGAACTCAGTTCCGTCACCTCTCAGGTGGGCGCCATTACCATTCTGAGAGAATGGGGGCGGTGTTCATGGTGAGTTCTGGTACCTCTTTTTCTAGAAAAATAGCACTGGCATAATGATTAGTGTGTTGGGCTAGGACCTGGGAGGTGGAGGTTCAAATCCCTGCTCCACCGTGAATCACACCAGGGGACTCTGGACCAGTCATAGTCTCTTGGCCCAACCAACCTCAAAGGGTTATTGTGAGGATAAAATGGGGAGGAGCAGCACCATGTATGTCACCTTGAGATACTTGGAGGAAATAATAAGGGGAAACAGATTAACAAAAATAAGGCGGGAGCCTCACAGAATCAACTCTCCTGCTCCCCTGTTTGGTATCTGCTCCACCATTAGATTTCTGCAGGTGGTCACCAAAGGCATAGCTTTGGGTTCTCACAGAGAAAAGCAGACCAGTTCTAGAACCAAAGATGTTTGTTTGCTTTATTCTCTTTCACATCACCTCTAATCAGAGGAGGAAGGGAAGCCCCCTTCCGCTCACCTTCCAGAAAGTTCTTTAGCTTTTAGCTCCAGTGACAACAAATCACCTGCACTTGGCCTACTTTCTGGATAAGCAAAGACCCATTTCCCCCAACAAAATGGAATGTGCCAAGCTATCTACTTAACAAAAGAAGCTGTTTTGACCCTTTCCCCTCAATCCTCTTTTTCTACAGGGTCAGATCTTAGAGCTGTAAAATTTCAGAGCTGGAAGCACAACACTATCCTCTCACAATACTACAATATTACAAAGAAGCCTTACACTTTCAATGATTTACCGGCTGCCTTGACATGATTTGTTTTTGTTCTGTTTTTATGAACCATTGAATGTGTTGTAAATGGTGTTCCTTTTCGTTTTGTAAACCTTCTTTTCCCGATCGAAGAATGGAAGAGGCTCATCTCAGGAATGTGCATTTATGAACAAAAGCAGTTTGTGCGAACCAGCACAGGTCGTGAAAATGGTAAGATGTTAAGCTTCAGTTATGCATTGTAACCCTTCTGTTGTTAAATGTTTTCAATGTAAGCCATGATATCAGCCTACTGCCTGAAAAGTGAGATAGAAATAAGTAATAATGCATTTTCAATGGGTAATTTATATACTGCTTCATTACAAGAATCTCTAAGTGGTGTACAAGTAACTCAAAACAATAAAAATAAAATATATTCCCCACCCTAATACTTTTAAACTAGTTTCACAAAGTAGTAGTCCATCTCAGTGGATTTTATAGGAACAGAAAACACCCCAATTTTTTTTTAAGTACAGTTCTCTAAATTTGGGGTAGTAGCCAGCACGATACTCCCCAAATATTATGTGCTAAAGCTCCCAGGATCCTTGGTGATGCTAGTGGCAGCTGATGGGAGCTGCAATTCAACATCTGAAATGCACCATTTGGGCTACCCCCTCCTCTAAATCGTTCTTTTAAAATTTATTTTGCAGGGTGTCTCTGATAAAGCAGCAATTGTTCTTCAAATCCTCAGTGAAACAGCTAAGCTCTTTGAAAGGAAGGACGTCCCCTTCTCCAATGTGAGGGGCGTTCTGGAGTATATCTATTATGTACATGATCAGCTAAAACCTTGTGTAAGTACTAAGAATTATTTTCCTAAGGAGTTATTACGGCAACATGAAGCAGAATGTAACTTGGTGTGCAGAAGAAACAGAGGGAAAGACAGAATGAAATTTGCATTTGTACATGCCTGTCTCTCTGTTAATGTAGGTGTATCCACATGGCATATTTCCCAATGTTGTCCCAGACCGTTCTCCTCTTTGAAAGTGATTCCCCAGGCCCTGGCCCTTTTGGATTTTCTAAGTATGGGGGGGCATATTTAAAGGGGAAAGGGTCTGAGACAACACTGAGTAGCCCCTCATTTTGCTCCAGTGTTGACAAGCCCAGAATGTGCATATTTCACACTTTAACTGCTATAGCATGGGTCGGCAAACGAAGGACCGTGGGCTGGATCAGGCCTAATTGCCTTATGGATCTGTCCCGTGGGCGCCCTGGGAATCACCGTGTGGATCTCCAGCGCATGTGTTCTTTCCCTCTCCCTCCCTCTCCCTCACACGGTGGGGGCGGCACTTCTTCCCTCCCTCCTCCTGCTTTCTCCCCACTCTGCCTAGAGGAGGAAAGGGGCTGGTCATTGTTGCAGTGCTTGAGTGGCCGCCATTTTAAGCAGCCCCTCTCCAGAGCCCTTTTGCACACCGCTCATCATCTCACCGCCGCCAGCCCCCGCCGCTGACAAGACACAAGTAAGCAGCCACGAGGCTCATGGTGCTCTTGCATTTATTTATTTTTCAAAATATAGTCCAGCCCCACAAAGGTCTGAGGGCCCCCTGCTGAAAAAGTTTGCTGACCCCTGTGCTACAGGGAAGTCATTTGTCTTCAGTTTACTCTATAGCAGAGAGCTGAAGGAAAACCAGTGTGGTGTAGTGGTTAAGAGCGGTAGACTCGTAATCTGGGGAACCGGGTTTGCTTCCCTGCTCCTCCACATGCAGCTGCTGGGTGACCTTGGGCTAGTCACAATTCTCTGAAGTCTCTCAGCCCAACTCACTTCACAGAGTGTTTGTTGTGGTGGAGGAAGGGAAATGGAGATTGTTAGCTGCTTTGAGACTCCTTCAGGTAGTGATAAAGCGGGATATCAAATCCAAACTCCTCTTCTTCTGAATAGAAACTGAGACTCCAACAGCCAATCTCCAAACACCACCTCTCTTTCTTTCTTCTTCAGAGCTGGGAAACAACCTGTTCTTGCCAACTATGCCAGTAAGGGTCTGTGTTCAAATTCTCTTCCCACTTAATTTACAGCTGCAATCCAAAACCAGTCTTCCTCTGACGGACAGCCCAATAGAAGATTGTTTCAAAAAGCTGCAGCTATTTTTGAACGATGTAAGTAGACTGAGCGTCTCTTCAACGAAGCTTTTAATTCTAGGAATGCTTCTAACTCATTCTGAGTTTCCAGCTGATCACGTGGGCCAATTGCGCAAATCAAGAATGGGGCGCTTACAGGTCTTCCAGATGTTGTAGACTCTAGCTGCCTTCATTCCTGACCGTTGGCCAAGCTGGCAGGGGCTGATGGGAGCTGGCATTCAACCACATCTGGAGGGCCACAGGTTCCCCATCTCTGCCATAAATGGTTTCTCAAAGTCAGTGGTTCCCAAACTTTGTTTCCCACGGACCTCTAGAAAATTGCTGAGGGTCTCCACAAACCACTGAGTGATTTTTTTCTGCTTGTTGTAGAACTTGCAATGCGCTGCGCTAGATGCAATGTGATTTTAAATTGCATTTTTATTGCTTATTTTATTTCTAATAAACAGTGTTTTATCACATCACAATTTGAATTCCATAGAGGTCAAATTGTAATACTGTAAAATTAGAAAGAAGAAATAAAAGCAGCAATAAAAATACAATTAAAGACTCAATATCAATATTTAATGCAATGGATGTGGTGTCACAGACACATCACGGACCACCAGAATGGAACTCATGGACCACAGACTGGGAAGCTTTCGTTGATGTTTTGCTGACACCTCCCACCATCCTGCCTCATCACCAGGGTTTTCCAGATGACAGCTCATTGTTTACATATTGGGGGCGGGGGCAGGGATAAAGTGTGCCTGTCCCTATATCTGCATATGAGGTCCTTTAAAAAGAACAGGGTTGTTGTTATTATTATATGATTTTATTACCCACCCTTCACCATAAGGGTGTGTTATAACCATTTCAAATACAATATTTAAAGCGGTTTTAAACAAACTACAGTCACAAGGATAGAGTGGGTCCTAAATATATAAGCCGACCTGATTTCAGTAGTGTACCTGAAATTCCCAAACAAAAATTAGGAGTGAAATTGCTCTACTGATCAGATCCCAGCCTTGCAAAGCTGTGCAGGGCTGGTTTGGGGACAGCGGTGTGAGCATTGCACCCTCCCGCCAAAAAAAAATGCATTTGGCAGTCCGTCCCCCCATGCTACGCCCCTGCTCTCAGCCTAGCCTACCTCACTTGGGGATTCAGTTGGGAGGAGAACTATGTCTTGAGCTCATTGGGGTAAAGGTAAAGGGACCCCTGACCATTAGGTCCAGTCGTGTCTGAATCTGGGGTTGCGGCGCTCATCTCGCTTTATTGGCCGAGGGAGCCGGCGTACAGCTTCCGGGTCATGTGGCCAGCATTACTAAGCCGCTACTGGCGAACCAGAGCAGCACACAGAAATGCCATTTACCTTCCCGCTGGAGCGGTACCTATTTATCTACTTGCACTTTGACGTGCTTTCAAACTGCTAGGTCGGCAGGAGCAGGGACCGAGCAACGGGAGCTCACCCCATCGCGGGGATTCGAACCGCTGATCTTCTGATCAGCAAGTCCTAGGCTCTGTGGTTTAACCCACAGCGCCACCCGAGTCCCTTTATTGGGATATAAACCCCTTCATTGGGGTATAAGTACCAAAAATAAATAGCAAATGAACCCAAGAAACCCTTTACCATTCTTCCTTGTTTTTAGAATGTTAGCGGTCCTGGAAAAGTAGGATATCAATGTTTTAAATAAATACTGTATTTTTCCCATGTATAAGACTATATTTTTTCCTGAATTTTAAAATAAGGTGTTGTCTTATACATGAATAGTGCCTGGTGCATTTTCTTAATTTTGAGTCCCCCTAAAATAGGGGGGGGGGTGTTATACACGGGAAAAACATGGTAATACTTGCAACAACATATTCCACCTGATGACTAAAATGGACCCATGACTATATGGGAGTAAACAAACCACCTGCCAGAGAGCAGCACGGTATATAAAGGGTTGTAAAGTGGGTAATAAATATAGAAACAAATTAACAAGGTTTCCTTTTTTGTGTGTGTGTTCGCCTTGCTTGAAACAGGGGAGCAGTCACTGCACTTGGCAAGTGGCTCGCGAAGATGTCATGGTGGTTTTCCAACAACTTGAACTTGACATTTCTGCTTCACGGCATCGACAGCGTAGAACTGAGGTGAAGAATCTTCTGCTTCCATGAGTCGGCCGATGCTGCCACACAGCCTTGTAGCATTAAATATACCTGTACAATAGTATTTGTTTCCAAAACTAATTATAATAAATGTATTTTGAATAGAACGTCAGGTGTCACTCATTTGCTCCATTTCAGGGCTGGGGAAATGTTTTCATCTCAAGGGCAATTTTCCAAGGGCCACATGGCAGTGGTGGGTGGGGCCAGAGGAGAAAGTGGGCAGAACAACAAATGTGCAGTTTACCTTTCTGCAGTACGCTAGTGTGGTGTAGTGGTTAAGAGCGGTAGTCTTGTAATCTGGGGAACCGGGTTCGCGTCTCCACTCCTCCACATGCAGCTGCTGGGTGACCTTGGGCCAGTCACACTTCTCTGAAGTCTCTCAGCCCCACTCACCTCACAGAGTGTTTGTTGTGGGGGAGGAAGGGAAAGGAGAATGTTAGCCGCTTTGAGACTCCTTAAAGGGAGTGAAAGGCGGGATATCAAATCCAAACTACTACTCTTCTTCTTCTTCTTCTTCTTCTTCTTCTTCTTCTTCTTCTTCTTCTTCTTCTTCTTCTTCACAAACTCTGATTGGCCAGAATATATACTGGCAAGCTCCTTGACTATTTCTTACTTGTGTACCTTGAATTTGTTTGCAAACTACTTTTCCCAGCAGCATCATTAGCAAATTTATTTGCAAGCAACTTGTTGTTGCTGCTGCTGAATTTATTGGCAAAATACCTTTTTTCTTTCATCATAATTGTTAAGTTTACGTACAAAGTAAAAAAACTACTTTTTTATTCAAAGTGCACAAATGTTATAATAAAAAAACTGCTCCCTTTCCCTTATGGGGTATTCGAGAGCCCTTATAGCAGGGGTTGGCAACCTAAGGCCCATGGGCCACAAGAGGCCCACGGGGGTCGTTTAACCGGCCCCTGAGCTGCCCCCGAACCGAGCCGCCCACTAGGTGAGTCCCCGTGTGCTGCAATAAACTGGTGCAGTGTGGCGCAGGGATTCACTTTGGCAGGGCTGGAAATCGCATCTGAGCATGCACAGATGCCGGAAATCACAGGCGTGGGCACGATCTGGCACACGGAGGGACCTCCACTGGAGTCAACCAGCCCAGGCGAGGTAAACCTTGCCAACCCCAGCCTTGTAGAGTCCTTAAGTGGGTTCCCTATTGGTAGGAGAAAAATAACAGAGGCCAACAAGAGCACAGTGGCACCTCGGGTTACAGATGCTTCAGGTTACAGATGCTTCAGGTTACAAACTCCGCTAACCCAGAAATAGTACAGTGGTACCTCGGGTTAAGTACTTCATTCGTTCCGGAGGTCTGTACTTAACCTGAAACTGTTCTTAACCTGAAGCACCACTTTAGCTAATGGGGCCTCCTGCTGCTGCCGCACCGCCGGAGCACGATTTCTGTTCTCATCCTGAAGCAAAGTTCTTAACCTGCAGCACTATTTCTCGGTTAGCGGAGTCTGTAACCTGAAGCGTATGTAACCCGAGGTACCACTGTACCTCGGGTTAAGAACTTTGCTTCAGGAGGGAGGCCCCATTAGCTAAAGTGGTACCTCAGGTTAAGAACAGTTTCAGGTTAAGAACGGACCTCCAGAACGAATTAAGTTCTTAAACCGAGGTACCATTGTATATTGAGAAGCAAAGTGGCTAGTAAGCCTGATCTTTATTGAAGGGAAATAAGCTCTTGTACCATGGCCCCCACTCACCACACGCAGGAGTAACTTAGTATCAGCAACAATATGAAAACAAAGCAAGCTAAGTAAGCCTAGGGAAATGTCATTTGAAACAGCCAAATTGTAATTCGGGGGGGGGGGGGAGCATAAAATGATGGAAATAAGTTGTACATTGCAAAACACTCTCAGTGTTGTTATTGGTTTATTGCTAGAATGTTCAAAGCAGTTTCTTTGTTGAGTAAATGGTCCTAGCTAGGTCTGCTAAATATTTGCTTTGTTATGTAGAAACGAAATAGCTGGGAGATAAACAGAAGGGGGTATGCGTTTTCTCCTTCCCCTGCTGTGGTCATCATGGGTGTGAGTGTATGAAAGGGAACAACAGGCTGGTAGTCTTGTCATGGCATCGGCTTGGAAACAGAGAGACCTGATTCTCTCTCTGTAACCATCCAGTGCCATGACATTGGGGAGTCCACTCCTTAGACACCTGTTGGGAGATATCTGCTGTAGTGTCAAGGCCTTGAATCTTCCACCTTATGCTCAGCCCATAGCTAAGTGTAAACAAGCCATACATCACAGGAAAACCCCATCTACCTCCAGTGACCTCCATTCCAAGGAAACCCAACCCAACATATGAGCTTGGACTCTTGAGATCTCTCACCGCTTGGAAATTAGGGTACTATACACACAATTTTATTTTGGGAAAATAATTAATAGCACTTAAAGCATATTGGAGGATGTGGGTGGCGCTGTGGGTAAAAGCCTCAGCGCCTAGGGCTTGCCGATCGAAAGGTCAGCGGTTCAAATCCCCGCGGCGCGGTGCGCTCCCGTTGCTCGGTCCCAGCGCCTGCCAACCTAGCAGTTCGAAAGCACCTCCGGGTGCAAGTAGACAAATAGGGACCGCTTACTGGCGGGAAGGTAAACGGCGTTTCCGTGTGCTGCGCCGGCTCGCCAGATGCGGCTTTGTCACGCTGGCCACATGACCTGGAAGTGTCTCCGGAGTGAGTGCCTCTTGAGTGAGATGGGCGCACAACCCTAGAGTCTGTCAAGACTGGCCCGTACGGGCAGGGGTACCTTTACCTTTACCTTTAAAGCATATTGGTAAAGGGCAATATTAGGCTAAGTGGGCAATTGGATGGAGACGGTGTAAGTAAAGCAACTCACAACTTTGTTTGGAACACTGTCCTTAACACTATGCAAAGATTTGTTGGCTCCCAAAATTTTTACTGAGTTTGACTCTGCAGAAATTGTTGTGCTCCAACTCCCATGGGCCCAGCTAGCATGCCAGGGAAAGTAGTTTAGTTCAGCACCTTCTACCTAGAGGGTCATACAGTTTCCCTAACCTTGCTCTAAGTACTTTTTAAAAATCGGAACGCATAATTTTGTACAATATGACTTGTTGTAACGCATGTCTATTGATTTTTCTAACAAGGCCAATAAAATAACATTCCAAACTTGGCTAATGTGTGTGAAAATATGGAAGGGGGTCATGAGAAGGAAGTTTTGACCAAATACAGTGGTGCCTCGCAAGACGAAAAGAATCCGTTCAGCGCGTCTTTTCGTCTTGCGGTTTTTTCGTCTTGCGAAGCAAGCCCATTAGCGGATTAGCGCTATTAGCACTATTGACAGTTTGAGGGCTAAAAACGGCTTTTTAAGGTTTAAGGGATTAGCGGTTTTGCTGCTAAAATGCTTTTAGCAGCTTAGTGCTTCAGAAAAAGGGGTTTTGGAGCGAAAAAAATTGCAAGAATTTTCGTCAATTTTCGTCTTGCGAAGCAAGCCCATAGGGAAATTCGTCTTGCGAAGCGCCTCTGCAAACGGAAAACCCTTTCATCTTGTGGGTTTTCCGTCTTGCGAGGCATTCGTCTTGCGGGGCACCACTGTAAATTGGAAATACAACATCTACTGGACTGCAGATTTCAATAAGCTCATCTTTCCTGCGCCACCATGTGGTTTCAAGCAGGAGGGAAATCTGGAAAAGAAACCAATGTAGCTGTTTCAGAGCCAGGCTATATATGAAACTCACCACATGAGAGCAGTCTGGAGCTGTCTATGGAGAATGACTTCCCTGCTGAAAGAGAAAATGAGAGGAGACCACAATAACATACCAGGATGGGAAGAAGTCACTGGCTGCTCTGTTCTTTTTTATACAGTGGTACCTCGGGTTTCAGACGCTTCAGGTTACAGATGCTTCAGGTTACAGACTCCGCTAACCCAGAAATAGTACCTCCGGTTAAGAACTTTGCTTCAGGATGAGAACAGAAATTGTGTGGCGGTGGCATGGCAGCAGTGGGTGGCCCCATTAGCTAAAGTGGTACCTCAGGTTAAGAACGGACCTCCAGAACAAATTAGGTTCTTAACCCAAGGTACCACTGTACTCTTCCCCAGTCCCCCCCCCCAAACGCAGCAATTTGAACTCTATAAACAACTCTAAACCAAGAAAAGTGTAAAAACTATTAAAAGTGGGCTCATATATTAAACAGTTAAAAACAACTCCATATGCAAATTTTTAAAACAATTCCACATAAAAAAACAGCTAAAAAAATAAGATCCAATACTATTACGCACCACTCTAAGCTCCAAGTGGTGTGAGGTTGAGGGTTTCTCAAACTTGGGTCTCCAGCTGTTTTTGGACTAAATCTCCCACCATCCCTAGCTAGCAGGATCAATGGTCAGGGATGATGGGAACTGGAGTCCAAAAGCAGCTGAAGACCCACTAAGCTGTGACAACATTCACATGAACTGCTAACCGTTTCTTACATTATGTTTTTGGCAGTTTTGTGTCCTCAGTGGTATTTCTCCACTTCTTCCTAAGACTGGAATTCTTTTCCTTCCTCTATTTATGTTGCTTTACTCTTCAAGAATACTGTACTTCTTTTGATGAATTAACTTTCTCTTGCTTTATCCCCTCTGACATTTCTCTTCTTTGTGTGTGTGTGTGTGTATTGCATATATCTCAACCAAAGGAAATTTCCATCAATTTGTAACACTGCTTGTCCATTTTTATGAAGGCATTTGCTTTTATAAATTACGCATTATCTCCTCCCATACTATCTGATTCCCCTCTCTGTTCTTCCTGCTCTTTTCCAATTGTGTCATGACTATTCTTAGATTGTAAGCCTTGAGGCAAGGGAACAGTCTTTCTGTAGTATTTTGTTTAGTTTAAGCACCATCTCCTGCCAACCTAGCAGCTTGAAAGAACAAAGTGCAAGTAGATAAATAGGTACCACTCTTTCCGTGCGCTGCTCTGGTTCGCCAGGAGTGGCTTAGTCATGCTGGCCACATGACCCGGAAGCTGTACGCCGGCTCCCTCAGCCAATAAAGCGAGATGAGCGCCACAACCCCAGAGTCGGTCACAAATGGACCTAATGCTCAGGGGTCCCTTTACCTTTACCTTAAGCACCATCTAGGGTCCTCAGCCTTGTTGGGTGGCGGGGCATTTTCAAATCTTAAGGAACTGTAAGGGGTACCACAAAATACCCATTTCACAGAAGGGAAGCAGGCAATGCTCAGATTCCTCTCCCCACCCCACCCCAAACAAAACTCCAATAGCAAGAACTCCTGCATCACCCACAAACAACAAGTAAAATACAAGGGAAATATTAGTGTATTTTAATATTTTGTTGGAAGCTGCACAGAGTGGCTGGAGAAACCCAGCCAGATGGGTGGAGTATAAATAAATTATTATTATTATTATTATTATTATTATTATTATTATTATTATTATATAGGCAAGCCCTCCAACAAAACAACAACAATAAAATTAAAAAGAAAGACAAATAAGAACAGGGGGTTTTGTCAAGTTCCAGTAGTGTGTGTGAGGGCACTGTGGAGCCTATGGTTGCCACACTTGGGACACCAGCACTATAATTTGGGTTGCCAGATCAGGAGCATCCCAGACCCTGAGACTTGAAGGCTCAACCCTGAGACATGAGAAAGGGGTGGGCCCTGGAGATGGAGGTTAATTGGGAGAGGGGAGCAGAGAAGGGCAGACTCCTCCACCAAAGTGTCTGACAATTTATGGTGTCAGTTATAAATTATGAAAAGGCATATTTCTGACATGTTTAAGGGCAATGTTCAATGAAGGAGAAAGTGCTGCTGGGACAGCAGAAACAGCCTTGAAAAGAACTGATGTTATATACTTAGGAGTCTTCTGGGAGAACTATATGATTCAAAAAAGAAGATAAAGTAGTTTGAGCTCAAGTATAACCACATCTTCCTGCTCAGGAGTCTCACAAAGAAAACCGGAAGAGGCAGGGCTTCCTGCTTTCTAAGTTGTTGACATTCTGACACCCTTATCTGAATGGAATAGGAATAGGAATAGGAATAGGGATAGTAGATTTCTTTAAACAATTTACTTGTTGGCCTTTAACCAATTAATCACTTAGGTAAAGGATAAAGGGACCCCTGACCATTAGGTCCAGTCGTGACTGACTCTGGGGTTGCGGCGCTCATCTCGCTTTATTGGCCGAGGGAGCCGGCATACAGCTTCCGGGTCATGTGGCCAGCATGACTAAGCCACTTCTGGCAAACCAGAGCAGCGCACAGAAATGCCGTTTACCTTCCTGCCGGAGCGGTACCTATTTATCTACTTGCACTTCGTGCTTTCGAACTGCTAGGTTGGCAGGAGCAGGGACCGAACAACAGGAGCTCACCCCATCGCGGGGATTTGAACCGCCGACCTTCTGATCGGCAAGTCCTAGGCTCTGTGGTTTAACCCCCACCCGCGTCCCTAATTAATCACTTACATGCAGACAAATTTACATGCAGTACGTATCACGTATCCTAAATAACTGTCTTTTCTAAAATTCTGACAGAAGGGGACAGTTTCTGTTACAAGTGAGATAATATTCAAATTTAACCAAAAAACTACACTAATTTTTTTGAAGAACAGGGCATCTTTATAATGATCATTTGCAGTTATGAGGTATTTTAGTGTTTTGATTTCTTGTTGAAACTAATGGCCACCTTATCCTTTCTTATTTCTGATTCTATTATATTCCTTTGGGCAAAAGGGCCTGGGGGAAAAAACAAAGTCAAGATCCATCATTGTGAAAGAGGGACATTTATATGACATAAGAGAACAGGCAGCTTCATCTACCTGAAGTTGTTATAAGGAAGGAAAGCAATGGCACTTTTGCTGGGAAAGGAAAATTACATTCCACCCTCTCTAAACCGGAAAGGTGTTTTGGCACAGAGCAGCTGGAAAGAACCAGCGCTTCTGGCTGATTTCCCAGGATGCAACTGTGCTCATGGGGAAAAATAGGTCCTGGGAGAATTCCTGTGCTTCTAATTGTACACGGTACCACCCAGCAAGGTTTGTGAGGAGCTATCTTCTTGATGTACCCTTTAAAAGGAAAGTTCATGGTCACTTAATGGAGAACAGGTTAGTTGTCCTCAACACACTATAACAAAACTTTTGTGGTCATATAATTGGGGTGGTGATCAATCCATGCTAACAGGTGAAGTAGGGAGTAGAGTATGCCTTCCTGATTGTGAATATAGAACCAAAAAGGTGTTTGCTTTTTCTGGCAATGGGTGAGCTCCCATTGCTCGGTCCCTGCTCCTGCCCACCTAGCAGTTCGAAAGCACGTCAAAGTGCAAGTATATAAATAGGTACTGCTCCAGCAGGGAAGGTAAACGGCGTTTCTGTGTGCTGCTCTGGCTCGCCAGAAGCAGCTTAGTCATGCTGGCCACATGACCCGGAAGCTGTACTCCAGCTCCCTCGGCCAATAAAGTGAGATGAGTGCCACAACCCCAGAGTCGGTCACGACTGGACCTAATGGTCAGGGGCCCCTTTACCTTTACTAAACATTTCAGAAATCTGCTGAGCCATATATTTCTGTCTGTTTCACTCTGCATTTCTAGACATGCAAGCGATTTGAAATCTTTGCCTTGTCTGTGTCACAGAGGCAATCGTATTTTTTGGCATGCTTTTTTAAAATTTAAAAACTCACCCCATTCATGAAGGCTGCTGTTTAGAACAAAAAAAAAAAAAATGTAACACAGTTACATTTGTAGCACATTAAGTGGCCTGGCTTGTTCAGCAGCACAGAAGCCAAGCTTAAAATAGCACAAGATCTTAAGATGCACTTGAATGAACACATCCCCCAAAGGGGACAATTTTTGAAGTTTTATTAGTAAGTGATGTGGAATATTTAAACGACCAATGCTGGCGTGATGATGTGGCTTAGTGAAAGGGATTTCAAGCAGCATTTATAATTTGCACTACATTGAAAAAGTAGGTGTGAAGAGAAAAAAAATAGTACGATAGGTGGGTAATAAGGACCAAAAAAATGCCCCCATTAAAAAGACCAAAAAGGATAATCAGGGATAAAACTGGGTGGTTTTTGAGGTTGGTCTTGAAATTTACTGGTAGATTTCAGATTTCTTCGATGTTTCCTATTGTGTTCTTCATCATCTAAGAGAGCCTTTCTCAGCCTTAAGCTGCCTAAATGTTTTGAAACTACAATTCCCATAAGCCCCATCCAGCATGGCCAATAGTGAGTCATGATGGGAGTTATAGTCCAAAGCATATGGGGGGCACCAGTTTGGGGAAGGCTGAGTTAAGCAAGAATGGTAGATTATGTCCTGCCTCAGATGAGATGAGACTCTGCAGGGAGCAAGGGTCATTTGGCTCTGGTTAGCCTTATCAGGTGTCAGGCAACAGGATGCTAGATTCCAAATAGCAGGAGTTTGCAGGACCAGGGAGGGAGAGATCTCAGTGAGCGCATCTCTGCAAGACAGATGATGCTTCCACAAACAAAAGCAGTCTGAGATCAAATAGCTGAATTAAAATGGAGACCTGCTGAGTGTCCCTTAGATGCAAGCCAGCAGGAATTTAAAGAGACTTTGAGCTGTGAACTCAAAGATTGCTGGGCTTCCCATATGCATGTCAGGAAGATCTTTTGGAAGAATGAGGGTGGGGGACATTTAGTGAGGTGGTTCCTCAGTTGAATTCAGATTCAGCCTTGGGTAGACTATGGTGTCACACCCTTTTCTACTGGCTTAGATTCTGCGCAGTAAACATTAAGGCAGACTCCTGCTGACCTCTGTCAGATGTCTTTGCTTTGCTCACTGTCCAAGCATCCAGGGACATGCAGACACTCAATGTTCACTGCATTTCCAACATTCCACAATATGATAAAACATATTGGTACCCCCTATGGGTTTTCAGTGATGAAAATATACTCTGAAAAGTGCACTGTGAGATGCAGCACAGCACATAATGTAGATTTCACAGGCAGGATGCCCAGCCGCAAGCAAACCTCTTTATGCGCTTGTCTGTGCTCTCTAGATGCCTCAGTCGACAAGATGTCTCTCTCCTCAAGCTGAGTCATCGCAGATCCTTCCTTGAACTGCCATGAATGACTCAGTATATGATGGGGCGGGGGAATATCTGAAGAGGTCTTCAGAAGCCTTGCCAAGGATGCTTTAAAAAGCAGTAAACAAAGTAGCAAGACAGTGTATTGATTTGATGAATCATGACCACTGTTTCTCTTCTGGAGAACTGACCATTAATAAATGATAGGTGTGATCAGAATGGAGCATTCCGGCAAATATATTGAAAGCTAGGAATTTCAGACTTCACATTTTAACAAGTCTGAAATAGGGCATTTCACATTTTATTACAGAGCAACAAAAGTATTATGGAGATGCTAATGTTATCCAGTCTTGGCTATTTATGTATTTCATACATCCATGATTGTCTCACTTAAACTCAGAATCTGGATACCAAGAATGTCAGCTTTCATTTAGAGAAAATAACGAGATTCAAGCCCTTGTGTTATGGAAATAAGCTTGTAAACATATTGGTTTGCCGGTGCCCGATAAAATCTCAGAAACCAGGGAAGAGCCGTGGCAGGACTTGCATTGAAAGGGGGATTAGGCTAGCAATAAAATGTTGTGCTCTCCAGATGTTGCAAGGTGATGACTCCTATCAGTTCCAAGCAGTGTTGCCAGTGGCTAGTGCTGATGTGAATTGTGGTCTGCAACACCTGCAGAGCATCATGTGAGCTGGATTTCAAATTCAGTGCTTTGGCACAGCCATAGCACCTTGCTGTTTGTCGTGCCTAGGGAAATAACAATACATTGTGGAGAACAAGTGTACATAATACACAATTGCTTAACAACTCAGTCATGTAGTGTAGCCTTGCATTTCTTGCTCAGCATTCTGGCTATTATTATTGTTGTTGTTAATAATAATAATAATAATAATAATAATAATGGTAATAAATGTATTTCTAAATAGCTCTTCATCTCATGACCTCATGCATGGCATTCAACAATGCAGGAATATGCAGCTGTCCTTTACCTGCAACCTTGGCATTGTCCAAATTTTTTTCAAAAGTCCTTGCATTCATAAGGACTAGAAGATTGCTCTTTTTTAAAAAATGAAAGTGGACGTGGTCACGCCACCTTTTGTGCTCATGAAAATGATGGCATATTCACAATCCTCTGTATAAGTAACAGCAGCCAAAGAAATATTTCCTTGGGAATGATGTGGATAGATGACTTTCCCCCCCACTAGTTAGCTGATTGGTTCTTGGCCTCTGTAGTGACATCTGTATGCACAATTGAATTGCAATTGTGATTGTAATTGGATATAATAGATTTTCCCCTGACAGGTGACATAATAAAAGTAACCTTTTCATCTGCTGTTGTTTCTGGTCAGTGCAAGACAGCATAATTTATTATAAAATGAACTTTTCCATTTGCCTTACATAGGATCAATACAAGAGACTACTATTCATTCAGGTTTTCGTTGCCAGTTGGAACCATTGTAATAATTCCTTCCTAAACCCTGGGAGCAGCATCTTCATTCTAAAAAGCTCCAAATCCTTTGCTTTGGAAGATCTCCAGTAAAGTAAACTAAAGGGTTGCTGTTTATTTTTAAAAGGTGATGAAAGGCATAAGCATCTTGGTTGTTTTCCTTCACGGTTAGCAGGCTATTATTTGGTCCTTTTCTTCACTGAGTGTTTTTACCACTAAAAGGATCTCGAAAAGTCATTCTGGAACAATGCAGGTTGGCTTTTAAGAGTCAGCTTAAAAGGAATCTCTGCTGATAGCACCTTCAACTGTCAGATACTTTCGCTAATTCTACAAGTTAATGGTTTAATGCCTTGATTTTTCACTGGTGCTCAATAAGCACTATGAAAGCTCTAACACTAAACAGAGAAGAACAGCTACACCTGGTTTAAGATGCATTACCTTATTATTTTCTTGAGGAGATCTATATTCCACCTTTTGTTTTCTAAAAAGAAATACTCAATACTCTCGAGCAAACCTTATAGTTAAACAGAAAATTACCACTGGGTTCCATACAATGCCTGCAAAAGTTATGGGCATATCTAGCAGGAAATGGAAGTGCAAATGTAATTTAGACTAAGCATTTTTGAGTACTGGATCAAATTAAGTACTTGACATTACTCAGAAGTAAACATTGTGAACATGGAAATCCAAACCAGTGTGAGACAAGATCTACATTGGTACCTCTGGTTACGTACTTAATTCGTTCCGGAGGTCCGTTCTTAACCTGAAACTGTTCTTAACCTGAAGCACCACTTTAGCTAATGGGGCCTCCTGCTGCCGCCGTGCCACCAGAGTATGATTTCTGTTCTCATCCTAAAGCAAAGTTCTTAACCCAAAGTACTATTTCTAGGTTAGCAGAGTCTGTAACTTGAAGCGTATGTAACCTGAAGCATATGTAACCCGAGGTACCACTGTACTGTAAATATTGTCCAGACCGTTAGTCAGGTGAAATAGATATGCATTCATAATCCAATAAACATTCAAGGGATGGATACTTTGATATGCAGAACCTCCTCTTCTTTCATCCATATTCCATTATTATATTCTATAATTCAACCAGAAAGCTTAGTCCTGCTGCAGCGGCAAATTGGTGGATATGTGAAATGTGTTGGGGCCACATTGTGCTCTGAGGGGCTCTTATAGTTCAATGTCTTCCACTGAGTTGAAGGTGCAGAATGAAAATGGTAAACACAGACCAAGTGTTGATTACAGGTTTTGGACTCTAAATATTGGGTTAGTTTTACCTCAAAATGTTTGTTTTGAATGACTGTTGTGAAAATGATAGAACAGAGAGTTGTTTGTCCACTCCCTCCCAGACTATTTTGTTTCTACACGGCTTCTGACCTTGATGAGATACAGCAAACTGATAACACTCAGGCTGCAACAACAGTGAGTCTTAGAGGATGTTGTTATATGTAGCTATTAAAAAACACAGAAGCCACAACTACGTCTCAGAGCCAGACTCAGGGCAATATTGGCCTAAGTGCTTTTCCTTATGATTATATATAATTGAACATGGAAACCTCGGCTGGTGCCACTTTTTATGATTCTAAGATCGTCCTTCCACTGCAAATGGTTTCTCAGTCATTGATCTTCAGAAGACGTGTTTCTCAGTCTCAGTGTGTCCCTATAATAAACTTGCCAGACCGTTTAGAGAGCCCTTTGCCTGGCGAAAATGCGTCCCTGGACTCTTTGCATGGAAGACTGAGAGGGTTGTGTGAAGACAATAGATATTGCTGTGTAGAGATGAAACTTACCGGTACATTTATTGCTCTGATCACCGCTGGCAAATGACCTTGATGCTCAGGCCTCAACAGCAATCTGTGAACCTAACAGGATATTATTATAAATAGTTAGAGGAGAGGAGAAGAGAGGAGAGGAGAGGAGAAACCACAACAAAAGGGGAGGAATCTTTTTCAGCCTGAGGGCTATATGGAAAATAAGTGGAAGACATGCTGGGATAACAAGGAGAGAGTTGGCATTTCAATGGGTTTAATTTTTGTGAGCCGCCTTGAGTCCTGGTTCTGGGGGAAAGGTGATGATTTCATTTCTCTGAGGCCTTACGCAGCTAAACCCCAAACTAAGAAAGAGCTAATAATAGATTCTTGCATCCTACGTAAGTTGTGTAGAAATGTGTGGTCTTCTGAGGAAGGGATGTGGCGTTCTGCTAAGACCACAGTGTGAGAACGTACACTCATAATGGTGACTCCCCTCAAAGACCGCCAAGATAAGGCACCGGAGAGCTGCCCAGGGTTCACTGATGCATGATGACCCCCTTTGGCCACTGGCCAGGCCTCTGCAGTCCCCAGTCAGGAGAGTGGGAAAGCTTGGTGATATCGCCATAGGATATTTAAGAACAATATAAAGCCCAGTAGTATCCTTGCTTAATTGAAGATCCTACTGCCAGCTGCACTGAAGGAATAGGAGGACATGCTGCTGTTCTGGAAGAGCTTTCCCAGAAACTCAGAGAGCTGTGAGATCTCTTCTTTCATGCGTTTATGCTTCTTGTTTAGCAAATAAACCCTGTTTAAGTCTCAGCTTGGTGTTTGCTTTCTTGCCTGCCCTGGTGAGAAAGTCTCTCACACAGAGTGTAAATGGTCAAAAGGAAGCAGCCTGCTTCTCTTCAGCAATGGATCAATTTTTTAGGTCCCACTGTAATTTTTGCACATTTGAGATAAATGATATCTGTAGGGACACCATGTCCCCTGTGAAAAGGAAGGACAGGCAACATTAGGGCCTGCTCAGGTTTGACTGTTCCCTCCTAGAACACAGCGGCCGACTTTACATCTTATATCCTTTGTTTTGGTATTTTAAAATGGTGTACCTCCTTGGGTGCCTTGGCAGAAAGGTGACTGGCAAGTGCAATAACTACTGAAGTAAAATGTCTTTGGGTATATAAATTATTATATTGGAACTTGCTATGTTAGGGGCCATACCTTGTGGCCTTCCATGGGTTAGAAAATTCCCCTCTACAGTATTTTCCTGTCCCAGGAAGGGAAAGCAAAAAAGGGGGGAATTGTGGCAGGTGGATTGAAGTCTGTTTGGTGGTTTGTACAAGTTGTGCAGACCCTGTATATCTTCACATAATCCAAAACAATCTCAGGGGGAAATCAGCTAGGCAGAAGCTTAGGAGCAATGGGTTTTAATAAAAGGCAGATTTATATTAAACATCAGGGGGGAAATATCTAAACTAGGAGTTAGCCAATAGAAAGAAGATCACTGAAGCTTTTCCCTCTCTTGAGGTTTCAGAGGAAATGTTGGGCCACACATTGGGGCCCACCCAACTCTAGAGCTTGGCATATTTATATATATGCAACACATTATTTCAGTCCAGTAAACACGTTATACAATGATTCTACCCGCCCCCCAAAAGGCAAGAATTTCTGCTGTCTCAGGCTGAGTGCTCTTATGTAAGCGCTAACATTGCCTTTCACACCCACTCAGTGTGTGGATGGGCCAATTCCACACACACACACACACACACACACTCCCTGCATCATGCGCCCTATAAAAAGAAAGCATTGTTATGTGAATTTGGGTCTCTGACTTGCAGAAAACCGAAGCTTTTCCTCTGGTTATTTTGAACCATAGCAAACTGGGGTGGTTATTTGCTTCACTGTTTACATTGTTTTTAAAGAAAATATATAAACCAAAAGTCACAATTCTCAGCTACAACGCCTCACTATCTGTAGTGCAAGGCAATACCAAACAGAATCGTTGCAGAGATTTCATAGTTAATGTATGTGATTGCCTGTACATACCATTTAAGAAGGGCAGGAGGCAAAGGCCATTGGACCATTTGTAATTATTCCCCAGGCAAATGCTAATATAGCCTATGCAGCTTTTTAGCAGTGCGCTTTTGAACATATCCAAAACAGGCTGTTGGACCTTGCACCTTAAAGCTGTCATATAAGTATACAAGTATGACTTCATTTATACTATCATACTGCTCCTTTATTAACCTGGTGCTTAATCCCTCACTTCCTTCTCCCAAGGGAGTGTTTATTTTCATTTTTAATTAATTTCACCCACCGTTTTTTTACGCTTAAAGCATGACTCAAGGAGCCCAAGTAAGCAGCAAAGGCCTTGTAGCTACGTCACAGTAAACTATAGTCAGCAGTTTGCTGCAAACACACTGAACTAGTTCAATTTGCTCCTCTCTGCTAGCGTGAGAAAAGAACCATAATGGTGTTTTCCTCCCTCCCTCCCTCCACCATCTTTTTTACTCTCTGGGGAAACGGCTATGCAAACCATACCCCTATCATGCATGCTGGATGAAGCCCCTTCAGATCCTATCCCATGGAAGGCACTAGCCCATTGAAACTAAGGAAGGCTGATTCCTCTCTTTAAAAGGCCAGTTCGACCTGCTGCACAAATGACAAAATAGGGTGGCCAACTTCTCAACCTGCCTCCTGTAACTATGCCTGTAACACTAACATCATCTTGAGAGGCAGACAATTAGCAGGTGGATAATGTTTATTTCCACGCAGAATCGGCTGCTGACAACTGGCCATCAAGCTGCAGTTCAAAAGAAGTGCCCTCCTTCCCCATCTGGCAACCATATTTGCAAAAGGGCTGCGTGGAACATATTGCAGTCTGTGTACCAAATGAATTTCAAAGAAGATAGCAAAGTTTTTGCTGTATAAATATTTGCTTTCCCTTAACGAGTTATGGTTTCATAAGTGAGACACGGCACAATCCTAGCCACAGTCTCCAAATTTTGATCAATGAATGCTCAGGTTTGGTAGGTTTTTTAAAATTTGGTGTGAGGATAGGTCTGCTGTCCTGTTATTTATTACATCTTTACCCCCAAGGAGCTCAAGGTGGCACACACAACTCTCCCCATTTTATTCTCACAACAACCCTAGGAGGTAGGTCTGGCTGGAAGACCAAATGACTAGCTGGAGGTCATCCAGTCAGCTTCAAGGCTGAACAGGGATTTGAACCTGTGTCTCCATCCAGTGCCCTAACCACTACACCCCATTGGCTGTCAATGTGCTCAGTGTTCATTCACACCATGAACAAGACACACATATAATATAAATGCAAACAAATCCAGTGGAGTAAATTAAAAACGCTTAAAAAATTCCCCTCATTGGCGACCTTACCCACCAACCACCCAGCCACTGCAAGATAAGTGGCTTTTGCTGGGTCTGCAGATTCCCTAGATAGGCAGAAAAATGCTGTTTTTTAAAAAAACAAAATACAAATAATAACGCTATCACTACCACACACACACCCCTCCCGATGAAGGCTGCACATGAGCAAAGCTCCACATGAGCTGAACATTGGAAACAGTGTATTTTTTATTGTTTTGAAGGCCTGGTATATGCTCACAACAACCCTGTGGGGTAGGTAGGTCAGGCTGGAAGACAGTGATTGGCCCAAGGATGAAATGGAGGGAGGGGGAGAGAGAGCAGGGAGGTGGCAGTTGATGGCAGTTGATGGCAGTTGGTGAAATCCCAGCAGAGCTCATAGGTCTTGTAGGGTTCTGGAGCAAGGAAAGGTATATACTGCAGCAGCAGCAGCAACAGCAACAGCAGCAAGATGTCGGAAAGTAAGTCCATAAGGAAAGGTTTTTAAATGATGTAAATGGAAGGGAATGAGTGATGGAGTGCAGCAATAGAAGAAGGAAGGTGGGTGACATTGTAGCACAGGGGAAGAAAGCAGGGCCCTGGCGGTTTCAAAGCCATAGATAAGGCACCCGCGTTTGGGGAGCAGCAATTGCTCAGCGTTAGAAAAGAAACCATAAACTCGGGTAAAGGAAAGGTATGGATGCAAGTGCCAGAACGGAAATTTCGTGAGGGGGGAAATGAAGGCAGTTGTGGAACAATTAGGTATTATACAAAGTATGAACTTGTATATGTGTGTGCAAAAAATAAAAAGGGTTTTGTATACAACTCCACTCCAACATATAAAGGCAGTGTTGTATAGTGGTGAGAGGGTCAGACCAGGACCTGGGAAACCCGGGTTCGAATCCCCAGTCGGCCATGAAGCTCACTGGGGTGAATTTGGGCCAGTTTGCTGCCCGTCCGCCTAACCTACCTTACAGGGTTGTTGCAGGGATTAATTGAGGAGAGGGAGAACCACGAATGCCACTTTGAGCAACCTGGAGAAAAACAGCAGGATATTAAGGCAAACCCAGTGCAAAAAAGAAGACCAAAACCAAAACGGGTTTAGTTTAAGTTCAGTTATTGGCTGCTAATAATAGTCCAATAAGATATTTCTGGGGCCCTCCCAGAGATTTCTAAAACAGATCAAAGTGATATTTGAGAGCAGATTGTCAAAACTACACCCAGAATCAAAATAATAACAATGGTAAATAATTTCAGTTTATTAACTGCCTTTTACCATAAGGCCCCATGGTGTGCTACAGTAATTTAAAATACAATATTAAAAGCAGTTTATAACACTAGCCAACTGTTTGTAGGTTAGCAGACCTTTTGCCAGTTTAGTAACTGTAAGACAATGCTTTTCTTAGCTGTTTAGTATAGCAGCTCTCTTTCCTATCTATGTACAGTGGTACCTCGGGTTAAGTACTTAATTCGTTCTGGAGGTCCGTTCTTGACCTGAAACTGTTCTTAACCTGAAGCACCACTTTAGCTAATGGGGCCTCCTGCTGGTGCTGCACCACTGGAACATGATTTCTGTTCTCATCCTGAAGCAAAGTTCTTAACCCAAGGTACTATTTCTGTAACCTGAAGCGTATGTAACCCAAGGTACCACCATACACCTGAAAAGGAGATGCCTAATTTTGGCCCTGCTGTATGGGATTTAAAATTGTGCTTCCACTTCTACTCAACAACTTTCGGGGTGTCCTGGTTTTTACTTTTTGAAATATGGCAATCCTAAAAATGCCAGTTGTCATACATTTGGACTTGGACTGCATATGGCTTGGACTGCAGACTTTTCTCTGCTGTCAGCCCAATCATAACCATTCAAATTCTCCTGAATTCATTGAGGCTTGCTCTCAGGTAAGTAGGGTTAGGATTGCTGTCTTAATTCATAAGTTTTTCCTTTGCTAACTTCCGAAGAATGGATAAAATAGCAAAGTGACCATAATAATTTATGAAAGAAGATTTAATTTGATGGTAGATCTGATTATACTATAGTATAACTGCAGCTCAAAAACATACAAGTACATTTGCTATCATGATACAGGAGAGGCATGGAAGGGAAGGGGTGAAGGACATTGCATGCATTTCCCTTCATGCTCCCTGGGGTCAAAGTACATCCTACACTTACTAACTTATTCTAGGGACTTTTTGGCAGGGGGCTGAAATCTGAAGAATCACAACTCTAGCAGCTCACATGAAGACATTTTTTGGAAGAAAGGCAACCTCAAATTTATCCAAAACATAAAATATGGACCAAGCAGGAACAATGATTTATCAATATAGGTACCAGAAAACAGGGACTGTTACCTGGTAAAGGGATGATACAGATCATAGACTCCAATCTAGTTAGTCTGGACAAATCTCTAATACTTAATTGGGCTATCAGGCAAGGCAGGGAGTGGAGAGAAGGTTTGCAGGCTTGAGTAAAACATATAAGCGCAAGCCTCAACATATTTACTCTGAAGTAAGCCCCATAGAGTTCAGTGGCATATACCCACAGAAAGCACTGCAGCTCAGTTTCCTCTGCCTGTCCTAAACTCATTGAAATAACTTGGTTTATGTGTGTCTCATAGCCACATATTTGTAAGTAATTCCTGTTAAATACATTGTGGCTTATTTCTAAATAAACATGCATAGGACAGGGCTATGAGTGTGTTTATCTGCTTGCACTGATAATTTGATTTAATTAATATAATTAAATACTTATCACTTCTTCAGAGAAAACTTTGGTGTAAACAAAAAGCAACATAAATGCTTTTCTTTAAAGTGGTAGGCATACTCTCCTTACAGATCATCAATACAAAAGACATTAAAAAGATACATTGGGATTGCTAAACAAAACATCATAAAAGAGTAACAACATAAATGCATTATAGGGAACAAAATCTTTCCCAAACTCGGTTACTGCATGTGAGTGGGTTGCACAGATAGCTGCATTTCACACTTTTTTGTGTGCATGATCCAGGTAGGATTTAACTAGATTAGCTAATGAAAATCCTATTATGCACCAACCATATAAAAGCTGCTCTTAGAGCCTCTGCCACAGTCAGACAGTTCAGGCTGGCAATAAACTTAGGGTTGTAATGGTTTCATCAAGCCACTTTAACTGTTTCTTTAACCTATGTAAGACCGATTCGTGGATGGTGCGAGGTACAGTTGACCCGGGAGCTGGTGGATTTGGGTGACATAGGATTCCTTCTGAAGGTTGAGGTCCACAATTTTGGGGGACATGGTGGACCCTTCATTTGTTCTGGAAACTTAGGTAGCAGTCAGATCCATGAATCTGAAGTTGGTTTGCCAGCTGTAACCAATCCAAGAAAAGGGTGGCCTAACTATATGAGGCACTTCCTGGCAATCTCCGGGCTGGACTACTATAATGTGTGGGGAATTGTCACTGAAGACTGCTCTGAAACTTCGGATACTTCCAAATGCATTAGCCTCTGTTTAGTGGGAATGACCTGCTAGTAAGAGCTGTGCAATAATTCCCAATTTGTTTCCAAGCAGAATTCAAAGAACTGGTTGTAACCTTTGACACTGTAAATGGCACTGAATTGGTCCAGAATGTTCTGAACTGTGGGAAACTGCTCTCTGTGTTACCTTTCTTGGAGGCAAGACTAATGATAACAAGAAAGCAGGGCATTTTTGGTAATGGAACTTTGTCCCCAAAGAGGCCTAGCAAACCAGATTGGTTTTCATTTTAAAAGCTTTGGGTTGTTGCTGTTTCACTTAAGAGTGCTTCCTTGGGCCTTTTTGCAGATGACACCTGCTGACCAGCTAGGATACATCTTGTTAACTTGCTCTGCTGTTGCTGACTATAGATACAAGAGAAGTTGCTTATGGGGGCATTTAAACCTAACTTTACAAGTGATCATATCTACCTTTGCCATCCCTTGGCAACATGTCCCCCCTAGCCCTTTTCAACCTATTTATTTATTTGGGATACTTGTTTTCCATTTTACAGACCCAAGAAGCTCTCAGAAAGGGCATACCAAAGATGTTTGCAATAAAAATCACATTCAAGTCTAGCACAAGGAACAGAACCAAAGTCCAAGAAGGAAGTCTATGCCACAATATATTTGTTAGTCCACAGTGGGAGGCAGTAATGCTTCTGAATGCCAGTTGCTGAGGTCCAGCACTGAGGGCCTTCTGCCAGTTCCCTGACTGTGAGAAGCAAGGTTACAGGGAATCAGGCAGAGGGCCTTCTTGGTAGTGGCACCCACCCGGTGGAACGCTCTCCCATCAGATGTTGAGGAGATGAATAACTAGGTTACCTTCAGGAGACAACTGAAGGCAGCCCTGTATAGGGAAGCTTTTAATGCTGGATGAATCATTGTATTTCAATACTCTGCTGGAAGCAGCCCAGAGTGGCTGGAGAAACCCAGCCTGATAGGTGGGGTATACCGGTAAATAATAATAATAATTGCTACAAACCCCAGGAAGGGAGAGTGCTCTTGGGCTTGGGATTCTACTCACTGGTTTCCCACAGGCATCTAGCTGGCCACTGTGAGACCAGGATGCTGGGACTAGATCAGGGCTGGATTTAGGTTCGATGAGGCCCTAAGCTACTGAGGTACAGTCATACCTCATGTTAAGTTTGCTTCAGGTTGAGTGTTTTCAGGTTGCATCCTGCAGGGACCCAGTGACTTGCGCATGCACAGAAGTGGTGAATCACAACCCATATACGCACAGTCGCGGGTTGCGTTCTGCTCATGTTGTGAACAGGCCTCCGGAACGGATCCCGTTCACAACCAGAGGTACCACTGTAATGGGGCCCTTTATATGTCCAGCTGTTCTTTGTTAACAACAAATTGTCACTTTTTTTGGTGTTGAATATATGCTATATGGTAATTTATGGACCTAATAGGTATCTAAAGCCATTTGCACATGTTGCCATGCAACCAGTCCATGCAGAATGTAAAAGGTAAAGGTACCCCTGCCCGTATGGGCCAGTCTTGACAGACTCTAGGGTTGTGCGCCCATCTCACTCAAAGAGGCCTAGGGCCAGCGCTGTCCGAAGACACTTCCGGGTCACGTGGCCAGCGTGACATCGCAGCTCTGGCGAGCCAGAGCCACACACAGAAACGCCGTTTACCTTCCCGCTAGTAAGCGGTCCCTATTTATCTACTTGCACCTGGGAGTGCTTTCGAACTGCTAGGTTGGCAGGCGCTGGGACCGAACAGCGGGAGCGCACCCCGCCGCGGGGATTCGAACTGCCGACCTTTCGATCGGCAAGCCCTAGGCACTGAGGCTTTAACCCACAGCGCCACCTGCGTCCTAATAGGTATCTAAAGCCATTTGCACATGTTGCCATGCAACCAGTCCATGCAGAATGTAGGCACCCTATATATAGAAATGAGCAAAGCAGTGATATTTTAGGGAGCAGGCTAGCAGGCGGGGCCCATTACTTACATCATAGGAGCCTACACAACACAAAACTGTAGGTTTTATTTCGTTTGTTTTTTATCTTATATTTTGGAAATGTACATCCAGGTTTTTTCCCTTTAATTTTTGGGGGGTCCCCAAGAGAGTGGGGCCCTAAGCTATAGCTTGTTTAGCTTATACGTAAATCTGGCACACTAGACCCCACCCCCAACCCCTCTTCTTCCCTTCTCTCTGCTCTCCACGCGTTATCCTCCCTTCCACTCCACCTAAGCATCTTTACACCTCCGAGCCCAACGTCACTCGCAACCCGACGCAAGATCTACCTCCCGCCCCTGCCTGCGCGTCGCCATTGGCTCTTTCTTCCTGCCCGTCAAAGTGCCGACAAGCGGCTTTCTCCGGGGAGGAGGCGGGGCTGCTGCTGCTTGGCGTAGAGCTGTCACAGGAGGGAGAGAGGGGAAGGAAGAGTCTATATCGTGTCGCCACTGCAGGAGGGGGGGACTCCTGCTTTGCGCCGCCCGGTTTGCACGCACAGCATCTCTTTCTGCCGGGTTTCATCGTTTCTCTTTCTCTTCCCCCCCTCCCTCCTCCCCGTGATCTAGGAAGCAGCCAGGTCTATTATTCCTTCAAAATCCAAACTTTGCGCGTGGAGTCCGTGCACAGCCCTCCTCCGGCCGAGGGTGCCGTCCAGCAGCAGCAGCAGTCCGAGGCGCCGCGCTCCGCCTCGCCGAAGGAAGCAGCCGTCGCTTCGCCCAAGGAAGGAGCGAGACCCAAGGAAGGGGCGCCCCGCAAGGAAGCTCCTTCACCCACCGAAGGAGCCAGACCCAAGGAAGCCGCTTCGCCCAGGGAGGCTCGTTCCCCCAACGAAGGAGCCAGACCCAAGGAAGGCGCGCCAGTAAAGCAGGGCTCGGCGCCTGCGCTCCAGCAGCTCCTTTCCCCCGGCGACAGGGACAAAGCCGCCCGGGATCCCGCCCCGAAAGTCTTCACCCCTTCCTCCAACAGCATGCCGGACAAGAAGTTCTTCGAGAATCTCTCCGGAAAAGGGAAAGCCATCGGGGTGTTGACCAGCGGAGGCGATGCGCAAGGTAAGACAGTTACTCAGGATTTTATTTTTGTTGTTGGGGGGATTGGGTAATGCTATGCGCACTCCCCAACCCCACCGAAGGGGGGAGCTCATTGCCTGATGCCTCTAGGGGGGTGGTTTGAGTAGCAGGGAACGACCTGAAAGGGGACTGGACGTGGTTTCCGTGCAGGGAGGGTTCAGCTGCGCACGCATGGCTCCGGGAAAGAAACTGGAAGCGTTACAGGTGGAAAGGGAGGGGTCCCTAAGAAGGCATAGGGTAGTGGACGTGAGAGGCCTGGGCCAGAAAGCAGTGGGGATTCATATATGCAGGAGCGGGGGGGGGGGAGGGTTGGTGGGGGGTGTTGACAGGTGAAGATTGGAGGAATAAGCATAGGTGGTGGAGGGATAAAGTAAAATGAAAGAGGGTACGCTCTGCGTAGCTAAGATTATTATTTTTTATATATTTCTGCTGGTGGTAAAGTAGCTAAGAACTGAGCTCCGGATTAACAGGAGAAAAACCCAAACCTTTTTGCAAAGGTTGAGTTAAAAATGTTCTTGGAGTGAGAGTGAAACAGACTCGGGGGAAAAAATTGCTTCTGACATTCCTCCTCCCTCTCCCATCACATTCCCAAACGTGTGACCTTCCTCTTAAAGGACCAAGCACCGCCAGGCTCTCTGGGAACTCGGTTATCATTCAGATGAGGATGCCTTTCCCCTTTCTGGCAGGAGAGAGAAGACCAGAGGAGGGGGAAAGGCCGAGGGAGGCCTTTGTTGTATGGGCTGATTTTGGAAGTGATGGGGCTGCCTGCTACCAGAGTGAAGAGGAAACCCACTGGGTGGTATTCAACTAACTTATTCATTTCAGAGCTGTTGAAACTAAGGGACCTAACTTAATCATGTTCATTGATTTCACTGGGTCTGCTTAGTCAAATACCACCCTCTGTTCCGCTATGGTTCTGCCAGACCTGATATCCCCAGGCTTTCCCTTCACTTTATATAACACATAATTGATCCGGAATAGACAAAGGGCTCTCCAAGACAGCCTTATATGGCTAAAAACAACAAGCCACTTACTGGAAATAGTAGTGTGAGGAAATCGATTTTTAATTCTTAAGAATTTAACAGGCTGCTGGATGAGGCCCATCTAGTCCAGCATCCTGTTCTCACAGATGCCTGTAGAATACCAGCAAGCAGGACCTGAGTTCCCTCCCTTCCTGCGGTTTCCAGCAACTAACACGTTAATTCTGGACAGTTAATTCTGGATTCACTTCCTTCTGCATTCATACAATTTGAATCATGCACTGAGCCTTCAGAGGGCCAAGACAGTGGCGGTTAAGTGAACTTGACCATGTACTCTAAGAGGAAGAAATGGCGATGGCGGGGTGGTGAACGTGCATGGGAATCACGCACGTGTCTAACGAGGGCCAGGATAGCACCCTGCGTCTCATTCATAACTTCCCCCAACAGTTGCAACCGGTGACTAATAGGGCTGCATGGGATTTCCAGGGGGTGATAGAATCGCGTTGCAAGACGCCTGGCTCCTCCTTGGGCGGCAGCCAACTGGGGTTTGTTCTTCGCCTGCTCCTGTTGGCATCTGTCTGTCTCGGGAGGCAGTGGAAGATTAACACCTCTGGAATTTGCAACACGATCAAGAGCCACAATTTCCGTTAAGGGCTGAACCGGCTCAAGATCACTCCCCTGCGACTAACTGAGTCGGTTGTTTCCGTTGAGATTCCTGCATTGTAGGGGGTTGGACTAGATGAGACTGCCCTGTGCAGCGGGTCTACTCAGAAGTAAAGCCCACCGACTTCATTGCAGGTTTCTAACCGGAGCTTGGATAGGCATCTGTCAGGGATGCTTTAGCTGTAATTCGTGCCTTGCAACGGGGTTAGACTGGATGAGCCTTTGGGGTCCCTTCCAAGTCCACGATTCTGTGATTCGATTATTCTATGACTCCGCTCGCAGCTCGCGGCCCCCGCGTGCCCTTCTTCCCGGTATCCTCGGAGGCAGGGCTCTTCTGGCCGGCGCAGGCTCCGCCTCCAGTGTGTACGTGATCCTTTGCGAGTCGCTGCGGATTGTGCCTCGGTACGTCACGCTCGCATGTTGGAAGCATCGGCGGCACATCTTCTCCCCGTCTGCCTTGCTCCACCGGGAACGTTGCCCATCCATCAGTTAGTGGCTGGACCAGGGCTTGCTTTGAGACCGGGAGCTAAAGCCTGCGGGTTCTCCTTGAGTACACGCGAAGGAAAACCGTTCTCCTGAGAGTGTGCAGAGGGCAGTCGCCTCGCCAGTGCTGTGAAGCTAGCTTTCCAAGCGGAAGGTTCTTAAGTGGTATTATTAAGTTGCGCAGAAGCAATTTCACTGAAGTACTTGGCGTCAAATAATATTATTACCCCTCCTTCCTCCACGCTTTCTCTCTGCTTACTTAAGCTTTCATCATGTCATGCCGGCGAAAGAACGTGACTAGGTAGCAACCCGAGTAATCCACACTCAAGTGCTGCCTCTGTGAAGTAGGAGGAAGGCAAATCCTAGTTTTTCCAAGGAAATAAACTGCATCATTCGGAGGGCGAGCCCTGGCACACATTCCAGCGTGACTGGGGCTTATATAATAAAGGCAACAGCGGCGGGGCGGGGGTGAGAGAGACGGAGAGGAAAAATACATTTTTGCCACAAGGCAGTCCATTGCTACATTTAAACCTTCTCCTGAAATTGTCTCTCGATTTGGTTACCTAAATGGCCCCTTGACAACTGTAGCATGTGAACAACCAAGAGGGAAGAAGAAAAGTTTGCATTGCAAAGGCTGTGGTCATCAGCCAAACCCTTTTGTTTTCTTCCAGGATCGGAAGAGCACGGGCTGAATCCAGCCTAAAGACTTGGAATGATTATTTTTTCTGGAGGGAGATTAAAGGGACCCCTCTGGGGAAAGTAGAGGTGTGTGTGTGTGTGTGTGTGTGTGTGTGTGTTTCTGTTTTATTAACCTGCCAGGGAAACAGAAACACAGGCAGGGTTCTGTATCCACATCCCGGAAGGAGAGAGTAAGCATGCACTGGTTGCCTTTGAGTCATAATCTTTCAAGGTCATTGAGACAAGGTGGAGCAAGTGCAACTTCTGACTAAAAGTTGCAACCTTGGAGGTTACAGAGGAAAGCTTATGCAAAGTAGCTCTTTAGATCCACTAGTTTTTCCTCATTTGCTGGTCCTTCAGTGCCCAAACTGTTTCTTTCAACTGGCTTTATAGTCAGAGATATCTCATTTGTACGCATCATTAATCGGAGCTGGAAATTTGAAACAGAATGCACATTCTTGCTCTAAAAGTCCACCACTGATCTAAGCGTCACATTTGTACATTTCTGTTACATCAAGTTTCTCCTTATTTGCTCCTGTATATTCATACAATCCTAGAATTTTAGTTCTGTATGTGTGTCAAACTAGACTGGAAAATACATACAGATTTTAATACTTCATATTTTAAAGCGAGGATTAAGAATGCTGTCATGAACACAGTTACTTAGGAGTAAGTCTCACTGACTTTGGCAGGACTCTCAGTTACTGATGCATATGATTTGCACTGCATATTTTCTAAGCTGCACATTGCTATAGCTCCTTTTCAGTAAAATACTTGCCAATGTCCTGTCTGAAAGTGAAGACAGTACGCTCATGATGTGAGAGACATTCCAAGGCTGTCTTTTCAGGCACTGCAAAAAAAGTATCTCAGGGCAGATTCCAGAATTGTACCAGCTCCTTATGGTATGCTCTGGGATATATTCACAGCGGATAGACATCAGCTTCATCATTATGATGTCAGGCGACAAATGGAAAGGGTCTAGCATTTGAAGTCCATTTGCGGTTTTGGTACAAACTCTTACACAAACTCCCTTCAAGAGATGTTTCAGTGCCCATCAACTGATCAGAGCTGAGAGAAGTCCATTTGCAAACAGTTTATTATTGATAGGTGGCTGATATTGGGGATAGGGCAATATTTATGACAGTTGTCATACATAAATACTGTGGTTGAGGATGAAATTTCTTTGTAATTCACCAATCACTAACACCTACCTATACTAAAATGCCACTGTAAAACCCACTGTATTTACTCCTGTATTTGTCCTGCTGAATTAAAGGGGACAAGTTGTTGTAAAAATTGGTAGTACTGAATTGTAAGTTATTTTGCATTATCATGTCACGTGTCTAGTAGATCTATCTATTCATCAAACAAACAAACAGTATCCATCTATAAACTCCTTCGCAGCCAAAATAAAAGGCTCAGCATACTCATAAGCTGCTGCTAAAATCTGATGTCTGTGGCTGTGCAGCAATGACTGAGCACTGTTACTGCTTGAGGATAGTTTTCTGTATATGAGAAGATAATTACATTATTGTAGATATAATTGAATTTCTATTACAGCAGTAAAGAAGCCAAGGGTAATAAAATAAAGCCTTGCTTTCCATGGCCTCTCATTAGCCCTCTAACTAAAATACCATTCCTCTCTGTCTCTACATATTCTCATTGCCTGATTAGAAGTTTCAAGATTAAATTGAAAATGCAAATGGTGACAAAAGTCTTGGGTTCTCTGAGAAGTAACAAGACATTTAAAAGTGTTTAGAGCTGACATTGGATTAGAGTTAGTTGAATTCTGGTCCCATTGAAACCAGCCTGACGTTAGTCATACCTAACCCTCTTAATTTCAGTGGGAACAAAGACTAGATCCAACCCAAATGGTTTTGAGAATATGTTTGGTAAAAGGAGCCTGTAGAAACAACCATTTAAACATTATTTTTGCCTAACAATAAAATACAAACCATGTTTCTCGCAGCTAAAGGTCAGAGCAATCTGAAAATAAAGAAACATTTCCATGTGATATATACAGAAATAGAAAGCAAATGTGTAAATAATGAGGCTTTTTAAGCACTTAAAGCAGGCACCCCCCACCTTGGCCCTCCAGATGTTTTGGGACTACAGTTCCCATCATCCCTGACCACTGGTCCTGTTAGCTAGGGATGATGGGAGTTGTAGTCCCCAAACATCTGGAGGACCGAGTTGGGGGATGCCTAACTTAAAGGATACCAGCATGTCTGCATTTCACCTCCGCACTACATGAGGTTGAGGTAAACATACAATTATTTACCCAGTGCCAATGTTATGCTATATCTCTGGAAATTTATTTACTTACCGTCTTGGCCTGAATATAAGCTGCACCCGAATATAAGCTGCACCTTTAAAATTAAAGGGGGGGGGAGAAATGGCAATACCCGAGGAGGAGCGGGGGCCGAGGAGGGCCAAGGAGGCAGCATCTTAACTCCACTGCCAGTGAGCAGCAGTGCTTCCAGAGGGTCAGCGCCACCATGGTCCCCCAACGGAGACGGGTGGAGAGAGGCGGTGGCTGGCAGGACTCACGTGCCCCTTGGTGGGCTAAAACCAAGGCAGCACCTTGGGCTAGTGCCAGTCCCAAAACACCGGCTGCATCTCCTACTCCTCCTCCTAGCAGACTTTCTTTCTTGCTCTTGCTCTCACTCTCATCTGCGCTCCTCCTTTCCTTCCTCCTCCTTGCCACCTTCTGGCTCCCTCTCAGGGATCTCCTTGCCATGCCGCCATCTTGGGAGCTGGCCCAGCCAAACCAGGCAACATCCGGGGACAAGCCCACTCCAAGCCAATTTTTATAAGGTCTCAAATATAAGGCGTACTTTAACTTTTCACAGTCAGAATTTGGGGAATATTATTATTATTAATAATAAATTTATTACTTATACCCCGCCCATCAGGCTGGGTTTCCCCAGCCACTCTGGGCAGCTTACAAGAGGAGATTAAAAATATATTAAAACATCAGTCATTAAAAAAACTTCAGATGTCTTCTAAATGTCAGATAGTTGTTTATTCCTTTGACATCTGATGGGAGGGGAAAAAGTGCAGCTTATATTCAAGCCAATACGGTATTTTGTCAGACTACTTACAATATATAAAAAACAAGTAGTTCGCAGTAAGGAGTCATTGATTCTAGAATACTAATAATGATGTATGCACATGGACCTATGTTTCTGAGTGTCTGTTAGCCACGATGGCAAGTGCCAACAGGACTGGAGTCAAAACAGCCACCCTGAGAAACAAGAGGAAAGCATCAGCATTCTCGCATTCTCTGGGAAACATCAAGGCTTTCAGAAATACAAAATATATTTTTCAGGAACTCAAACCCCCTCCTCCAAAGCAGGCCACTGACAACAGAGCATGTGTAGCAGGCACAGAATTTTGAAAAATAAAATAAAATTGGAAAGGGGAGATGTAGTTAACTTTGAACAGGGACCCTGAGGATCATCTAGCAATGCAGGAATACGCAGCTGTCCCATACAGTGATACCTCGGGTTACATATGCTTCAGGTTACAGACACTTCAGGCTACAGACTCCACTAACCCAGAAATAGTACCTCGGGTTAAGAACTTTGCTTCAGGATGAGAACATAAATCACGCTCTGGCGGCGCGGTGGCAATGGGAGGCCCCATTAGCTAAAGTGGTGCTTCAGGTTAAGAACAGTTTCAGGTTAAGAATGGGCCTGTGGAATGAATTAAGTACTTAACCCGAGGTACCACTGTATAGGGAATGATCCTGCACCACGCTCTAACCAGCTGAGCTATGCTGATGACAAACTATAGGACCATTACCTTTGTTTCCTGGTTGTGAACTTCTGGAGGCCTGTGGTTAGCTCTTGATGGACCTTTGGTCTGACCCAACACATAGCACATTTAAATGCTCCTGCACTTAGTATCTCTTGAGTTCCAGCCGGGTGATCCAACACAGCGGTGCTTCATTTCTAAGCAGGAAGGTGTTAGGGCTTAAGCCATATCCCATGGCCTAGAAATCTTGTCCCTAGATTCATACGCATAGGAGTCAGCTGCAGTCACTCAGAAATGACACCCTGGTTTTCTGCTTCAGGTCCTCCATGGCTGAGCAGTGGAATAGAGAATAGGGCCTGGTAACTAAACTATAGCTCGGAAATAATAGGGGAGGGGAAATCAAGTTGCAAGGAAACGACTCGAAGATCTGTCCGGACACCTTCATTTTAGTTGAAAATGACATGTTACCTAACAAGAGCAATCAGCAGTCGAGCTTCATTAATATAGAAAGCATGCAAGGGGGGGGGACCCCATTAACCTACCTATTCCGTTTTACTTTTCTAATTTGGGAGAAAGCTTATTATAGAAAAGGATTACCAGACAAATTCATTAAAGTGAGGACACTACTTACTAAGAAAGGCAGATTTTGGGTTCCCTTTGGGAAATATAAATTATGCAGCTTTAATCATGGTTTATGAGATTATCATGGCTGTAGGATATCTGATACTATTTTTATTGAAATACAGCATGGCTTTGATTAAAGCACCTTATTAGTTCTGTTCAAAATGAAACACTAAGGGTTGTCTCATTTTATTGGAGACCTGCAGGTACTGTCCGAGAGATCCAGCATCACATCAGCAGGCATGGCTGGGCTTTTCCTTCTCTCCTCCTTTTGCAGCCTTCACATTCTCAGTCTTCTCTGGAAAATTCCTCAACCTGCTGGAGCAGATTTTGGGGGGTGGAGTAGGAACTGTGGCATTGGGGCAGAGGAGAGGAAGGGAAAGCCCCATACATGCTAGTGGAAGTCTGTTGTACAAGTGGGATCCTGCAAGTGGATATAATTCAGTACATTGGTACCTCAGGTTACATACGCTTCAGGTTACATATGCTTCAGGTTACAGACTCTGCTAACCCAGAAATAGAACCTCGGGTTAAGAACTTTGCTTCAGGATGAGAACAGAAATCGTGCTCCGGCAGTGCGGCAGCAGCAGGAGACCCCATTAGCTAAAGTGGTGCTTCAGGTTAAGAACAGTTTCAGGTTAAGAACGGACCTCCAGAATGAATTAAGTACTTAACCTGAGGTACTGCTGTACTATGGTGTGTCATGCTATTGCATTATGCAATATGGGCGATCCTTTCTTTTGACTTTGGTGTGGGCTGATTATTGATAGATAATGAGCATCAATGAGCCGTTGATTATTTTGAGCTGCTGAAATTTGAATCGTCACCATCGATGAGGATAGAGGCTGAAACCGTTTTGTCTGACATGGTTTGCACCAGAAGGGCTAGACATCAGCCAGTTTAAAATTTGATTTGGAGAGAATTGATCTGTATTCTTGTGAATAGGGTGATACCGCTGAATTCAGTGCTGTATTTTCTCCTACACCCACACAGTGAGCACTCGGAATAAAGGCTGCACTTGACTTCCCTGGGGTTGGAGGCAACATGAAACTGCATAATCCAAGCTGTCTGGATAACAATCAGATCAGATTCAAATTACTATAACTGAGGGTTCAGGAAGAGGACTAGGGAAGAATGCATTCACACTAGGCCAAAGACAACAAAGAACCCTGTGGTGTCTTCAAGACTATCAAATTTGTTGTTATTGCATGAGCTTTCATGGACTGAGGCCCAATTAGCTACTGTGGCAAAATTATCCTAAGACTTAATAATGTCATCTACAACATCAGGTATTCTTTCACTTGTTCATTTTCCTGGGTGATTTGTGCTATGCTATCATCTGCTCACAAGGGATGCGGGTGGTGCTGTGGGTTAAACCACAGAGCCTAGGACTTGCTGATCAGAAGGTCGGCGGTTCGAATCCCCGCGACGGGGTGAGCTCCCGTTGCTCGGTCACTGCTCCTGCCAACCTAGCAGTTTGAAAGCACCTCCGGGTGCAAGTAGATAAATAGGGACCGCTTACCAGCATGAAGGTAAATGGCGTTCCGTGTGCTGCGCTGGCTCGCTAGATGCAGCTTGTCACGCTGGCCACGTGACCCGGAAGTGTCTGCGGACAGCGCTGGCTCCCGGCCTATAGAGAGAGATGAGCGCACAACCCTAGAGTCTGGCAAGATTGGCCCGTACGGGCAGGGGTACCTTTACCTTTACCTTTATCATCTGCCCACAAGGGATGCGGGTGGCGCTGTGGGTTAAACTACAGAGCCTAGGACTTGCCGATCAGAAGGTCAGCGGTTCGAATCCCCGCGACGGGGTGAGCTCCCGTTGCTCGGTCCCTGCTCCTGCCATCCTAGCAGTTCGAAAGCACGTCAAAGTGCAAGTAGATAAGTAGGTACCGCTCCAGCGGGAAGGTAAACGGCATTTCCGTGCGCTGCTCTGGTTCGTCAGAAGCGGCTCAGTCATGCTGGCCACATGACCCGGAAGCTGTACGCTGGCTCCCTCGACCAATAAAGCGAGATGAGTGCCGCAACCCCAGAGTCGGTCACGACATTCTCTTGTGGTGCCTATAACCTAGGATTAAGGTGCCATTTAGCTCCTGCTTTCACATCTCAGTTTCTAACACTGGGCCAGATAGGTCAGTCTCTATGCAAAACAATGAATGGACATTGATTTCAGAAATGACAGTATCTATAACCCAGTGGCAGAATGTTTCAGTGTCTCAAGACACTTTCTAACTGATCTTAATTCAGGTGGCTATTCTGCAATGAAGGAATTCACATGGAAGAATACAGCAAGAAACAGCTGAAACACAATTTATCAATAAGTTCAGTGCCATCACTTGTGGGTTAAATACGGACATAGGATTTTTAACACACTACATGTGTTAATATTACCAATGCCTGGACATCTGTGCTATCTATAACTGTAGCTTGTGATTAGCTCCATGCCCAACTGCAGGTGTTAATTCACTCAGCAATGCTGAGGTTGATTGCATTATCATCAATCTGCTTCTGTAAAAGGTTAAAGGTGTGTTTATTTAACATACACTTAAATTCTAATTAACACTGACTTCAATCCATCTCATTGCAAGGTGAAAGCTAAAGGTGAAATGCATGAAGTGAAATCTTAGGTATACAAAGCAGAACACTGACAAAGTGGACTTAAGTTCATGAAAGCTTATGCCAGGGGTAGTCAGGATTTTGCGTTTCAGGTGTTGTTGGTTCACCTATTGGAGTGCAGCAGGGCCTTGTGAATACCACATTGGCTAACCCTGGCATATGCCATAAAATTTAGCTAGTTCTTAAGGTACCCCAATATTATTTTGTGGGTTTCTTGAGGGGGGCGACTGCAAGGGTTCCCATCTGGAAATTTTTACTAGGTCGTGATTTTCAAATCCAGATGTCAATAGTGGCTTGGGAGATGACCCTTCTAAGTCTGATGACTATCAAGATCCAAAAACTCCTGAGGCGTATGCAACTCACGAATAAGTAACCTAGGTTCTGACTGTAGTCTTTGGCAGAGTGAGTATTTTCTGGTAAATTTCTCTGGAATTTTGATGAGGTTGTTGAAGCAGAACAATAGTCAGAATATTTCCCCTCTCTTCATTTAGCGCTGAGAGTGCAAGGGGGCCATTGACAAATACAAACACAAAGCTACCTTATAACGAGTCAGGTATTTCCAAATCTTGATGACGAGATGCCTGGAGCTTCCTTCATGTGAGACACAAACTTTACAATTGAACTGTAATCCCACCAAGGATGCATATGCTGGCTGCTCCCCGATATCTCTGTTTCAGGCCACATGTAGTTACTCCTTTCTGGTCAACTCACCGATTCTCAGTGGATTTTAGAATAATTGAATGTGTACTAGCTGTGCACTTGTTCTGAAGGCACAGAACCATGAGCTCCCCAGATTATGAGAGAGAATTGTTGCAAGAATAGTCTTGCCATGGCACATGCTGAAGTTTAGATCTGCTCACACATGTCCAGTTGATCATGGCATTTAAATAGTCATAATTTTAGGGTTCTCTACATGTACCAAATGACTCAGGGAAGGGAGGCAACTGACTCATATCATACTTCTGTCTGCGTCCGTTTTTAGTGTGACTCTACCCCACATTCTCTGTGAACTTGTGTGATGGGCACTGTGTGCTGCTGAACATGCTGTCTTGCCAGGGCACAAGGGACATTTATAATAATAATAATAATAATAATAATAATAATAATAATAATAATAATAATTTATTACTTGTACCCCGCCCGTCTGGCTGGGTTTCCCCAGCCACTCTGGGCGGCTTCCAACAAAGATGAAAAATACACTAAAATGTCACATATTAAAAACTTCCCTGAACAGGGCTGCCTTCAGATGTCTTTGACATCTGATGGGAGGGTGTTCCACAGGGCGGGCACCACTACCGAGAAGGCCCTCTGCCTGGTTCCCTGTAACTTGGCCTCTCGCAGTGAGGAAACCGCCAGAAGGCCCTCGGAGCTGGACCTCAGTGTCTGGACAGAACGATGGAGGTGGAGACGCTCCTTCAGATATACTGGACTGAGGCCGTTTAGGGCTTTAAAGGTCAGCGCCAACACTTTGAATTGTGCTCGAAAACGTACTGGGAGCCAATGTAGGTCTTTCAAAACCGGTGTTATATGGTCTCGGCGGTCGCTCCCAGTCAACAGTCTAGCTGCCACATTCTGGATTAGTTGTAGTTTCCGGGTCACCTTCAAAGGTAGCCCCACGTAGAGCGCATTGCAGTAGTCCAAGCGGGAGATAACCAGAGCATGCACCACTCTGGCGAGGCAGTCCGCAGGCAGATAGGGTCTCAGCCTACGTACCAGATGGAGCTGGTAAACAGCTGCCCTGGATACAGATTTGACCTGTGCCTCCATGGACAGCTGTGAGTCTAAAATGTCCTTCACAAGCTGGTATTGGATTCTTGAAGATCTATTTTCCGCTGTTGTGGGCCTGTGCTCCCAAGCCATAAATGATCTTCAATGCATAAGATCCCTTCAGGCAATTAAAACCACAGCTGAATGTTCAGGAAGGTGAATGGATCCAGCTACCTATTTGGCAACAGCACGTTGCTGTCATACAGGCAGTCAGGCCATATTAATGTTCATCATCAGTGATGGGATTAGGTATTTGGGTCATCGTGTTCACTGGTTTGCGCAACTGGTTCCAATGATGCCATTGGTGCATCTTTGGAGCCTTGTGAGTGGGTCATCAAGTTATTGGAAAAGGATGTTGATCCAGGGAAGAGGACAGGAAAAATTTTTCATTTGGGGCAGGGGGTTACAATTCTCTTTACAGACCCCTTTGTAAAAATGCTTGGGAGCCACTAGCCTATGTTTGTCTTATGCTTTGTAAAACAAGAAGCTTTTTAAGTATTGAGCCCTAGTTTTGGGGGAAAGGATATAAGCAAGTAATTTATGGTAGCTTGCACAGCCTTTTGTTATGAATCAGTGAAACTTGCAAACAAAGTAAGCTCTTATGAACCTAACTGGGTCTGTACCATCCACACAGCAAGGCTGGAGTTTGGAGTGGTGTTCTGGAATACTGCCAGACAGGAATGCTTTTTCTTAAGATAACGAGGGGGGGGGGGTTTGGTGTAGATTTTACAGTATGACCATTGCCATCACCTACATTGTTCCACTTCCCAATTTAGATCCATTTGTGTTCCATTTACAAATTCCTTGATATGTAACCCTCATACCCAGTAGGGTAATCCTACACTCCACCACTTAGAGATTACTGTGTGCTATACAGGGCAAATTAAAGCACATCACAGATACTGGAAATTCTTCATTGTGACATATTGTAATATCTTTATACTGCCTTACACTTATCCTTCAATTTGTCCTTAAAGGAAATTGCTGTTCTTGGAAATTTGCTGTCAGGACTACTCAAACCCAAATTCTGCAGAACTCTGTGGTTCACAGTTGCGCCCTGGGGTTATTCAGCAAACACATGGTGACTTGTCACACCACACGCAGAACATTTTGCAGTTTACTGAAGAAAATAGGACAATGTTGGAGGAGATCTAGTTATTTTGTTCGTATCTTGCCTTCCCCCATGGAGCTCAGGGTGATTGATGTACATGAAGAATTCAACTATTGGTTGAAATAGTTCAGGTGAGAGGTAGTAATTGGCTCAGGCTCATTCAATGAGCTTCATGGTTGAGTAGGGAATTGTCTCTCTTCTATCTCTGTCAATGCTGGCACTGTGCAGGCCCGGCGGTGTGATGGTTTCCTGTTGGTTGTGATGGGTCTTTGGGACACCCTGGAATTTTGCATCAACAAATGTTCAACTATTCCTTGATGCCGTGTGAATTTCATGGGGAGACTGCATATTTCTACATGGGCTTCCTGTGCCAATCAAGTGGAGTGCATTGCTTCAAGCATCCATTAATCTCTCTATATATGGCAACAAAGCGTATAATTACAATACACAGTGTCCTTTCTCCAGACACAATCAGAATTAGTTTTGTAATATGCCTTTCATGCTAAAAATTTCAGTTTGTTTATCGTTAAAGACACTTCAAGTTACTGCTTGTTTGGTAACAATGTTAACCTTGCCTCTCTTTGCTTTCTCCTTTCCAGGTATGAATGCAGCCGTCCGTGCGGTAGTGCGTATGGGAATTTATGTTGAAGCAAAAGTATATTTTATCTATGAGGTTGGTGTTCACATTTGTTATATGTATGCCCCCACGGTCCATCTTTTGGTCTATGCAGAGAGGGAGGGAGCACTCTTTTGGAAAGTGTGGAATGACAAAGGGAAAAGCAGGGACAAATTGGGAAATGCAGCCATTGTCTCTCAGCACTACCTGCTTGACTGAAAGTATAGGAAACAAAAAAGTGTAGGGATCAGAAAAATACAGCAACACAGAGAGGGAAAGTAAGAATTTCCCCCCTAATTTTATCCTCCTCCTCTGCTCCACACCTTTGCTTTTTTCCTCGATCCAACTAAGGAGGTCCACACATGGAAGCAGCCTTCTCTGTGCGTGACACTTGCTCGATCTGAAGCCAGGAGTCTAAACTGGATGTGCATGTTGGTGCTGTCTGTCCTTGCTGCACAAATTTATTTATTACTCTTTTTCATAATCTTATAAACTGCTTCACTGCCTGAAGCCACCAAAGTGGTTTACAGTGAGATAAAAATGAGATAAAGTACAAAAATACAAGTCCTAAATGCAATGAAATAAGGCATACAATTATTATTTCGTTAATGACTGGGTCACGGCTCAGTGGAAGCCTTTTTTAATGAAAAGGTATCTCCTGTAGGTACCTAAATATCAAGACACACAGCACCTGTCTAACTTGAAATGGTAACTGAGGGCTGGACCTGCAAAAGCCCAATTTCGAGTACAAACAAAACACCTCTGGGGCATGTGGAACTCTTTCTGGATCCAGCTCTGTTACTGGAGGCTGAGGTAGTCTCAGTGGCCAGAAACACCTTTTAGTAGCTGTTTAATAATATTTGGCCTCCCAGCCCATGTTTCTCACTTGGGATGTAATGACAACCACCCTACTTCCCGCTGCAGCTCTCAGCCTATCGAGGTTTTCTTCTAGTATGTTCTCACCCTGTGGGACGCACACCACTTTCTTTCTCACTTTGTGACAAGACTTGTACATCCTCTGCTATGTCAGGCAACAGATATCGAGCCCACAGCAAAAGTAACAACAGTGAACAAACCTCACAGGTAAAGAACACCAGTAGCAAGGGGATGGCACTTCCGTGACAATCAGAAGTATTGGTGTTGCCCCTCTGAGGTGACCCACAAGTGCACCATAACATGGCTTAATTTAAAGTAATAAGGACTTCTCTCCACCAGTGAGAAACTTGGCCACAGGTTTTTTGGCTCAAACATCACTGCTGCCTATGCAGCTGACATTCAGGCAGCCCAACCAACACAAGGCTAGTGGTTTATGAGGCAACAAGGAGGGCAGATGACGTTATTTACCGCTCCGATGTGCCATGTAACCTGCTGCCAGCAAGAACAGATTTGCACTTGAGTGTGCATCCCTGTGAACATGTGCATTTAGGTGTGCATTCAATCGAAAGCCATGTAATGTGGATTACTGACACCTGTACACCCCACAGTCCTTTCAGCTTCAAGGGAAAATCTCTTGTGATGTGGAAGGTAGACTTTGTTTTATTTTGTTGACTAACTTTGGTGATGGTGTCTATAGGAACTTAGGGGTAGAATATACACTGGAAAATTCCCCTCTGCCCAAGTTCATGAAGCTCGATTGCTGGCCCTAAGACTTCATTCTGCATATCCATCCAAGTTGTTTTTATAGTGGGTGGTATCCTTATTGTAGGACGTGATATATATTTGAATCTATGCATGCTGAATGTTCACTGGACTTCTTCCAAAGCCATACAAAGAGCCTATTGTCCTTAAGTTTATAAGCTAATAAAGCATTCAGCTCTTGATAAAGTTGCATCTGAATTGATGTGATTGTAGAGATTCAAAGTGCATTAGGAAGTGTTTTTATACGGAAAAGTATTTTCCCCCGTCCGGCTCTTTGTCTTTGCTGGCCTATGCCTGTCTACTTCCGTAACTTGTGAGTCGAGGAACTGTAAAACATATGAATATGCAGGCAAGCGGAACTCTGTGCACCACAATCCTTTGTAGTATTGCCACAGCAACTAACCAAGTATTTGTGTGTCATGCCAGCGCTGGAAGTTCCTGTTTTACTGTTTTACTGAAAAGTATTTTGCCACCTTGCTTGAAAGGAGCTGGGTGCTTTTATGGTTGGAAATATTTTTCTTTCCCTTATCTCTGCAAAAAGTTATCTCAAATCTGTCCTCTTATACTGCTGGCTGACTGGGGGGCGGGGGGTCACATTCTGAACTGAACACTGGCTCTCCACAGAATCTCTGAGCTGAGGTTCAGGCAAAGGGCCTCTTAAGCCCTACAGGCCCCTCTGATGACCCACATTACATTTAGCATGAGATACATACGAAAGAAAATCTCTCTAGTTGTTCACCCTGGAGGAGAGTGTTAAACAGCCCTTTGCCTGTCTCTTTGCTCAAGTGGCAAAAAGCAACTGATAAATTTAACAGGAATATGGAGACTATATAGGTGGGCAGATCAAATCACTAATGGTTTATCCCTGGCATGATTTCATTGGCATTCTGGATGCAATCTTCCATTTCTGTATGCAATGCATTTGGAGTGCTGCCTTTTTTTTTGCTCTTGCAGCAAACTTATTCTATAATGGAAGTTATTTCAGGCCATTAACATTCTTTTAAGCAAATGCTTCAAAAAGACTCTTAAAACCACTTAGTAGCTAAAAGATACCAATTTCCTAAGTTTATGAAAAGATAAGCTTCATGGTAGAACACCTGTTTTGCAGGCAGGAGTTCCCAGGTTCAGTTTCTGACATCTCTAGGTAAAGCTGGTCAGACAACTAGATGCTGCCACTCCATGTAGCCTGTACTGTACAGATGTACCATTAGCTGACTTGGACAAGGCAGCATAATAGCTTCATATCTGTAATTAACCCAACTATGCTCTGGGACTATTTCCTCTTCAGTTCCAAAGGTCAAAGGAAAAACTTGGGAGGTAATAGCTAACTCCTGCTTGCTTCCAGTGTTTTGACCTTTGAAGGTGGGAAGGTTGGCAACTGTTTGATACCTTTTTTAAAGTTTAATTTGACTAATAGCACAGCTTACTCCAAAGTAAGTCTCACTGATTTCAGTGGGTCTTACTGCCTGCTACATAGACTTGCAGCTTATTTGTGTTTAGGATAATTGTACCCTGATTAGAGAGCCAAGTCGTGGAGTTCCGGGTCTTACATTGATGTGTTACAGAGTTGTAGTTCCTAGCATCTTTATTCTGCTGCTTTTTTTATCCTGTTTCCTCCCAGCAAGAGTTTTATTTGTTCAGTGAAGTAATTATGCGTTGAGGTCGTGGGGAAAAGTAGCCCCCATGTCAGCACTGCTACCGTTTTGTGTCAGCTGTGCATTCCAAGCTGCGATAACCTGGAAGTTGTGCTGACTGTAACTTAGCAAAGGCAGAAATGCAAACGGGCTGCAGACAAGTTGTGGGGTGGTTTGTCTTCAATATCCCTTTCTGTTTAAACACACAAGTGCCTATCAGAAAACTGACTTTTCTCTAAGAGCCCCCTGGAATGACGGAAGTGTTTGGTGTGTAAACCTTTTGTATTGGTGATGATGAATAGACTGGAATCACAGCTCTTCATAAAATAATCCAGTAAAAAACACATTGAACTATTTATTTTGATACCACTTTTCTGGTGAATCTTACAAATCTTACCAAAAATCCCCAGAAAGTATTAAAAGTATATGATAAAACAACTTTAATTTATTTTTGTTTTAACCTTCTGGTGGCTACATGCCAGCCAGCAGTGGGTGAGGATCCAGAGAAATGTAGTTATAGATGTGATCTCTGTAGCAGTGGCGTAGCATGGGGGACCGGCCGCACCGGGCACAACATCTAGGGTTAGGGTTAAAGGTAAAGGTACCCCTGCCCGTACAGACCAGTCTTGACAGACTCTAGGGTTGTGCACCCATCTCACTCAAAGAGGCCGGGGGCCAGCGCTGTCTGCAGACACTTCCGGGTCACGTGGCCAGCATGACAAGCTGCATCTGGCGAGCCAGCGCAGCACACGGAAACGCCGTTTACCTTCCCGCTAGTAAGCGGTTCCTATTTATCTACTTGCACCCAAGGGTGCTTTCGAACTGCTAGGTTGGCAGGCGCTGGGACCGAACAACGGGAGCGCACCCCGCCGTGGGGATTCGAACCGCCGACCTTTCGATCGGCAAGTCCTAGGCGCTGAGGCTTTAACCCACAGCGCCACCCGCGTCCCATAGGGTTAGGGTTAGAGGGGCACAAATCCATGGGTTAGGGGGCGCAAATTACTTGCCTTGCCTCAGGTGCTGACAACCCACGCTACACCACTGCTTTGTAGGTAAAGGTAAAAAAAGATAAAGGACCCCTGGACGGTTAAGTCCAGTCAAAGGCGACTATGGGTTTGCAGCACTAATCTTGCTTTCAGGTCGGCGTTTGTCCACAGACAGCTTTCTGGGTCATGTGGCCAGCATGACTAAACCGCTTCTGATGCACGGAGGCCCGTGACAGAAGCCAGAGCACACGGAAACACCATTTACCTTCCTGCCAGAGTGGTACCTATTTATCTACTTGCACTGGTATGCTTTCAAACTGCTAGGTTGGCAGGAGCCGGGACAGAGCAACGGGAGCTCACCCAGTCGCGGGAATCCGAACCACTGATCTTCCAATCGGCAAGCCCAAGAGGCTCAGCTGGCAATGCTCCAGCCACATGAAAGCCAGAGGTTTTCACTCACACAGCCACATTCAGACAAAAGCACTTCTGTAGAGCTCAGAGCAGGATTAGTAAGGGGTATGCCCTTGGAAGAATCTAGAGGGCTACATACAGTATTGCATTTACCCCCACCCCAGATTTCCCACCCTTTGGTAAGGTTTCAGGGTACAATATTTATGATGAGAAATTATAATTATTGCTCATTAATATGGATGAGCAGGTTATTGAGTGGTTAATAGTCTCTAGGTATAAATCAAGAGAAATTAGATAACTGGGAATTTGTCAGATTATGCCTTTATTAAGCATAATTTTCAGTATATGAGAAAGCAACATTAGATAAGAAAAAGTGGGCCACTTTAGCTCAGTATGTGTGTGTGTATGTTGTGATATATTCAAGAAGAAAAGGATGCTGAATATATTTAGACTGCAGCAGTTAGCTTGTCCTAAGTGAGAAGTTTAATACACTGCTTAACCTCACAATGGATCAGGATTTACTATAGAATAGATTTAATTCAAACATGTTCAGCACCATCTATTATCTGGATAGAAGGGTGTTGGTGGAATAGAGGGAGAAGTTTATTTGCAATTCTATCCCCCACCTCACCACCCACAAAAGTCTGGCCGTTGGTTTTTCTTTTAAGAAGTGTGTGATATGAGATTCTGGTAACCAGAAAACCACAGATGCCTTCTAGCATTATAAGGCAAAGTAAACCTTACCAGCTACAGTCTGTGAAATAATCTTTGCTTAAGAAGTGGCGTGCATCTGCTTCTAGAGACTTTGGGGATGGTGCTGAAATGTAACAAATGGAAAATGTAGCAACTCTAGTGCATATTGTACCAACTTAAACATTAAAATTAAGGTACTCCCCATCCCAAACCTCAAAAATCAAAACAGTGAGAAAATCGACTCACTCTTTTTTAGGAATAGGGATCAGAAATTCAGGACTACCCTGGGAGAACTGGAGCATATGATGAGATGCAGTTTTGTTTTTTTGAATGCTTCATTAGCTGAAGAATAAATCATAGCCAACATCTCTTGAATGCATGGGTCTGCCACAAAGAGGTATTTGTTGTAGGTACCAGAATATAATCGGGCAAATCCGGTGCCATGGCACGTAGGCTGGGAAATTCCAAAGGATATGTTGAAAGGACAGAGATTTCCTCCGTTCCACTTCAGAAACCATCATGAGCACAACAGCTTCAATGGACGTTGTTGTTCTGGTGATTCACCCTCTGTCTGCAGTGGAGAGTAGCCATGGGTGCTGTAACATGCTTGTACTTGTAATTAGTGTAGAATTTTCTGTGTTTGTCTGTGAATGCCTTTATCTCTATTCTTACTTTGTCTCTGTGAACACTGCAACACTCTCAGGTTTATCAGCTGCAAAATTGTTTTGATTTACATTACCTCAGCTGGAAGTACAGTCAAATTATGTAGGGAATGGATACACAGTAAACATTAAGGCTTCCAACAAGCAATCAGATCTTTTAAAAGAAAAAGCAACAATGTTTTAGAGAAAATTATAGATAAGAGATTTGTTCTGAAATGTGTATTCAGAGAAAGGGACAGGTAGCACTTAGGAGTTTTGCAGATTATCACAGTGCCTTAACACCATATACATAAACCAGCCTTAGTGAATTTTTACACAAAAGGTTTATCTACACTACAAATGTATAGTTCTTAACATGTTTATGCTCTCATAGCTTCCCCCAAAGACTACATATGTGTGTGGTTCTACTTTTTTCCTTCTCCTGCAGCAATGGGACCTCTTTGAATTTGCCCTGACTGCATATAACTGCCCCTAAGAGTTGGCTCCTGTGGTGGCTGATATTATACAGTGGTACCTCAGGTTACATACGCTTCAGGTTACATACGCTTCAGGTTACATACACTTCAGGTTACAGACTCCGCTAACCCAAAAATAGTGCTTCAGGTTAAGAACTTTGCTTCAGGATGAGAACAGAAATTGCAGGGCAGCAGTGGGAGGCCCTATTAGCTAAAATGGTGCTTCAGGTTAAGAACAGTTTCAGGTTAAGTACAGACCTCTGGAACGAATTAAGTACTTAACCTGAGGTACCACTGTAAACTGTTTTAGCCTTTCATTTCAAATCTTCTTGCTTGCAATGGTGGCACCATTCTCGTTCTTTCCTATCCATCTTACTTGATCATAAACTTAGCGTAGGTTTTATCATAAAAACCCTTTTATGTTACAATTGTATTTAATCCCCTCTTAAATGAATGCTCTTTTTTATATGTCAGGTTTCTATAATGTTTCTCTCTTGTCACAGGGTTACCAGGGCATGGTTGATGGAGGTGACAACATTGTTGAAGTCACATGGGAAAGTGTTTCAAGCATCCTCCAAGTGGTAGGTCCTGAATTAAGAATCATTTTCATGCAAGTGTGTTACTTTTCTAAAAACCATCCCTAAAGACCTAATTAATAAAATGTTTTAGTAATTGAGCAAAATGCTTTGCACTAAACAGCTTTGTGTTTCGGTCCCAAACCTGTTTATTTGAAAGTAAGTCTTAGATATACTTACTTAGAATTTTTGCTTCTGTCACCATCCAATATTTTCAGTGCACAAATATCTGGGCAGCCTTATTGTCTCTCTCATTTTTTTTATGTTCAGGGAAGAGAAATGGAGCAGCATCCAAGCAGAAAGATGCCAGCAGAGCTCTCTTTGCTTTTTATTTCCCCCTCCTAGTATGAGTCAGTATAAATAATGTTCCTATGTTCCCTTCAGGATTTAATAACTGTTTTGTGTTGGCTTGAGCTTGGCTCCTCTTGCAGGAAAATTCCCTGCCTGCCGTGACTCGCATCACGTATGGGTATGGTAGTGCCAAGAAATGTTTTCAGCGTAGATGAGCCCTGTACCACAGTAAACTGACACCGTTCTGAGAGCAAAATATGGTCATAGCTTTAATTCTTTTTCCTGCATCAAAAAAGAGGAATTAATATTGCGTAATCAGCAACTAGCATGTTTTCAGCAAAGGAAATTACATAACACTTTTCTCTTATATTGACACTCTTCTAGTATGCAAAAAATACTTCTGACCGGTGGCAGAACTTCAGTCAAGGATAATAAATGTGATTTAAACCTTGACTGAAGGGATTTACGCTTTTGAACCATATACTATAAAACTAACGGAACAGATTATCTGTTTCGTAAGATTCAGCTGAAACACTGATTCTTCCTGACTTTTAAATCTTGCACAGCAGCAGTTCTGAAGGTGTGGAGGAACAGAATACCAAGTCCAGATTGAAAAATTGATAAAGAAATAAAGGAAACTGTTGTGCAATGATAGCAGGAAAGCCAAAAAGAACCTGGCTGAAATGCTACTTTGTCCTATAGTCATGAGTAACAGTAATGTGTGTGTTACTTATTAAGGAACGTGTCATTAATGTAGTTTATTCCCCAGTAGCAATCACTTTATTATCACATCTGTTATCCATAATTCAAGTTTATATATAACTGACTACCAGCCATCATTTTTAGTCACCATCTGTACCAGACGACCATAAATGCTGTGCATTGTGCGTAAGCCAAGTAAAGAGGATTAAAGTCTGTTAAATGTAAGATATTGGATCTTCTGGTCAATGTTGTAATTTCACACCTGCATCCTGCCCTTTCTCCGCGGAGTTCAGTGTAGCACGCAGGGGCTTATCCCATTTTATACTCACAACATTGACCCTAGTCTCTTCTTTTCTTGTTTCTTCCTCCCTCCCCCAAATATCCAACTGATCTGAAATGAAATGACCTCTGCAGAAAACCAACATACTGTTGCTACTCTGTGTCAGACAAGCACTGCACATGGTGTAGGGAACCATGGTGTATCAATGCTTTCTGTTTTTATTTTAGCCTGGATCTCAGGCACGAGAGGGAAGCAGCAACTGCTGAGCTCCTCTCTCCCCATGCTCTCTACTGCCCTCAACATTTTACCAGCTGAGGCTTCCAGGACTGATCCTTCTTGTCTGGTGCCTAGCTGACTTATGAACAGGTTTGACAGGAAACCCACCCTTAGCTACACATCCCATGGTCACCTCCAGGCTTCCTGGCAAGAGAGGAAGCGTCTCTCTTGTTACGGCAATTCAGTCAACTCTCCCTGCCACCTTGCTTTTCCTCTCTGCAATCCTCAGTTTAAGGTTCCCTGCTAATAAAGGCATTGCTATGGCAAGGAGCACTATCGGGTTGTAAAGGTGACCTTTTGTCTCATCACTGGTGCTGTTGTTTGACCGCTAATAATGAATTTTGTCCCTAGAATAAAAGGAATAGTTGGGAACCAGTGAGCTACAAAAATAAGCGCAATAGCTTAAAATCATTTTCAATCCCACAAGGACAAGGAAATGTTGCATATTTCTTTAACCAAGTAGTGTTTACAGCTGACAACAAAGGTAGGAAATGTATACAGACTATATCAGGGGTCAGCAAACTTTTTCAGCAGGGGGCCTGTCCCTCAGTCCTTGTGGGGGGGGCAGACTATATTTTTTGGGGGGGGAAATGAACGAATTCCTGTGCCCCACAAATAACCCAGAGATACATTTTAAATAAAAGGACACATTCTACTCATGTAAAAACATGCTGATTCCCGGACCACCTGCAGGCCGGATTTAGAAGGCGATTGGGCCAGATCCGGCCCCTGGGCCTTAGTTTGCCTACCCATGGACTATATACTCTATTATACTCCTGCCAGCACCAGCTTCTGCATTAGTGCTTAAAGCAATGGAAGTGAAATCTGGAGAGCTTGTTCCCTCAACCAGATTCTTCTCTTTTCTCTTGAAGGGAGGAACGGTCATTGGCAGTGCCCGCTGCAAAGCTTTTCGGACCCGGGAGGGCCGCTTGAAGGCAGCCTGCAATCTGGTGAAGTGTGGCATCACTAACCTTTGTGTGATTGGTGGAGACGGCAGCTTAACAGGGGCTAATCTTTTCCGTGAGGAGTGGAATGGCCTTTTAGAGGAACTGGCACAAAATGGTAAGTCGTGGTTAAGCTTTTGGGACGTTAAGCACCTCAAGTTCTATGTCATTTATTTTAGTATTTTAAAATTGCAAACCACCTTTGGTACATCAGCAGAAAAGTGCACAGAAAACGTATTTGTTGTGCTGTACAAGTGCTTAATGTTGTTAGTTTATTGTATAAGATTTATATCCCTCCCTACATCACCATGATCTCAGAGCATTTCGCAATTAAATAAAAACCAAGTAGAATATACTTTAAAGTGCAACCTTCTCCCTTCTGTTAAATATATCTGTCAGATTAGACATGCACCGACAAATATCACTCAGACACATGACAGCCCATTTAAAAAACCCTTTGTGGAATAGCAGAGTCTTCAGCTGTTGTTAAAATATAACAAGGTTTGTGCTGGCCAAAGCTTGAAGGGGAGAGTATTCCATACCTGAGGAGCATTTACACTAGGATTGCAAGTGGATACAGAGGTGAAGGTGCTTGGATTGAGGTCCTAGTGTTACACAACGATGCAGTTTGTCACTTATTTCCTTGCTGATTCCAAGAAGGCATCTGAGAGACAAACTGTACCTAGACAGTTCTGTTCTCCCACTTGCCTCTGTCACAGAATTAGGCTCTTAATCCTAGCTTTTGCCCTCAAAAGCCAGTACTGATAGCCACTGCCGTGTAGTTTTATCCCTGGTTGAGAGTGCGTAGCACTGTGGTAACATCTTATTTGCCAATAGAGGAGCTATAATGGCCCTTGATACAATTAACTGGTTTTGTGAAACTCTTAATAACAAATAAAGAGCATATGGCTGCTTTGAAAATGGCCAGCATTTGTAATACATGGATGACAAATGAGAATTTGAGTCACTATTTCGGGTTGGCCAGTTACTGTATTCTGCAATGGGTGCTGTCTTGTCCAGCAAGTGCTCTGAGGAGCAGAAGTGTATTTTGCCTCTCAAGCAGTACACAGTTTGGTCAAACTCTGAAGCACAGTTAGTGACATCTGGCAATCATATTTTCACACCACAAAACCTAAAGAGATAAAGAGTTTTAAACCTAAAAATTTCAATGTGAGCTCTCTTGTGTGGAAACAATGGCTTTTTCTTTGGAGTGAAACTCTGAACAAGCTTTCTACCTTTCTAAACATTACTTAGGCGGTAGAAGTGGCTCTGAGGCCATTAGTTGGACCAGCTTGTGTTGTACTGAGTACAACTGGTTACATTTAAAGGTTAATAGTTGTTGTTGTTGTTTGTCTATTCATACAAGCACAGTCTTATCAAAACTTCAAAACAGTTCCATGACCCCAATAAAGTGAGGACATCTTTGGTCTCCTAGCCCACTCCCCATTCTTTCCCAATAACTGATGGCAGAAATAAAACTCCCATTCACTGGTGAAGCTTCATGCAGCATTAATTTACTTAATCCTTCATTCACGAAGAGATTTTCTTGCCTCTTACACACACCAAGCCAATAAATGCTAAAGCTACATTGGTTTAAATTCACTGGAGGGCTGTGGTGTTTGTCAGACATTTCTGGATCTATTTTTCTCTTGCTTTTTTGCCAGGTGAGATTGAAAAAGGGGCTATCAAGAAGTACGCTTACCTCAACATTGTGGGAATGGTTGGCTCCATCGACAATGACTTCTGTGGTACCGATATGACCATTGGCACTGACTCTGCCTTGCACAGGATCATTGAAGTTGTGGATGCCATTATGACCACTGCTCAAAGGTACTTTGAACTCAGGATGTGAAATTTTAAGATGGCCACTTGGGCAATGGCTAAGAGCCATGGTTCTTTTATTTAGCAGTATTAAAGTGCACTGAAGTTGTATTAATTTCATCCTTTTGCCAAAGACAGAAGGGTGGTTATGTGCACACGGCAAACCTGCCTGCGTTGCATTTTATGACAAAGGGAGGAGCTAGATGAGAATACAAACAAGGATGTCAAAAATGGCATCCCTATCTATCTTTCCTGTAATGTGTATTTGTGGAAAGATCTGGCAGTCTTTAACTGCATCCACTATTATTTTTTACCCTGCCACCACTGGCATGCGCAGAATGCTGCCCTCAGGACAAAAAGGGGTTATCACTCTCAGTTTAAACTAATTGGAGCTCCCAGTTCTGATGGATTGAGGAACTGCTTAGTTTAAACTAGGAAGCACATACAGTACCTCCAATCTCCTCACAGCCGTTCCAGAGGAGGAGCAGGGAGCAAGAGAGGTCAAGGCTTACAGTTACTCATTCACACAATGCTAAAACACAGATTGGCATTGCATTCAAACTTTTGACCGTAGTCTGCTTAAATACTATTGAAATCAATGGCATTTAAGCAGCTTCTGTGGAGGTTTGCAGCCTTCTGCATTGTGTAGCCAGAGGATAATGGAGCTCTGGAAGGCATTTCTGGATTCCTGGGAATGGCAGCTGAGTCCTGTCACTTGGGCTGGTATTTATCACATCATCAGACACATGCAGTGGTATGAAAACTGCATGTGGAGGTCAAAAGAGGGGGAAAGCCCATCTTGCATAGGTCAGGGGCTTTTAAGTTAGGCTTTGCTTTAATATTGCTTTTTTGTATTTAGTTTAGTTCTGTGAACAAATGGGGGGGGGATTGAGATTTGATTGTGAGGACTGGCCTAGTTTTGCAGTTTTTCAAATAGTAGCCATCACTGAAAGGCATTTAAGATTTGAGGAATAACCTGTACACTCTCTCTTAAATGGCATGACTTCATTAAATTTAGTGTGACACAGTGGTCTGCAATCTTAGTTTGGGAGGGAAATAAGAATGCAAAGAATAATGGCACATGATAGTATGCTGCAAACCAGAAAGTTAAAAAGTGTATGGGGGGGAGACAGAAAACACAAGCGCAAATATAGTTTCTATAGTGCCAAACAATTGCCTGTCTTCTTTCTGTGCATTTGTACATATCACTTCATACTTTGATGCTGTTGGGACGCTATTAATATTTATTGTAATTGTTACAGCCATCAGAGGACCTTTGTCCTGGAGGTGATGGGGAGACACTGTGGGTACGTATGTCTGCCAACACCACATTTAATTAAAATTGCCGAAATATATAGTTCACGTTCTCATTTGGATTTTCTGATTTTGTTCTAGGTACCTAGCTCTTGTTAGTGCCTTAGCCTGTGGTGCAGATTATGTCTTTATTCCTGAATATCCACCTGAGGAAGGATGGGAAGATCATATGTGTTCTAGGCTTTCTGAGGTAATTATTTTCTGCAGTGGCTTTCAAACTCTGTCCTGGGATCTCTTAGGCTTCTTTGAAAGCTTACTAGGTTCCTCAAAGAAAAGATCAGGGATGGCCGGAAAGCTTTCAACCCCGCAGTGTCCTGGGTAGAGCCAAAATGGAAGAAGTGTTCCACAGCATTGTTTTCCTACTGCAAAATTGTCCTCCTTTTTCATCATCTTTCCATTTCCACCTAGTAAAGACCACCCACCCACCCATAGGGCATCATAGAGGGAAGGCACATCCAGGCAGACTCAAAACATTTTGGCACCTGAGGTGAACAACAAAATGATGCCCTCCTCCCTGCCATGGAAGAAGGGGTGGGTGAAAAACTACATCAGGAACAAGGGGGGAATAAAGATACACATTGGAATTTGCTGCCCCTGTGAATCCTGCCACCCGAAGCAGTCACCTTGCCTCATGGGTGGGCCGGCCCTGTCTGTGGAACATGTTCAGATAGCAGGCACCCCTTGCCAGCAGGCACCTGGCATTTAGGTGACCAATGACAGCACTCCCTTGTGAACTGCTTTGTCGTCCTCCTGACTCTAATCTTTGGTACTAATGTCTAGAATGGAAGATATCGCTAGTGTTGAGGATTTAGACCTGATCGGCTATATCAGGGATCAGCAAACTTTTTCAGCAGGGGGCTGGTCCACTGTCCCTCAGACCATGTTGGGGGGCCAGACTATATTTTTTTGGGGGGGGGGGGAATGAACGAATTCCTATGCCCCACAAATAACCCAGAGATCCATTTTAAATAAAAGGACACATTCTACTCATGTAAAAACACGCTGATTCCCAGACCGTCTGCGGGCCAGATTTAGAAGGCGATTGGGCCTGATCCGGCCCCTGGTCCTTAGTTTGCCTGCCCATGGGCTATATGATGATGTTACTGTTGCAAGGAGGAAGGGTTATTTGCCAACAAGGCAATCCGCAGCTGGCTGGGGTTGCCAGCAATAATGAAGTGGTAAAAATGTGTTAGAAAGCATTATTTTTATCCTGGTTTAGCAAGGTCTGTGGGGTGATTAATGTTCATTTTCGAAATGGCAACAACACAATAAGTAGTTGTAATAGTCTGAGAAGCTTTCAAGGTACAGCCCAGCTTTGAACTTCAGCTATTTGCTGTGGTCTCAGACCATGAGGCAGATTTAATGACTTTTCTGCATTTTTTTACCCTAGAACCGTGCACGAAAGAAAAGGCTGAATATCATAATTGTAGCAGAAGGTGCCATTGATTGCCACAATCAGCCTATAACTTCAGAGCAAGTTAAGGATGTAAGTATCAAGCTGCCAATCAAATCTTCTACCAAGGATATATGTAACTGGATGCTTCTCTTCCACACAGCGTAAAGCGTGTATCATTTCTCTATGAACATAATTAGCCTTTCTTTATATGGTTGATTGCATTTTAATCATTTCAGGCAATACAATAAATATTATATCTGTGTCCTTTAGCAGTAATATAATCTCAGTAATTATGATTGTAACCTAGTTGCTGCCTTTTAAAAGGCATAAAACAAACACACAAATACAAATGAGTATACTGTGTTATTTGGGTATTTTGTAGGACCTGGTCAAAACATTCAAAACAAGGAGAATGCCTTCAGTTCTCAGTGCTGAACTGATTTTTGTTATCAAATTATATCCATTATATGAACTAAGTTTGGTGTAGTGGTTAAGAGCAGTAGTCTCGTAATCTGGTGAACCGGGTTCGCGTCTCCGCTCCTCCACATGCAGCTGCTGGGTGACCTTGGGCCAGTCACACTTCTTCGAAGTCTCTCAGCCCCACTCACCTCACAGAGTGTTTGTTGTGGGGGAGGAAGGCAAAGGAGAATGTTAGCCGCTTTGAGACTCCTGAAGGGTAGTGAAAGGTGGGATATCAAATCCAAACTCCTCCTGCTCCTCCTCCTCCTCCTCCTCCTCCTCTTCTTCTTCTTCCTCTTCTTCTCAACTCGGCTACAGTCCCGGCAATTTGAGCCTGCTCTATCATCAAGGCTTCTCAGAACAAACTGTTACACTGTTCAGCCAGACAGTGACCCAGAAGTGCTATAAAAGGGAAGAAAAATCTTCAACTTTAATGTGGATTGTAAAATAGTTCCAAGATGAGTAAGATGCTGCTGCACAAACCACAAGGAGGCCATAACTTACCTTGACATAGTATGGGTTTCTTCAGTGTTTGCAAGTGGGGGTGGGGTGAGCTTGAACACACCGCCTTTCAAAATTGTGTGGCCATTCTCTGCTGCATATGCTTTACCTTTCCTTCTGCCGCCAACACACTTATACTTGTAAAAATTCTTTGAAACCACCTCTGACTCAGATGTAGAGCCTGGACTGTTCGACTTTACTTTCTGTCACCTCAGCACACTGCAAACATTTGAGGGCTTTGTGTGGTTCCTTACCCCTTCTCCACTCCCTCACAATGTACAAAAGGGAATGCCAAACAGGGAGATCCCATAATAGTTCGGATAAAATATCTCTCTCTAACCCCATATACCAAAACCCCTTTCTGTATCACTTTCTGCATCCTGGGTCTTGCATTCAGGCTTTCACTTCTGTACCTCAAAGGCCTTGTCCTAAAGTTACCAAACATGGAGGTAGGTGAAGGATTAATAGCCAAACAGTCCCACTAAGATGTCCAGTCAAAGTCTGGGATTACAGGGTCACCCATTGTCAGGTTGTAATTCTTAATTTTGATTGGAAAGAGGCCAGATTCTCAAGGAATCTTGCCCCACAAACAGACTACTCCAGTCTGTTTGTTCAGAAACAAAAGTTTTCACAGATCTGGAGTTAGGAGAGTACAGACCTGATTGTAACAAGGAATAGGACATGACTGGGTTTTTTTCCTTGCAATTACTCCTCTGTATACAATGGTAGATATTTTTACCACAGCCTTGTAAGATACATCAGAAGTTATTCTTTTGTTAGTGTAATATTTGTGCACTAGAGTTAAGTAATTTCAGAATGTTCTTCTTTAATTACTATAGGAAACAGTCTTTCAGGATGAAGATAAACAATTGTTTTTCAAAGACTCAAAGTGGGAGTAGTGGTGACATCGTTGCCAGTGCTGTACACACTTTTTTTTATTATTATCCTGCTGTTGCTTCTAGTCAAACTGGTTCTGAAACCTTGCCACCTTCACTTTTTAAAAATACTTGCTTACATAGGGATCAATTTTGCTTGTCTTAAGGTTAAAGGGATTTAAGAGCATTGCTCCATCACTATTAAAGAATCCTAACTCTTCATAATCTTTGTATTGTATGCATTCTTAAAGTTTTAAACTAGGATTTCCACCTACTGTTCAGGCACAATAGTACCCCAGTGTGTTTCTGCAGCTGTTACAGCTCATAATCCTAGTCTCGTCTTTAACTTGACACTTCGTCTTTTTTGCAGCTTGTGGTGCAGCGACTAGGGTATGACACTCGCGTGACTATCCTTGGCCATGTGCAAAGGGGAGGCACTCCCTCTGCATTTGATAGGATTTTGGTAAGTAGCTGCAGGCAGCCTGTGTGTTCAGCACCGTTTTTAGGGTGTTACATAGTTCCTTGTCCTCATTCAGATTGTAGAACAGTCACAAATGCCACTGGCTCTCTAGAGTGTGGCGTAGTGAGGAGAAGGTCATACATAAATGAGCAAGTCATGGATTAAAATTTGTACACAGCCATTGTGTTCTCTGGATTTTGGACAATAAGTGTCTCTCAGCCTAACCTTTAGGATAAAACGAGATAGAATCATGTATGCCACTCTAACCACGGAGGACTAGGTAATTCTGTAATACATATATAGCATCTAAAACTGAAATCAGTTTTCTGTCTGTCTCATAATTTCCTGTTGTGACATTCCATCAAAATAGCTGGTCCAGAGTAAATGAAGCCATAGCATATGAGGTCTGCATCTGACAGCCCTTAGCACAGAGCTAGCCTTCTGAAGGGTGCTACCTGCCCACCGCTCATCAGCTTCTCCATAGGAAAAAGGGGAGAATGAATAAGCAATATTTGTGGCAGTGGGGACTGGACTTCTTTTTGCCTATTTCCTGCAAGATTTGACCTTCCAGCACAATGAGTTGCTGATCAGGGAATAGCATCGGAACTTCCAAGGCCGTATATAGGTGCTTAGCAGAATGGAAGTAGAGGCCATATAGATAAAGAAGTAGACTCTTGATCGGCTATGGAATTATGTACATGATTTAGGGGTTCTTTGCTTTCTCATCTGTTCCACGATAGATTTTAAAGCAACCTGTGGTCATTTGTTCTTATAGTATTGGAATAATTATCCCTCCCTATTTCTAATTCTTTACAAAGAACATTCTGTAGATGCTTGCTGGCATGTATCAAAGTTGGCATAGCCTCCATGCAATATGTTCACGTATGGTTAAAGGTTTCTTATGGATTTCTTTTTTTCTTTTTCAGGCAAGTCGCATGGGTGTGGAGGCTGTCCTTGCCCTTCTAGAGGGAACACCTGAAACTCCTGCTTGTGTGGTCTCCCTGTCTGGAAACCAAGCTGTCCGCCTGCCTTTAATGGAGTGTGTGCAGATGGTGAGTTGCTGAAAAGAAGCAGTTGTGTTTGTTCATTGACACTCTCTTGTTGGTTAGCCATCAATAGTTGGTTGTTACTTGGAGCCTGGAAAGATGTGAGCAGAACTCTTATCCACGTTGGGCACAATGAACTCCAGTCATTCCTTCAGTGACAGTAACTGGGCTATTCGTTACTGCCCCATGAATCTTGACAGCAAACAGCACGGCTTACCTTTTGTAATGCAGATGCCTTTAACATAGTAGCTGCACATTTATATTTGCAATGAGTCTCTTGCTATCTAAACTCTCATTTCTTGTGGCTAGTTTAGCTTAGTGACTACACAGTAACACCCACATACCATAATACACATACATACCAATGAGCTGCATGCTGAGATTATTCTGGTTTCCCCAAACCTTCACAGTAATGTTCAATTGAGGCATTCTGTATGTTGCAGTCTTATAATGCATGATTTGAGACCATGAACCTAATAAAATATAGTCCTTTCCTGTTTATTTCTGATTTTAAAATTTATGCTTTAGCTTTCCCAGGCATTGAAGTAACATTGGCTGAAGTGCTGGGCTGGTTAAGAGTCCAATTATATACATGTCTACTGAGACACCAGTCCCATTGAACTCAATGGGGCTTATTTCTAAGTAGACAGATTGCATTATAAATCCCACTGAAATAATTTGGATTTACTAACCTGAGCAAGGCTATAGCAATTGTCACCATTCGGATCTACTTCATAGCCTTCTAGCATTGTGATAGATAATATCATTTTCTAATAAATGATGACCTTCTTTATTTCAAAAAGACCCAAGATGTACAGAAAGCCATGGATGGAAAAAGATTCAGTGACGCTGTGCAACTTCGTGGAAGGTACTCCTCTGTTGTTTATTTCTCTGCTGGCAGCAATAACTTTTCCAATAAATCATAGCTAATTGTGTTAAGGCAGGCATAAGCAAACTCAACCCTCCAGGTGTTTTGGGACTACAACTCCCATCATCCCTAGCTAGCAGGACCATTGGTCAGGGATGATGGGAGTTGTAGTCCCAAAACATCTGGAGGGCCGAGTTTGCCTATGCCTGTGTTAAGGGATTATTTTTCACGGCTAAGGAACAGGGGGGAATAGATTCTTTTACTCTAGTTTCTACTGTACACATTTTAACCCCCCAAACCCTCCAAAGTTATATGACTATTCTAGGCCAATTCTATACCAGAAAAGGAATTCTACCAGTATTATCTCTGCAGAATTTAAAATGCCATTTCATCAGAAATGGTGCTTGCATTGCTTTTCGCAGTTCATAGAGCACATAATATTGAATGCTAAGTGGGTATCAGTTGTGGAGTTGCACAAGGAGGAGCAAATGTAATTTCTGAAAGATTCCCTCAAATGGCAAATCATAAGTGGTCATTTGCCTGTCTTAAATGTATATGAGACATTTGTTGTTGTTGACATCTGTCTATCTCAAGAGACATGGGAGTGCGCCTCTGGAGGTGAAATCAAACCGTTGAAAGCAGAGTGAAGATATTTCCCATTCAGTCCTCTCCAAAATAAAACAAGTTGCACAATGGAAAATCATTCACATTCCATGATTTGTATCCAATGAAGTTGAAGGGCTGATGATGGAAAGCACTGGTGGAAATGGAGGAGTCTACCAGCCTAGCCGGGAAGCGGGGAATTTTTCACCAGTTCCCCCTTCCAACTTCAGTCCCCTAAACCACATCTCACATTGTTCCATTGGTTCCCAAGCCAACTAGAAGCAGAATTGGTGACTCTGTCAGCAGAGCGACACCAATGGCTACAACCTATGTCTCAAATACAATCTACCAAGTAACAAGTAAGGATATATAGTTACTCAATTCTCTGAGTGACACTTTAGGTTAGAAAAATACCTCTCGGTATTCTCTAGCATTGTGAAATAGCTTTATTATTCAGACAACAGCGTGAAAATATCGTTTTCTGTTGCAGGAGTTTTGAGAACAACTTGAATACTTACAAGCTGCTGTCTACCAAAAGGACGGCTGCTGACCTTCCCAAGGTACTTCTTAGATAGTTGTCAAGTTGTCTGGTTAATTCCTCATTCCTGTGTCCTTAGGGTGGCCAATTAAGTGCATCACCAAGAAAGGGCATCCCAATTTGCATAAAAATTGAAAATGCTGATGTATATGAATTTAAAAATAGTTGCTACAGTTTAAATAGAAACACCATCCTGCCATTGTGGGGAAGACCTTTCTCCTTACTCAGTTTGCTGTCCCAAGAGCTAATAAATGGATGGCTTACAGTAAACATGCCAATCTGTAGATTGGCCCTTCCTGTTCCTCCTTACGGTTCTTTATACTTTTCCTGCTTTTCAACTGCTTTCAAATAGAGGACTGTCCTCTATATAGTAGAAGACGCTACATGTTTTGTTGAGAAGGTATCTAAACACACACAGCAGGTTGTTCAGATTTTTGAAAATGGTCTCCATGGAAACACCTATGGACTATGGACTTGTATATTGAGTTGAAGCCTGGCAGGCAGTGATCTAAATTTTGTAAATACAGCATTTTGTAAACAGTCTAAATTTTGTAAACATTGCCATATCTATTTCCTTGTTTAAACTACCAAAATACAATTTTTCCTGAAAGGTCTAGGCCTCTCTCAGATAACCAATTTCATGTCTAGTTGTGAAATTCAAAGGTGTACCTTACAAGAGGTACTGAATGCATCTATATACCGCAAGCTGTGTTACAGTGGTCTACCAGCTGGTCAGCTGAACAGTTATTTTAAAACAAGGTTTTTTGCCCAGTGCTAATGTATGTCGGGAGAAATGTACATACTGGTTTTACAAAATGGCTCAATAATGGGAAATATCTGCGGGTACAGTTTTACTTTTAAATCTTTCTGTTTTCTTTAACAGGATGATATCTCATGTAGCGTATGTAAAAAATAAATAAAGTGACTAACCTTAGCAAGGTCTTTTGCTTGCTAGGTTGGCAGGCGCTATTATTTTTGCATGGCAATGGGATTTGCTATATAGTTATTTTTGTTTTTCGACTGTGCACTTCTTTGCTTAAAGCTGGACAACCAGTATGCTCTTCAGTTTTGCCACAACTTTGATTTACACCAAGCGTAACTTTGCAGAAGCTTTAATAGCACGCATAAGACGTGCTTATTGTGAAGTTGAAAGAATTCTCCAGAAAATGCGAAAGGTCCCCATTTATTGTCATGGTGAAAAGGTAGAAAAATGCCATGTATTTCAAGAATCGCTTGAAATACCACATGACTTTTATACCCCTCATTTTCAGTTCCGCTATTTTTATATGACTTGGCATAGGCAGACATGGTCCTCTGAAAATACCCCTTGTTGTGAGGCCTCCTCATTTTCCATACAAAAAGTGACATAAATGGCTCCACGTGAGGCCTGGCATACTACCAGACTCTCCAATAGGGCTGCCATTTTTGTGATTAAGAAGATAGAACGAGCATGAGCAGGTTGTGTTTTATTTTCTGCTTTCTGAGACTCATAAGAGGCAGATCATACATTAAAACGGCCTTGAAGTGGCTCTCATTTTTCATTTATGCCACAGAAGCTGGCAAGCTTAGGAGAATTCCAGCCATTCTTGCAACATTTGCAAGCATGAATTAATTACCAGAGACTGTGAGAACCATAGGGACAGAGGGATTATAAGGGAACCAGATTTCCAGGGAGGCACTCCCAACATAAGCTTCCTTCTTAGAAAGTACAGGAGAAAGATTCTTCAGAAACATGCTCTTTGTTGAAATGCTGTGCAGAGGTGGGAATAACGCCTCAGTCAGAGGGGTGAAATATAGGCCTGTGCTTTCCAAGAGCCCAAATTTTCTCTCAAGGGGGCTGGTAATTGCCGATATAGTCAATTGTCTAGATAAGAGTAGACTAGCCTCCTTAAAGACATGCTCACATTCCAGTGCTGCTATGAAACAAGATAGCAAATGGACAGTAGATAACAAAAGGAAAAGATGATGGAGACAACTGGCGGTCATGGCTTATTTTGATTACACATTGGCCTGCTTCTCACAGACAGTTGATAAGGAGGCAAACCTCTTTCTGCCTTTGTCATTTCAGGTTAGAGGCTCATGTGACAATGCACCTTAAAAGCCATGTGCAGAACTTTCCATGTGCAGAAATGTGAAGTGGCATTCTGTCACATGAACATAGTCCTGTTGCCTGAACTCTCACAGTCCAGACATAGGTTTAGGGGTACTCTCATTTTGACTCAAGAAAATCACCATTTTATAGTACAAATCAGAAAAATAAATGAACAAAAGTACAAAGATTCACAAAATGTTTAGGGGTTCCCCTGCATTCCCCCCAGGAAAAAGCACTGGGTTTAACACTTCATCTGCTGTTTACAAGAACTAGGTCATAGCTGCTATTGGAGACAGGAGGTATATTACATTGCCTGTGAAAGGGCTTGGGGAACATTAACTGCTTGCCAGTTGTGCCCCCGATGCAACTAAACTTCATTAACTCAGAACCACAAATAGGATTCAGAATTATTTTATTCAGCCGGCTCATGATTCATCATCCCTTGTCTATGTTTAATGATACTATGTAGACGGTCCTTTAAATGACTTGGTGTGGTGGCTGTCATCATGTGAGCTATTTGTATAGATCTGCTTTAGACAAGCCATCTTTCTCCACATCAGTGCAAACCTTTCCTTCTCAGACATTTCTGCTAGCAGTTGTGTGGGGGTTTTTTTTTTGGGGGGGGGGGAGTTGCCCCAAGCACATGCTGAGTTGTCCTACATAAGTGGCTTGCCATGTATTGACAGGCAACTCTTGCAAGCCACAGAGTGATGAGCAGTGCAGTCCTATACATATCTATCAGATGTTAATCCAAATGAGTCCAATATGGCTAAATCCCAGATAAATGGGCACAGGATTGCAGCCTTGAAAGTAGCTATGACATATCAGTCAGCCTTGATTCTGACATCTGAGTTATGAGATCCAACTGCATAAATAAAGTGTATTGTGGAGAGGATTAGAGTGGTAATCCTTGGTTCTCAAACTTAATCTGTTCTGGAAGTCCATTCCAAAACTAAAGCATTCCAAAACCAAGGCACACTGTCCCATAGAAAGGAATGCAAAATGGATTAATCCGTCCCAGACTTTTAAAAACAACCCTTAAAACAGCAATTTAACATGAATTAAACTAGACCAACTTTTTCAGCAGGGAGCCGGTCCACTGTCCCTCAGACCTTGTGAGGGGCTGCACTTTCTTCCCCTTGTTGGGCTATCTAATAATGTAAGGGCCCATATTAATTGAATCAGGCAGCTTTGACAAGGTCCAGGATGTGGGATATTTTAATGTGAGACACAGGAAGAAACCAGAAAAGAGTGTTGCTTGCTTGAGAAAAGATTTCTACATGCCACTCAAAATTTGGACATGTGTAATCTCTTCCTCCTCCTTCCATTTTTCTTATTTGCTTCTTAGTTTCCTAGGATGGGGCAGTATAATTCATGACAATTTATCTGAAAGCAAAAGAGGGGATAGTGGTGTTCTGTCGATCAGCATTTTGAGTACTTACAGAACTACAACCAATAATTACTTCATTAAATTTGTTTCCAAGTGTTAGATACATGAGAAAGCAGCACATAAATGAAAAAATAGATGCTGTTGTTATATTAGAGCTCTGCCTAAGCACAGCTACGTTAAATTTATATATTCTGTATGTGAGCACAGAATTGCTAGATACAAGCGGTGCTTCCTCGAGCGCAGTAGATGAAGAAATTAAACAGCAATCTGAAAACCAAAATCTTGTAATACAACATTTTGTGCAGCATATAACCCATTGTGACAGACTGTATTCTCCTCAAGAGAATTGCTTGTGGCAATTGTGTAGTTTGAAATTTGTATTTTTACGTTGTGAACTGCCCTGCGATCTTTGGATGAAGATGGTATACAAATTTAATAAATAAAAATAAAATTCATGTTCTACCTTATGTACACCTCAAAGATCCATAAAAGGTGCTAGAATAATGTTATATCCCACACTTGAGCAAGCTAAAGGCAGATGGAATGGCAATAGTTTTATAACGCTGAAAGAGTGGTTGTCAAATGCCAAACTGATAGGGTTCTCACATACTTAAAAACGTTGTTAGGTGCTGGCAATAATGAATCAATCGCTTGCGCCATAGCTCAACACAATACGGCATGAGGCATCACATACTTTGGTTGCAATGGGCCAAGGAACAACATTGCACAAAAGCCATGTGTGCATGCATATAGTTGTTTGGTTTACAATTCCTATTCTGTATAAATTTGTTTCTGTATGTAATGCATGTGCTTGTTTCTCTATGCTGGGTTATTGTTATGCCAGAATCTGGACTGGATAGTTCAATGCCTCACATTTTAATTTGGACCTGCTGCTGATTGCAAATAGCTGAAGGCTCCTTGAGTGCTATGAATGGTTGACCCCACAAGCTAAGATTAGTGTTTTCTAGTGTTTTAAAATTAAGTTTTCTATAATGTGATGGGGTTCAGAAGGTAAAGTGTGTGTCTTGCTTTCTTTTGATGCACTTTTATATATTTGTCACTGGAGATACGGTTAGCAGCAGGATAAAAGGTAAACTGGATGTTCCAATTTACCGCTTGATGATTCCTTTTGCCTGCCATGGGGTTTATGTTCCTGACTATATTTTCTCTCTCTTCTGCTGCAGACTAACTTCAATGTAGCTGTTTTAAATGTTGGTGCTCCAGCAGCTGGCATGAATGCTGCCGTTCGCTCTTCCGTGAGGATCGGTATAACTGAAGGACACAAAATGTTTGCTGTCACTGATGGATTTGAAGGCTTTTCTAGAGGGCTGGTTCGTATATACCAAAGATTGTATTTTTTAAGAAATCTTAATACTATAGGAAGTGTTCCATTTGCTGGAAATCACAGGAGGGAGAAGAGTTATTGTGCTCAAGGTCTTGCCTGAAGGTTTCCCACAGGCGGCCTATGAGAACAGGATACTGGATAGGCCACTGGCCTCATCCAGCAGGCCCTTCTTATTTTCTTCTTCTTAATTTTGTTTTAACTTGCCCTCTGGCAGGCCCCCAAAACTTCATTTTCCTGCTTTCAAAGTGCACTTTCATATAAAGATTGCAATTCAAAGAAACCAGAGCTAGGATTTCCACTGATAGTTATGATGGAATGGGAATGGAGAAGAGAGGGCCTCCTTGGGGAGAACATATGTCGACTGCAGAGATAAATTTAGTGAAATTTGTTGCGGGAGGGGTGTTTGTGAGGTATTTTTAGAACACTGAACACAAGTGACCAACACCACCAAACAACATGGAGCAGGAGTCTTGTTATGACAGATGGATATTGCGCATCTCCCACAGGCACAATAGGGGCAAGACCAGTTTCAAATATAGTAAAAGCATAACGGTTTGGTCTATTTTTGCTTGGATTGCAGCTCATTCTACCCCCGTACGTCTAAAAAAATACCCTTAAAATCTTCTTGTAGAAGAAATGATTAACTATGTTTACATGAAGCGTTTGCTTCTTTGATACTTCCTGAGAAATCTTCCATATCAGATTCAATATATTTGGTCTCAAGGGTAGCTTTGAAGTGACCTTGGCAAGAGGCCACATTTGGCTGTTTGCCAATCCCGGAATAGCTGTGGGAGTATGAAATCTATGGAGATAAGAATACACGCTAGATAACGATTTCTGAAATTATATCACAAAATCTGTTGTGTTTGATTCTTGTTTCTCAGTTGTGGTGGTGTTTGTTGAATGCTACATTTACAGTGTGCCCAGTGCTGGGACTCCTGATGCGGCATGTTTATGAGTCTATAATATATTATATATGTTATTATTATAAATTGTTCAAAATAAATCCAGATTGCCTCTTCGTTAAACAGGTAGAAATTAGCTTGAACATTTCAGAGCATCTCTCAACTGCATCACATTGTGACACTTCTTAGGACTGCAGAGTGGTAGTCAACTTAAGTTTTACTCAGAGTAGATCTATTGAAATTAATGGACCTTTCATTTCAGTGTGTCTTCTCTGAATAAAACATAAATTAATACTACCTGCAAAATTTCATTCCCAAACCATTGACAAGTTGCTTTCCACCATAAGGAGAGACCATTGCTCAAAAGTACTAAAAATATAAATTTATCTGTAACTTTTATTATTATTTTTATTTATTGAATTTATATACCGCCCTGTACCTGGAGGTCTCTTGTAAGAATCCATTTGGACTTCCATTTTGTTTAACCTATTAGATAAAGTTAGAGCTGAGCCAAAATTTATCAGAAGCCATTTTTCTGAGATTTTTCTTTTTCTGAACCCCCTTTACCCCGCAAAAAAAAAAAAAAAAGAAAGCCACTCCAAATGTTCTGTGCCATATTTTTGTTGGAGCCACCATTCTCTGTCCCTCCATGTCCTTGAACGTCACTAGATCTGGGGTTTTGTGGAGGGCACAAAATGGTGGCCAGACTACCAGCACAGTTAGCACTTGCAACAACAGCAAAACACACATACACACACACCATTGTGGGAGTGGAGAGAAAGAAACTGTGCTGCTGCCATTGCTAATACCGAGCCACATCTCGGAGAAGCTGTCACCATCTTTATCTTCCCCCTGGAAAAATGTGTTGATTTCCCCAGTTTCTCTGCTCACAGAGTGGAGAATATTGAGAGGCCATCTGCACACGAAAAACATCTGAAGGAGTGCCAGAGCCCCGTGCCACATTCTGTGACCTGCCACTGTTTTTGTTTCTCTTCTCATATTAAAGGAATGCAATGTTTTTGTGCAATTGTTCAGGACAGAAGGTGTGTAGGCCTCCCTATTTCATTAGATGGTACCTTGGTCTATTATCCTCTCTGGAAAAGTGGAAGTTGAAAACTGAACTGCAAGAAACATTGGTTTGGACCCGCTGTACAGTGTAGTGCTGAACAAAGTTAACTTTTATATCCATTGCAGAAATGACCTAAAATGTGTATCTAAACTAGGGCTTGGTAATTCAAAAACTATGTCTTTTTTGTTTTGAATTATAGATCAAAGAAATCAGCTGGGGAGATGTTGGAGGTTGGACTGGCCAAGGCGGGTCAATTCTTGGCACAAAACGGTAATGTGATCTTTCATACTGATATCTTCGAGAAAATTGACTTTCACTTGTGTGTGTGTGTGTGTAATTTAGTGTGGAGATTTATATACAGACTTGATGCAGCAGTCAATAAAGGGGAAATTATTGTGAACATTGCTAGTGCAGACTTTGGAAGATCATAGGGGCTGCAGAGCGAGAGAAGAGGACTGTGAAGTCCCAGTTTATAAGCAAATCTGCTTATGCAACATTGGATTCTGCCTCATAGTTTTAATTAATGCTTATTATAAAAGGGGAGAGAAGACTTGCTTAATGGTGTGATAGAAGGCGCTTCTATAACTTGATCCTGAAATTTAAATGTTTTTACCTCTGCATGTATTATAGATATTGTAAAGGGGAAAATAGAATTTTTTTAAAGGAACATAATTAATTTGCAGTTACATTTTTATGAGGTATAAAGTGTGTGTAGGTCGGACAATGTCAACCAGTCATCACAGGAAGCAAAGGCTTTTCACAAAGTGCTATAACGTAATAGTTTAGAGATTGGGTGCAACCTTCTAAACTAAGATGTGGAAAAACACTTAGTGTAAAAAATTATAGTCTCTTTTAATCATATAGCCTTAAGTGCCCTGCAAAAAGCCTTTTTAACAGAGATGTGTATATATTTTAGTGCACTCCCTGGAAAGTATCTGGAGAAGATTGCAGAACAAATGCGAACTCATAACATCAATGCCCTCCTGGTAATTGGTGGATTTGAGGTATGTCAGTTTGTTTTGTTTCCCTTATGAATTCTTGTTAAATTTGCATGTAACAGCTGAAATATTGAAGTCAAGGATTAATGCTAGAATTTAGATTCCAGTAAGACCAGCAAGATTATTTAATTTAAACCTAACCAATCAGCCCACAAGGCTTCAATATGTTAAATGTGTAGATATTAACTAAGTTACATTACAGTTATGTAGTAGCAGTGGCGTAGCGTGGGTTGTCAGCACCCGGGGCAAGGCAAGTAATTTGCACCCCCTAACCCGTGGATTTGCACCCCCTAATCCTAACCCCCAGATGTTGCACCCGGTGCGGCCGGCCCCTCCTGCACCCCCCACGCTACACTACTGTGTAGTAGAAGTTGGAACTCTATGCGGGGTTTCTATTTTCATGTATCTTATTATGCTTAGAATTATGCAGTGGGTATTTTTTTTAATGAATTGCATTTAATTAATCTTCCCACAGCATGGTGCCAATTTTGAAAGCCAAACTCTTGTTCAGGAGTCCAACTTTCCTAAACATGGCTTTCATAAACCTGTTACTTAATTACAAAATTATTGAAATACTGATGTCATCCATGAAGGATTGTTGGTGGGGGATCTTAAATTTGTAAGATTTTATTCTCTGTGTTATACAAAACTTGGAGGAATGCTTAGATGTATTTACAGTATTATGCTTGTCTGTTGTCTTATATATTCTTTGTTGGCCTTTCCTAGTGTGTCTCTGTGGCTGGCAATAGATAGTCGTTTACAAATGAGTTGAGAGAGAGGCTTCACTTCCCATCTAGTACACATTTGTTTCTGTTCTACTACCATCTGTAGTGAAACAGAATTTTGAAACATTGCGAAAGCCTGTTTACCTGTTCATGAGCAGTGATTCCCTCTTTCAAATCACTTTTGACTCTCTGGGAAAAAAACCAAACAAACCACTATTTCCAGCATGTGTGTGTTTGTGATACAGTAATCAAACCCCTCTGCCCAAACCCCATCCACGTTGCAAGCTTTGTCCTCTTGTTATCCCCTCTAATTCTGCATTCGTTACCACATGTGCCCATCAGGCCTACTTGGGACTTTTGGAACTGTCCGCTGCCCGGGAGAAATTTGACGAGTTCTGTATTCCCATGGTTATGGTTCCTGCAACCGTATCCAACAATGTACCGGGTTCTGATTTCAGCATTGGTGCAGACACTGCTCTGAACACTATCACTGATGTAAGTTTCTCTTCTCTTGGTGCATGCTCACTAACATAGCTATCCCAGGTGCTGCTGACTATAGCTGGAGCTGGAGACTTTTGTGAACCAGAACGCCCCCAAAACATGATTGTGGCAGAAACGAGGTGTAAATACATGTGCAGGCACACACACAGAGAGAGAGAGAGAGAAAGATTTTTTTTTATTAACCCATCGATTTCAGAAAGTTTGAAAACTACATTTTTATTTTATTCATTCATACAAAAATTATATTGCACCTTTCCAAAAATTTGATCTTCAAGGTTTTTTACAAATATTTAAAACAATGTAAAAACATATAATAATGGATCCAGTCAGAAAATAGCAGTGAAGACAGATAACCATTAAAAGCTCAGAGTTAATTTGGCATCTAAAAGATTGTAATTATGAATTTGGGTGAATGGTTTTAGTTAATCATCACTCTTTGGCTCTCTGAGGATAGAAAGAAGTCTGTTTATTTCCATCACACCTCCAATGTGCTTGTGCACATCTGTGTGACTTGAATTCATGGCTAGCATGCTCAGGATTTCTGATGGAGGATTGACCTTTTTAAATAGAATTTTCTATTTCTATTGCAAAGCAGACTGCTGTCGCATCACTGGAAAATAAATGCACTGCTGCTTCTCCATCTCCAAGGGCACTTGGTGTAAATTTTCCTCAAGCAGCCTCTTTTCTCCGTTCTGTTTGGCAAACTGCTCTTTCTGGTGTCTCCAAAACATTTTATGATTTGTCATAAATCTGCTTTTACATGTGTTGAAAGGCAGAGCATCCCTCAGCAACATGCAATGAGCTATATAAATCTTTAAAGAACCCTGTAAAATTTACATGTTTGATTGTAACAGGTTTCATAGGTGCAAGCCTGCTTTATTAGAGGCAAAAAAAGAGACACCGAGAGCTCAAAGCAGTTCTGCTTTTTCCTGCTGACGTCATTCTTGGCAATTAAAGTTTTCTTCCTCACAAGACACTTAACGTCTTTCCAGTTCTGGTACATAACATTCTCCACCTCTAGTTTTATAGGCAAACTAAGGTGAGTAATGGTCTCCTGCATGTTTCTTGTTATCCTCTCTGCTTCATGGATTTTCTTGGGACCTGTAGATCACTTTTCTGAAAGAAATGGTTTCTCCTTCTTTTGCATTATACTCAAAATGCAGATGTCACTAAGTTGGACTAGACTGTAGGTAGATGGTAGTTTCTACATTTCTTTCAGTAGAAGCTGAACCATCTTAGAATCGCTGTGGCTTCTATACGAGGGAAGCTGGTTTAGCATTTGTTTTCTTTAGTCAGTAGTTCTCAAATGGTATTCCGGTGGTGGTAAGGAAGAGAGGTTTCTCACCACTGTGATCTTCTGCTGCCATGTTCAGCCACTAAGGATTATGGAATGCATACTCCGTTTCCAACAGGTACAGCTTGCTCCACACAGGAAGTGACCATGTGCCCTAAAGATACCTCAGAATCCTCTGCAACCTGGAAGATGTTGATGAAGAAAGGAAGTTCTAAAAACACTGGCATATATATTGCTTCCAGATGGAGGTTTAGCTTTCAAGCTTTTATTTTGGCCTTGGGCATCTGCCCATCAGGCTGCCGCCTGTCGTCCGAAAACAGGAAGTGCAACATAGTTGAGAATTGCAATGCCGTTACCTGTTCTCACCTGTCCTTTCCTGTCTTCATCTGAGATTGTTCTCTCATAGTCCTAGCTGTTACATTTAATTTTGTGAGATCTTAACCTTTCTGTCCTTTTGTCCATTTTTCTTCTCTCACCATTCTTTCCCCCTCAGTTTCTCTGTCCTTCATCTTGTTTCCTTTCTGCTTCCCTCTCTGTCTCCTTTTCTCATTCCCTGCAGCCATCTTGGGCTCAGGAGTGATTGGTTTTGTGCTTTTTAAAAAGACAACTCTAGTTTACAGCCACCTCTTTCTGCTCATCTGCCTCCTCCACTGTGGTGGCCGCTCTGTTGAAGGCCACTCCAGGCCACAACTGATCGCCAGTTGAGCAAGTCTTACTGCCCAAGTGAAATGGCTTGTAACCTTGGGAAGAAAGTTACCGTGTCATGTTGGAATTTGTAATAGTAAGCAATGTGAAAATTATGTGTATTTGGAGGTGTACCCTGAACATTAGGAAGAGCTCAGATTAAAACTGAGTACAATCCCATGGCCTGAAATTTTGAAGGAGAAAAAATGTTCAAGAGGGATGAGGGATTCTAGAAAGTGAAATACTGAAGTCATAGTTGCAAGCATTTCCAAGGAGGAGAGAAAATGGGAGACATCTAAATAATTCATTGTTGCTGCGCAGGGGTATGGAGATGGAAGGAAAAGCATTTAACTTCACGTATGCTAGCCTGTGATCCTTGGGAGAGCAGATTATGTTTGAAAGCTTAAATGTGTAATACAATCAATCTCCTTCAAACTGATTGTCAAATTCTTGGTTTGTTAGTTCACTAAATGTAGGAGCTGGTCTCCACGTTATGCAGAAGGAGTTGGTGGAAATCATGGACTGTGGATAGCTATGTTCTTTAATGTGTTCTTTCAAAAACAAAAACAAAATCCTACCTGCACATCAAGGTGATTGTTATGCTAACCCTTTCTGTTTGACGTATTAGTTTTCTACATGTTCTTCTTCCTCCTTTTTCTGATTCGGGGGAATTAAAAAGTTATGAACCTATCCATAGAATCCTGTCACCACATTCTGCATAACATGTGTAGTCCAGTTTTTTTAAAAAGGCTTCTTTATAGGAAGGGTTTTTCAAATATTAAGTATGCCTCTTCAGTACACTTCAGTCACACAGACTGCTACTCTCCCATGACAGAGCAGGAAGCAGCAATATCAGTGTGGCACATAACAGTCTAAATGCATTAAGTGCAAAAGATAGACTATAAATTTGAATGAGTTTTTTACATTTACTTTGCAGATTTATAAATAGCTTCACAACCAAAAGTTAACAAACAGGATAAAATAAGATAAAAAAAGGCTACACACTTTGTAAACCGAAGACAACGAAACCATTTCTAAAATCACACAATTAGTAAAATAAAAGGATTGAGTCAGACTTCATAGAAATCCGTCTTAAACACAAATATCTTGATTAGCTGCCCAAATGTCAAAATACTCAGGGCATGTCTGATTCCAGTTAGTAACTCATTCCAGAGGGTTGGAGCTGCAACACTAAAAGCCTGCTTTCTAGTAAATACAGTACAATGCAGGAGTGTAGCTGACAGGCACTGTTATTTGGGGAAGGCAATCCTTTAGGTCACTTTGTCCCAAGTTGTTTAGGGCTTTTAATGCTAAAAGTAAATCCTTGACTTGCGGTAGGGTTGCATATTGGCACCCAGTACAGTTCCCTCAGCAGATGTTGTACGGTGTGAATGGCATGTCAGAGCCAGCGACCTAGTTCTGCACCAGCTGCAGTGGGAGATTTAGTGCCTATACCTCCGGGAGAAACTTCTTTGAGAGGAATGAATGAATAAAATAGAACTACACAGCCAACAACTGAAGATTTTCATCGCTTGATAGAACACTGTTATATAAGAGGTTCAGTTCTGTTAAGTTAGTGGTTGCATCATTCAGAAGTAAGAATTTAAATGCATTTTGTCAGGGATAAATGCATCTTGCAATAGTGCTGCTCTTGACAGGCGTTCACCAATCTGCTTACCTTTTGCTTTGGCCCTCTCACGTGGCCTGAGTTCAGCATTACATGAGAAACACCCTGTCCCCTTGACTTTGGAGATAGAAGAGTTGTTGTCTCATGTCGTGCTTTGCTTTGGCAAGCCTTGGCCTGCTCCACAGCCCAGTGTGATGATATGACTGTCCCTAGCCTCTCTGGCATATACAGAAAACTGGAGAGGAAGATTAGTAGTGCCCACAAATGATGGCCAGCTACTAAGCTGTGCCTAGCTTCTTCCGTGCTCCTAATCCATTTTGAAAGCTGAGTTTGACAAGCAGGGTATAAATAACCTCAATGGTTATTTTCCTCAACCTTTCAGAAAACAAAACTGTTGCTAATTTCCTTTACTACTGAACAACTTCAGTCTCTCTGTGCTTTCCATGTTCTGCTTGTTTCACCTTTCTACTAACTTCTGCCGATCTTTCTTCTGCACCAATGCAAATCCAGCAACCTTTGGTGGGTCTACACGAGCCAAGCCCTTCTTAAAATCACCAGCTTGGGAAGCCTTTGCACCCTCGGAAAGTCAGACCTTCCATTGCCACGCACAAAGAGCCACTAGCAAAATGCCTAAACAGTAACTATGCAAAGCCAGGGCACCAAGCGTGTTGCTTATCATTCCTTGTACCACCACTTCAGGCCTTCGATGGCTGTCTGCAGTTATTTGAAGCACGGCCCCGTTTTGAGGAGTTTTGCATTCCTATCTGCATTGTGCCTGCTACTATTAGCAACAATGTGCCCGGCACTGACCTCAGTATCGGTGCTGACACTTCCCTGAACGCCATTGTAGAGGTAAGACGGAAAATACTTAAACCCATGTCTGCAAGACGAAAGAGAAGAAACGTTTCCCTTTGTTTTTACGCCACTAGGTTATTGGGGCTGAATCAAAATTGTGGTTTCAAATTCTGAAGGTCACTGCATCGAAACTCCTGAAATTTAGCCAGGATCCCATGCACCAGATCTCTTCAACAAGATCAGCCCATAAAATGCAGGTGCTGGTGGACAGGAACAAGTAGGATGTGCTATAAGATTGCAGAGGAGGAAGTCAAAATGCCAAGTTATGCTCCCAACCGTCAATCATTTTAGCTCCCAAAATTTTAGTTGCTTTAACTATGCATTTTTGGAGCAGAAAGGTGGCACAAGCATTTAATTGCAACAAATTATTATTATTATTATTATTATTATTATTATTATTATTATTATTATTATAGCATCATCATCAGTGATTTTTGGGGGGGAAGGTGCTGGTACTCACCATGAAGTTGTTACAATAAGTGCCACACTTGTAACATTTGGAGAGAAAAAAGGTGCTGGTACTGCATATAATAAATAATTTTTTGCTCCAGAAAAACGGCATTTGTAAGATTTTCTGAAAAAACTACTGGTTTTTTTATGCCAAGTTTCACCTAATATTGTGTGAAGCATTGCCAATGACTTGTGGAAATCTCAGAGAAATGTTTTTGAACTAATTATTTTTAGTTCTCATGGTGCATGATAAAAACAAAGCAGTTGTGGTCTTAAAGGGTGGTGAGCATTTTGGTTTGAAAGTCACTAACAGACTATTCTTTGCTAGACATGCGACCGAATCAAACTGTCGGCAAGTGGAACAAAGCGACGTGTGTTCATCATTGAAACTATGGGCGGTTATTGCGGCTACTTGGCAAATATGGGTGCCCTCGCTGCAGGAGCTGATGCTGCGTACATCTTTGAAGAGAAATTTGATATTCGAGAACTCCAGGTATGCAGATCCTATATTTTACCTATTGGCTACCTCGGGCTCCATTGGGAGGAAGGGCAGAATGTGGACTGAACTCAATAATATGTAAATTCAATGTCAGTGGAGCAGGTATATCAACAGATTTATCACTGGCTGATGGCTCAGCACTGCACATGAGAACTCTTGTTTCTTTAATAGAGTTGCTTTAGGGGTGACATAAAGTAATGGGATTTCTGTCTGGCAGGCCCCCTTAAGGACAAAGCAAAGGTTAGCAGTAGGCAAATTTACATCACTTGACTCACAGTCATAAATGATGCATTCTTTTTAGGCCAACGTGGAACATTTGACTGAAAAGATGAAAACCAGCATTCAACGTGGTTTGGTGCTGAGGTAAGCTGACTGCTCACTAAAGTGCACTGTAAAAGGAAGTTAATTTGCTGTTGGGATGGTACTTTGGATGGGGAGAGAAGAATGACAAATGTCACCACTGGAAAGTGCTGTAGTTCATTGACAGAGTGCAGGTTCAATTCCAGAGTGCAGGATCTTGGATGAACAGCAGAGACCTTTGCCTGAACTCTTGGGAGAGCTCTTGCCAGTTATAGGAGTATAGGAGTAAGTATAGGAGTAAGCATGGACCAATGGTACCAAATAGTATGGGAAACAGCCTTACTAGAAAAATTAACCAACGAACTAAAAGTGACACGGGGACAAATGGAAGAAGACGCCTTCACCCCGGTATGGCTCCCCTTTATCACATACACAGCCCAACAAGATAACGACAAGAATCCACCAACAGCATATGAATCAATATGGCTAACCTGATTCAAAAACACCTACCCGCCCCCTCACACATGTAAACAAAGATCACCACAGCCAATCACAAACAAGCAGCCGCACCCTAGGCCAACCCCAATTTCTCTCACAAGCAAATAGCAAAGAGAACCTGCACAAAGGACACTGACACAAAACCCCACACATACATTAAGTAAAATAGAAACATTGCCACCCCACCCCACCCCTACCCACCATGGCCCCCTCTACCTCTTCCCCCCTTTTCTTCCCAATGTAACAGTAATGTCTCAACAAATGAAACTGACCTGTAGAAAATGTAACTTGAAAAAAGAGACATTGCACATACTTTTGTAAACAAAAACAAAAAAATCTATATATAAAGAGAGAGAGTTTAGCCTAGTATAGACAGAGCCAGCTCCACTTCCAAAAGGGCACCTTTGAAAAGTTATGTTGGCTGCCAAGTCACTTCACCTACCCATACCCTGGTGAATTTGTTGTGGTTGGCAGTGGCAGTGTAATAGCCCACCACAAGCAGTGGCAAAGTCCTTGCCATTTGAGATTTCACTCAAGAAATTTTGGAATGGCAAGCAGCTTCCAGCTGCCACACAAACCAAGACTACAAACCAAGACTACAATTAGACCCAAGCCAGCTCAGGTGTCAGTGCCATATGCCAACACTGAGCCTGATTAAAGGGCAGTTACATATGCTCAGTCATTGTCTCTCTCCCTGTCCCCACATTGCAGCTGGACAGCTATTATTTTTTTATTTTTTTATGTAGTGTCCTATTTCAGTTTTGAAGGCGATAAGCTGTAGGGATTTGTACGGACAATTCCCTTCAGTCGTATTTGCACCACTGTTATTGTTACTTGTTTGAGAGTCAAGTTTAAGGGCATAAAAGTCCTTCTGGGTTTTGTTTTGCTTGGTTTTGTTCTTTTAAAAAAAGCTCAGGATGTTTGGGTCTGGTCCGTGCCTGGGTGGAAGACTTGGGTTCCATAACGAAAGAGAGGCAGGATATACATGTAACTCGATAAAATATAAGCCAACCACACTTATGCTTGTGTTGTACAGGAATGAAAATAGTAGCGAGAATTACACAACTGACTTCATTTACCAGCTCTATTCCGAAGAAGGGAAAGGAGTCTTTGACTGCAGAAAGAACGTACTGGGTCACATGCAGCAGGTAGGCATATCTTACAGATTCTCCAGGATGAAGCAGGAGGCTTAAAATGTTATTCTAGTGCTGCAGTTGTGAGTGCAAGAGCTGGTTTCATGTTTCCCCCTGGACTGGAAACCTCCCAGGACAAATGCTGCAGTGCTTAATTTCTGCATCCATCACCTGGAACAAAATCTGCCATAGAGGCACATACATCTACATAGCTTGAAAGGGACCCTTTTGCCTACTTCAGTGTTGCAGATAGTATTACATAACAAATAGCTCCATTGGCAGAGGTTGTTGTTGTTTAGTCGTTTAGTTATGTCCGACTCTTCGTGACCCCATGGACCAGAGCACGCCAGACACTCCTGTCTTCCACTGCCTCCCGGAGTTTGGTCAAACTCATGCTGGTAGCTTCGAGAACACTGTCCAACCATTTCATCCTCTGTCGCCCTCTTCTCCTTGTGCCCTCCATCTTTCCCAACATCAGGGTCCTTTCCAGGGAGTCTTCTCTTCTCATGAGGTGGCCAAAGTATTGGAGTCTCAGCTTTAGGATCTGTCCTTCCAGTGAGCACTCAGGGCTGATTTCCTTAAGAATGGAGAGGTTTGGTCTTCTTGCAGTCCATGGGACTCTCAAGAGTCTTCTCCAGCACCATAATTCAAAAGCATCCATTCTTCGGCGATCAGCCTCCTTTATGGTCCAGCTCTCACTTCCATACATCACTACTGGAAAACCGTAGCTTTTACTATATGGATCTTTGTTGGCAAGGTGATGTCTCTGCTTTTTAAGATGCTGATTGGCAGAGTAAGAGACTCTTAATCTCAGGGTCGTTGGTTCGAGCCCCACAGTGGGTGAAAGTTGCCTGCCTTTTAGGGGGTTGGATTGGATTGGCCTTTGTGGTCCCTTTCAACTCTACAATTCTCTACTTTTAAGTTTAATAGCATTTAACTAGTTTTAATACTAATTCATTGGTAACACCGAGGCATGAAGATATTTGCACTGGTACCACAGCCATTGAATTGAGGTCTTGCAGCTCTGTATGTCAGTACGATTTAAATTATAACTATCTGATGCTGCACAAAGAACTGTATGTAGAAGCAGTCATTTGTTTATGATGTTGCCTTAGTTCAGTGGAGACCAAGTTCACTGCAGGCACAGGTAATCTTCCAACCTGGATCTATAGCTGATGTCCACGACTATGGGCATGTGGCCATGCCTCAATTTCTGCCTAAGTCTCGTAATTGCTTTGTAACTCCGAACAGAGTCCTAAAACTTCAACTCACTGTTAACGTACGTGTTGAATTTCACAGGGTGGCGCTCCTTCGCCATTTGACAGAAACTTTGGGACAAAAATTTCAGCGAAAGCTGTACTTTGGCTCTCCAAGAAACTCAAAGAATGCTATCGAAGAGGTAAGGAAATGCTGATGGCATTAAAAAAATAAAAATTAACTAGTTTAATGTGCCAGCTGCTAACATCAATAGGAAAGTGCCAAACATGTGATACTGAGTCTGTGAGGCACACCTGTTTCTTCTCTCGTATATTATCACATCTGTGAAAAAGGGCTTAGCTGCCCTGTTTTATTTTTCCTTAGCTTGCTGGAAATATTGAAGCCAGGGACCAGTGAATTGTCTATTTCCAGTAATGGCACCTCATTTGTACAGTACTCTTCCAGTTTGAAGACTATAGAGTCTTGAATCACTGTTGGCCTTTCGAAAGCAAGCTGTGTTTTGATGTAGTTTTACAAGGGAAAGTATCTAATCCTGCTTGCTTACATTTTTTTTGACTTAAAAAAAAATTCATAGTTTATATTGCTTGTAAACTGCTTTGCAGGCCCACTTCAGGGCAGAAAGACGGTATAACTTTATTAAAATCTAATATAGCAAACATTTACAAGCGGCCATTAATATTTCTTAACCAATTAGGCCAGCTCCCTTTCTTCAAGGCACGTTGCACTGAGTCAGTGAGACTTTTGAAAAGACATCTTTAGGACCATGGTTGTTTGCATTATCAAGAATATTTGAGGCTGGTAATTCAGAAAACTTAATCCACAATTCTTTATTTACAGGGGCTAAAGTATCCATGCAGGTTAGGTATACCTCATGGTATTCTATATATCAAGCCACATTCAAGTGCTTGCAACAGAACTAAGTAAAAACCCGTCAGTTACTAAGGAATCCTTTCACTTAACTGACTTCTAATTTTCTGAGCAAAACTAAGCCTAGACAAGCTTACTTAGCGGGTAAGATCCACCAATTCTAATGGTACATTGTTTGAGTAAACCTGCGTAGGATAAGGCTTCAGATTTCTTAGAATATTAGGCAAATTACCAAAGCTTGCCATGATTTGGTCATGGTGATTGATATTTTACTTCAGGGTAGTCAACTTGGTGCTGTCCATTGTTTTGGACTACAGTTTCCATCATTTCTGGCTGGTTAAGCTGATGGGTATTATAATTCAAAACATCTGAAAGGCACCATGTTGGCTATCACAGCTCTACTTTTTTTTTATTATGACCGACTCCTTAAACTGTGCTAAAATGTGTGAGTAATCTCAGCATTCCAACCCCAACTCCCCCAAAATTAAAAGTTCCTGACAATGATTTGTAAAAACATAGGAATTCACCGCATGAGTTACATATATTCTTCCTTTCTTGTTTTGTTTTCTTGGTTGCTGCACGGATCACAGACGAAGGTAATATGCTTCATTCTTTTGTAATTTTATCAGGTTTGAGGAACAGTTCCTACTGTAATGATGAACAATTTCTAACAACAATTAACTATGGCCAGTGACACCAGTTATTCATCCATTCTCTTTCACTCTAATTACAGATTTGAAAACCATGCCCTCTAACAGTTTCAGTCCCTATTTTTTGTTGTCGTTCTTCACTGTAATATTTCAGTTAATCAAAGTCAATTAAAAACCCTATGTGGAATTCTTTAACATTTCATACCCCCCCCCCCAGTACACTATTCCCGTATGTTACTCTTTTATAGCTAAAACGAGAAAATGTATGGTTGTTTTTTTTCAAAGGAAGGGTATTTGCCAACACTGAGGACAGTGTTTGCCTCCTGGGAATGCGCCGGAGGAACCTTATTTTCCAGCCTGTGGTTCAACTGAAGGATGAAACAGACTTTGTGTAAGTAAAGACAGTGCAGGGGGAAACTCCAGCATCCACACAAAGATTAGAATTAAGAATTGGTATCTCTTTGGGGACAAACGGTAGACTCTAGTTCAACTTCAGCCTTGGAAGTGCTCTCCCCCCAAAAAAGCTCCTGGGATTATTGAAAGGAGAATTTCTCTTTTACAAGGACCTGGCAGCGCTGAACCAGACACAATCTTCTTTCACCCCCTTTTTAATCTTTTAATAGCAAATGCTTCCAATGTACTGTTGCTGTTGTGGGTGGTGCCCAGCTATTGGGTAGCATGGCAACTGCTGAATTTTTCAAAATTCTCTTAATCCCTGCAGAATCTCTACTGGGCCTTTTGCCCAGCCAAGCTAGGTGCCAAGTCTGAAGCTTGGATTTTAAGAGAAGCAACATGCCCCAGTGGAAGAGCACAAACTTTGCATGTAACACTTTGCTTCTGCGGTATTATTTAGTGGCATCTGTAAAGAGCTCAGCCTGAGCCATTTGACTGCTTTGGCTACCTGCACTAGATTAGCCAAGAGTCTCATTGAGCCCATGGTAATGTTGGCAGACTTGCCAACTACTTATCTAAGCAGCAAAGCCAGCAAATTAGAATCTTTGTTTTAACGGAAGAAGGGGAGAGAGTTTCCGTGATCTAATGGCTATCCTATTGCATCGCTTGTGCAAATTGGCAGCTAGTTTATCTGCTGGGCACAAGTTGACATGACAGCATGTCACTAGCACTAACTCTCCATATAAACCAGCTATTTATATGAGCAGAGTGACAAGACCCTATTGCAGAGTTCCTGTGTCTTGTTTCAAGTTGATCAGCATCCTCAGTTGGTGTTTCTCAAAGCCTGCCTATAGGTTTAAATGAGTTCTAAAAGCATTTCCCCTCTTTCTTGCTAAACAGGCACCGAATTCCCCGTGAACAGTGGTGGCTGAAGTTACGGCCCCTGATGAAAATTCTGGCCAAATACAAGACCAGCTACGATGTGTCAGATTCGGGCCAGTTGGAGCATGTGCTCAGACCAAAACAGGCAGAAGCGTGAGCCGACGAGTCCATGGTGTCCTACTGTTAAAAGGTTGCAATAGCTCTCCATTGTGTGTCAACGATGCTTTAGAATACTTGTTGCAGCTTCGTTTTGTAACATCTAAGTTATTGTACCAGCACTTTATGTGGAAAAACAAAAAGCCGCCATCACAGACACTCTCTACCTGGTATTGTCCTAGGCTTCTTAAAAAGACACCACACAAAACACCCTAGAGCCTAACTTAACAACAAAAAACCCAACTTACCAATGTGTTCCTTACCAATAACCTGTGCAAAAACGGTTCTATGCACTCCGTGTGATGCTATTCATCTCTTGCACTTTTACCAGATAGTGTTTACACTTAAAGAGTATGTTACAGAGGCTTAGTTTTGTGGCAAACTAAAAAGGAAACTTATATATGTCCCCCAACAGAATAAAATACTATATTAAAAGTAAGCTCTGGAGTCATTTGTTCTGTACAACCTGGGACGAGCTTGCTTCATCCTACCCACTGGCTAGAGCTGCTCAGGGCTAGCCCATGTTATTGGTACAACTTTACCAGCCCTAGCTAATGTAACCAATGGTCAGAGGTGAGAGGAGCTGCAGTGTGACAACATCTGGAAGGTGCCACATTGGCTAACCTGCACTAACTAGCTGAACGTGCTCTTAAAAGGAAAAAAGCATTGGATTTCAAAGCCTACAAATACAAGGCAATTTCTTGCTTGTGTAGCAAGTTTTTTATGTAGTGCAACCAACTTCAGTCCAGCTGCTTGGGTATCTAAGGAGCGAGAGTAAAGGTAGCAAATGCAAGATGATGATTTTTCTCTGCTGTAATTGCAAAGAGAGACCCCAACTTCAAAACTAATGTTTGCCACAACCCCTGCAGTGGCTTGGATTCCAAAGCAGATGTAAAGATAGCTTGTTAGATCTGCTCTGGAAGACAAGTGACTTCTCCCTATGCTTAGAGCCCTCAATCAGGGGTGGAGTTAGCAGAGCAGCCACATGGTAAGTAGGCTGGGGCCAAGTAATAAGACAGCTGGAATGCATCCTCATGCGTAAAATCCCCACCTGCTTGAGTTGCATATCTATATTAAGATGGTAGGAGCAACCCTGTATTTAAAATTCCCAGTGCTTCTGCCAGTACATCCTTTACTACCTAAAACACCAGGGAAGAAAGGAGTAACCTCTCGCCAACCCCATCACTAAACAAAACGGGCCAGGCACAAACTTGCCTTCTGTTGTGTTGTTTCTAAAGATAAGCTACCTGCTGCGGGAATAAGAAGTCCCCTGACAAGATACTAAGCAGAACAACTCATCAGAGGCTGGCAATATTTAATGGCACAAGCTTGGAATACACAATATTCAAATAAGAGTACTGAAGATGGTCAATAACAGTAATCTTAAAAAAAAGAGGAAACCCAAACTCTATTAGACATGATTTAAAGGAAACAGAAAACTTAATTGTGTGCTTCTACAAAGTGCAAAGTACCATCTAGTTAAACTTAGTCATGATCAGCTAGGCAGAACCAACAGTAGTTCCGGTGGGAAATTAGAGTTATTGAGCTAGATTGGGACCATAATCCAGAGCTTCGGCTTGGCAAGTAGTGAAAGACTGACAGAGGGTGAAATCCTGCTTGAGAAGTAAGCACCACTGTGGAGTCAAGCTCTTTAAGATACACAAGTGTAGTGCTGTCCGGTCCTGACTGCACTGCTATAGAGGAGGACCCCAAGTTATTTTGGTAGCTGTCACACACGATTGCATTTAATCTGAGCCGGTAGCAAATATCATCGTATAACCCACGAAGGGTCTTTGGCAGTGTGTGGGTTTTCTGGGCCAAGAATAGCCAGTCCTTTTGTTCTCTTCCCAGCGGCAAGATATCTGAAAGTCAACAAAGCATGCACCATTAGTCTACCGTTCATTTGCAATTGTCTGTTCAGCATATAAGTGTAGGGAATATTAGGAGTCTCCAATTCTCAGGACTCAATGGGCAAAAGTGATGCTTTCGTTTTAAATTGCACTGGGATCATTATTGATAAACGGCAATTCAGAAAGTGAACAGCACATGTCATTCTGAAAAAACGTTTTAATTTTAGACAGCATCAACTCTGGAGCTCCCTTTCACTTGATGCTGGAGGGTTGTTCAAGCTGGAGAAGTAGAGCATATTTGTATGTACACATTCCTCAGTCTGCAATTCATGCTTGGCTTGCTTTTGAGTTATTCTAGGGCTTCACCACAGTCCCAATGACACCTTAGCATACTGCCATCCAACTAGCTTGATTTGATTCACAAATCTAGGTTCTGTGTAAGTTTTACACATCCAACTGTTTTGTCCTATTGTCCCATTCAATGGCCCCATGCCACAGGAAACCCACAATCCTGAAAATTAAAGGGCTGTGTGGCAAACATCAGTTCCCCCCACTCCCCTTTTGGGTTTCGGAAAGCTATCTGAGAAGTCTCGCACTTCTCGGTCAGGCACACAAACTCACTTATTGGCTGCATCTATGAGGTTATCTTTGGAGACGGCGAAAAGATGCTCTCTGTGCCTCTGCTTCATCTCATCGGAGATCCCGTACAAAAAGGTATTCATCCCTACAAAGAATTCACAAATGTTAAGAGAACTAACTTGATTCTTAAGGGTGAAAGCAGCAGGTGGCAAACCGCAGTTCCTACTTTTAGAGAGATCTGTTTCATAACGCACTGAGATCACTCTCAATTCTTCTGGAATGGCGCATGTAGCCAAGAATTATGCAACAAATTTTAGATAATTTCTCCGTGTTGGAAATGCCTGATAATGTCAGAAACTCTTCTTGGCTGCGATTTAGACATATGAAACTGGGTCGGCCCCCCCGCCCCCACTGAAAAGCATCAAAGATAACTAAAATATGTGCAAAATCATATTCTGGCTTTCAGACCGATGGCTATTTTGATCCAGGAAAGGCTGTTCGCTCACCTCATTTGGCTCAATCCCAAGGTGAGAAGTCAACATACCTTTGTCGGATGGTGCTTGGGGGGCATCCACAGATGCAAACATGGCAAGCTTGGCTTCGTCGATGTCTTGCTGCGTGAATTTTCCCGCCTTGGCCCATTCGGCGGCCTTTTCAAAAGTAGACAGGGTACCCATTGAATTTGGATCCCTAAAATGCAAGGAAAGCACAGGTACGTTTATAAAGCCAATTATTTTTTTTACAGAGAAATGACACCACAAAGTGACTTGCCCTTGTGCAAGTGGTTGCTTTTTCTAAGCTTTGCCTCACACTGTGATCACAGATACATGAAAACCCAACTGCTATTTTTATTGCATTGTTGACTTCTGAAGGGTAATTCTGTCCCAACAACATTGTATCGAGCAGGTTTTTACAATAAATAAATCTGCTGGGTTCTCTGAACTTAGAAAGCTTGAAATCATAGGAACACAGAAATGTGCTTTAAACTGAAATAGACCTTTGGCCAATCTAGCTCCATATTGTCTACACGGACTGGCAACAGCTCTCCAGGGTTTCAAATAGGGGCCTCTCCCATCCCTACCTGGAGATGCTAGGGACCTTCTGCATGCAAAGCAGATGCTCTAGCGTAGCCACTGACCATCAGGACCTGATCCATATATTCAGTACATCCCAACACTTACAAGCCAGACACCGCTGGCATTCTGTTCAGCACTGCAAAAGTGGAAAGCAATTACGCAGCTTTCCCACCACTGACTTTTTTATGTTATGGGATTTACATTTTACGTGCTTTTTTACGTTATGGGATTTCCTCGCAATTTAAAAGCACTGATTTGAGTGCTCTGGGGCAGATCACAAGAATCTACTCTCCCTTTACCACTCAATGACTTGTACAATTCCAGTTGCTGAACTCATTTTATTTGGCAGAGAATGCTGGTTTACAAAAAAAGAAAAAGAAAAAGACAAACAAGCACAGTCAAAGGAAGACATTGTGGTTCCACTCAGTCAACTAGTTACCTATAGGAGTAGAAACTGAATATGCCATTACTGGCAAGTTGCGCACCACCTCCATATGCACCTCCTTTCTCTCTAATTTCCGTATGCAGAAATTTAGCCGTCATTAGCCGGGCGAGGATGCGAAGGCTGAAAAAAGAGAGAGATTGTTAGTGAACAAGAGATTCCTACATTGCAGGGGGTTGAGGCTAGATGAACATTCCAACCCTTCAATTCTGATTAAGATGCTCTCTCCCTGGCCCTTCCTTTTTTCCTCCTCCTCCTCATCATCATCATTATAAGTCTGCATGAACAAATGTACCTAATCGGCAAAATTTCAGACTCAGTAAGATTCCATAACTTGTCTCCCCACAGAAGTCAAGATCTCTGATCTCCACATTTCCATACCGCATTTTTTCTCCTTTTTAAAAGCACAAGACTTATGCATGTAAGGGAATGTGGTTCTCCAAGTGGAAGTTTTAATGCACTTGCTAGATCATGGTGCCCTCTAGCTGCTGCTAAGACTCCCAACTCCAGTCAGCAAGGCCAGGTAGGGATGATAGGAATAGTAGCAGTGGCTACCCCTGTCCTAGACATCCCTTGGGGAGAGCGAACTGGGGGCTCCGCAGGCAGAATCAGTGCCAGCTACCTGGTTCCTTCTTGCTGCTCCAAAGCAGCGCCTCCGCCTAATGAGTGCCAGGAGAGCACAGGTGTCATTAGCTCAGAAGTGGTCCCTTATCAGCTGCTGTTACCTTGGCAGCAATGCCCCCTGAAGACACACATGGGAAGCAGTGTTGCTGAAGCCACACCCATAAGCAAAGCTTGTGAACCAAACCCACCTGTGCCCCACAGATGTTCTCCTGAGCTGAGAGGCAGGCAGCAACACAGAGCGAACAGGCAAGTGGGGGAAAGAAAGCCTGATTTTGTGAGCTGTGGGTCACACTGCCTGTGAGTCCAGACATAAACGCACTACTTGTAGCAGCCTGTAACTCAGAAAACATCCCAGTGTTTTGAAAGCAAACGTCTTCCCAAGAGCACTGTCGGTTATTTCTGAATGCAGATCTCAACACAGCCGCAACTGGAGATTCAGTTTATTCAACTCTGGTCATGCACTATTTGGCAGCACTTCCCATCGTCTTACCTTGCGTGGTCCGGGGCTGTAAAGGGAACTGTCCGAACGCAGGCGCCAACGTAATTGACAGGGAAGGGCAGAAGGAAATGAGTCTTCATCTGGCACGGCTGGAAAGTGGGATCCTGGAGGAAAAGTCACATTGTTTTTGGTTGAGATCACCTCTGGCAGAGAGTGTATAGAGAGAGAAGCGGACACTCAATTTTAGGTGGCTGCCTCTTCTTACCCATTCAAGAGCATCAAAAGGAGTCCAGAAAGGTTAATAGTCAACTCTGTGTCTGGTTACTTGGAGAGAGAAGGAAGGAGGAAAATGAGACTGCGGAGTCTCAATGTGATTGCTTGGAGGGCTCAGAACAGCCAACAGCAAGGGAGAAGAGGGAAAGCATTTTAAGAATTTGATGCCCCTTATTATTGTTTTTTTTTAAGGCAGTAGTTGCCAAAGGCAAGGAACAGCCCCACATTTGAAGGGGGCACAGTTTGCAAAGGGGATGTGCATTCCCCAGGCGTACAACAGAATACACTTTCACTTGACATGTAACTAACTCTCTTCTCCCTCCCTCCCTAGCCTAGTGTTGCTTTTTATAAGCAGTGAAGGCAGGGCTTGGGTTAGCTCTAATTTCTGGACACAGCTCAGCAACGTTAGTAGCTTTAGAAATATAACTTTATGAAGCCCCAAGTGGGGATAAATCAGGAGACAATCTCTGGCATACATCAGCAGACTGTTTATATTCCATTCAACTTTTTTTTAAAAAGCTATTGTATGCTACTTTGAAGAACTTTAAAGGTAAAGGTAAAGGTACCCCTGCCCGTACGGGCCAGTCTTGACAGACTCTAGGGTTGTGCGTCGCGGGGATTTGAACCGCCGACCTTCTGATTGGCAAGTCCTAGGCTCTGTAGTTTAACCCACAGCGCCACCCGCATCCGTTGTGGACAGATGATAAAGGTAAAGGTACCCCTGCCCATACGGGCCAGTCTTGCCAGACTCTAGGGCTGTGCGCTCATCTCTCTCTATAGGCCGGGAGCCAGCGCTGTCCGCAGACACTTCCGGGTCACGTGGCCAGCGTAACAAAGCTGCATCTGGCGAGCCAGCGCAGCACACGGAACGCCACCCGCGTCCCTTGAAGAACTTTATGGAGGCAAAAAAATGTTTCAGAGATGGGTCATAGGTAAGTCATCGTCCTCCATCCAGTTTTGTGGGGCAAAAATTGCACCCTAGATGCACCTGCCATTGTTACATAGAAGGAGGTCTACAACAAAGTCTTTCTTGGGTAGGGACAGAAAAGTTACGGCTCCCAGAATCTGCTGGACTCCAACTCCCTTCAACCCTGACCACTGAGCTATGCGGACAGAGGCTGATGGGAGTTGGAGACCAACAACAAGGGGGCACAGGATTGCCATTTTTGTTCTAAGACAATTTTCCTGTGCAGGTGACAAACAACATCCTCGATTGCCAGCCACTTATCACTGACCATTCTTCGCATAAATGAAGAAAGCACTCAAACAAAACAAAACAACTCTAAGAAATCTTGATTTTTGCCACTGGGGTGGTTTTTTCTTTTCTGTCCAGCCAGTATGGAGCAATATTTCTAAAAGAAAAACCAACTCATGAAATAGAATTGGGTGCTACCACCACACAATTGTTTTGTGGGGATGGGGGCCATTTTACTTCCCTGAGTTTTTATCCAATTTTAGCTTCCTGCAAAGGCTTCAGCCCCCACCCCACCCCGCCCAAAGGAGCACATTAATCTTCAGAGCAGTAAGGCTCAATTTGGGGAGTAGTGACAAATACTGGCAACTTCGACCTAAGGCAAATGAACTAAGACTCACCGTAATGAGCTTCCTGGTGATCTGGGAGCAAGTGAGTGCCTCACTGCCATCGGTTTTGGGGTCTGAAGGTTTCTACAAAGAGAAAACTTGGTTGAAACAACAGAGATCCAATTGGTTTCTCCCAAGTAAGCGGCACAGCTTCCCCACGCATTTCCTTTCCGCTGTGTCCAATATTTTGCTGCTGATCACACTAAGGGTTGTATCCAAAACATATCCTGCAGGCAGTGCTAATGCTGGGCTACCCTGTGAGGATTACAATGCAAGACAGGGGTGGGAAGCCTCCGGGTCAGGGGCCAAATGTGGCCCTCTGTGTCTTTCTATCTGGCTCTCCGAAAACTCCCTCTCCCCAGGCTGAATCCCTCTAGGGCACCTGCTTTGTGCCCCCAGTGTTTCTGCCTAACTTAAACTGTAATAATGCATGAATGGAGAACGGGGATATGAGTGTGTACAGGAACTTGTGATTTGGGGCCGAAATGCAGCCTATTGCACAAGGCTAAGGGTCACAGCCATTGTTCTGCCCACACCCAACTCTGGCATGTGGCCCCCAGAAGGTTCTCTACAAAGGAATGCGGCTCCCAGGCTGAAATAGGCTCCCACCTAGGCAACGAGAACAGGCAAAGCAGAAGTGACATGGGCTATCAGAAGTGACACTCCCCCCCCCAGCCTTCCATCCCTCCTCTGGCTTTAAAAACTGCTGCAGGGGGCTTCATACATTATTTGAGCTCTGTAGACATTTTTCCTGATCTAAATCCCCATCCCACTCCCAGAAGCTATCAGGACCACTGGGGAGAAATACAAGCACTGCTAAGGTATCTCCCTCTATGGAGCTAACAGCATCTTTGGAGGGAAGCAGTCTGTGTTTTCTCTCCCTCTCAATACCCCTCAAATTCTATTGCACGGATCAAATTTGGACACCATGAGCAACATGTGAGATCTTGCTCGGAACTGTAGAATTCAGCTGCAATACCAATGAACCAAAAGGCACTGCCCCTTCTCATCTCAGCCTCAGCTCCCTGAAGAATAGTACTTGAAACATGCTAACATTTGTAGGAACCACAGCAGGAAGGAAATGTGAGAGAGCAGGGGAAGGTGCCCTTGGCAGCCCGTGTTGCAAGGTTTGTATTTCCACAAGCTACAGAGAAATGCACCGGATATGTAGCCAATTCTGCCTCTCGTTTGCATGAGAACTGGAAAGTCACCTGCAATGCAAACACTTTCTCTGCTAATCCTGCTTTACCTCAATCACATGGGGGCGGATGGGCTTGCGTTCCTTTTTACTCCGGGCGATGCCCTTTATGAACCCTTCGACGGCTTTCGCAGCATGCGGCATCTGCTGAGGGGTGGCGTTCACCGCACATCTAGGCAGAAATAAAACTGCATCTATCACATGCACAAACACACTGTCTGCGAGGAACAAACTGTGCTTTTACACCTTCTCAATTTTCTGAGTCGAGTTCTGTTTAGCCATCAAATATCACCGGCTTTAAAAAATGTTGGGTGGACTTTAATTCTGGTCTCTGAGTGCTCTGCGTGGCGAGGGCAGTATGCAGCCAGGCTTCCCTCCAACTCTGAAGCTGAAGAGGCTCAGCAGGGAGGTTTCGGAGGTCCTGGCATCAGCGCTGCAACTTCCCCAGCTACAAAGCTGGGAGATTATTTATTTACTTTATAGCCCACCTTTTTCGCTCCAAGGTGGTGTACATGGTTCTTCCTCAGTCGCCATGCCCTGCCCTGCAAGGTAGGGTCAATCCTAGGGGCAGTGACTGGCCCAAGGTCACCCAGTGAGCTTCACTAGTCAAGCAGGGATTTGAACCCCGGGCACCCAAGTCCCAGTCCAACACTTTAATTGCTACATCACAACACTCCCCTCATTGCCACGCCTTCCCAAGCTAGGTTGATGCACTTGCCGCTGCCTGAAATCAAGAGCTGTGTTCAAACTGCAGTAACCCAAGCAATCACACTCCCTTCTTCTCCCTGCTGGTAAGAGGGATGGAGACCAGAATTCTTGCTTTGAGCAGCCAAGAGTTGTGCACTCCCAAGGCCGCCATCTTGAGAAGTAGTATGTTATTTGCCAGCTGCATTTATACAGAGCCTTCCTGGCCAAGGAACTCAAGGAACAAGCAAATAGTGAAACACAGAATAACAGCGTTCTCTTGGGTCAATGGAGGGAGGGTGCTCAATAATTCTCCTTTGTTGCTGATGGTTGCATCGGCAAAAGATTTCATGTACTCCCCCCCTCCTGCAGACCAAAACGAGCAGGGTTTCCTTATTTAATGCTTTCGTTTGGCACTAGAGTTTCGGATGCTTGAATTCCTGCTTGAATTCCTGGATAACGCTCAAGAAGGCAGACTAATGCTCTCTTAAATGCTCACTGTCTGATAACTGAATGCTCTGTAGAATACCTGTCTCTCACACAGTTGTGTACATGCAAGATTCATCATTAGGAGATTAGGGGGAAAACCAGCAAAGGGCTTAGAAATCTACCCGGGGCTAGCTTAGGGTCGCATCAGGTGAACATTAACAGACTCTCACCGCATGTTGTCACTGTTTAAGAGGTATTTCTTGATGCGTGGCAATTTCCGCAGCACTGGCTTAATGTCGGACATTTCTGCAATCCTCTTCATCAATCTCACCTGAACGGAATTGGGGCAGCAGGGAGGAGAGAGGGAATGAACAGTAAAGCAAAAGCAAAGAAAGCCCACCAAGCAGACCTGAGACCTTAAAATATGTGACTATAAACAACTGGGGCGCCTTCTTCCCCACATATGGCTGCTGGGAATTTCTCCCTTGTTCCAATGTGCTTCTCTAGAAACCTCAGGCAAGAACTCTTGTCGGAACAGAAACAGCAGTGTGCAGAAGAGGCTACTTGAGAGACTGCTTCAATCTCTGTGGAGTTGCTGCTGTTATGCAGAGCACATATCACTGGGCTGGGTAGACAAATCAGACACCTTCATCTAAGCCAGTTCTCCCCTTCCGGAATGATGGAAGCCTTCTCCTCTCGGCTGTCCCCTTACCTGCTCCATGCCGTTAAACATTTCCTGCAGCTCTCCAGCTGGTGTCAGGGTTCTGCTGGCTCTAATAGAGGCATACATGTGCCCGGAATCGGGAATCCCATTTGAGAGCTCTTGAGCCGTCATCTTGACTAGAACCTTGAAGTGTTCCTCGTCTTCAAAGTGAGGCCTGCAGAAAGTGGAGAGAGGAAGCGGAAAGGCATCAGTTGGGGGGTGGGAATCACAGCAGAAAAGCACTGAAAGGGCTTAGAAGAAGCCATCACTGAAGACCAACTTCTTCCAAGTATAATCACCAAGAGTTGGGCAAAAAATGTCCAGCTATAACCACCAGCCCTGGTCGTTCCTCTGGAAGGTCTAGAGTACTTTTGAGAGATGATCTCAACAGCTGCTCAGTTTTTAGGGCAATTTCTTACATCTTTAAGTGCTCATAGTTTGTTGGCAGAGTACATGCCTTGGATGTGAGAAACTCCAGCTTAAGTCTGTTAAAGGGGAGGATCTCAGGCATTCAGGGAAAGTGCTATTCAGCCTGAGACTCACAAGAAGGACTGCCAGTCACAGGAGACAACAGGCTGCCCCATGGACCAATGGTCTGCTTCAGTAGAATGAACTTTCTTATATTCATGGAGAATCATGGAGTTGGAAGGGACCACAAAGGTCCTCCAACCCCCTAGACTTTAGGAACCTTTTGCTCAATGTGGGGCTCGAATCCATGACCCTGAGATTAAGAGTCTTAGGCTCTACTAACGGAGCTACATTCTTTCTTTTTTAAAAGTAAGTTACCTTGTTATGAATTAAACAAACAAACAAACAAAACCCATGCTTAATCCTGTGCACATTTAGCCATGCACTTATTTCCTTTTCAGGGTGGTATGAAATGAATGGCCACGTTTTGGGGATGTTACTCTATTTTCTAGTATCTCCAAGCTTTGTGACATATATCAAAAGCAAGCCATTTAGCTCTTTTAGCAGGAAAGCACACAACTGCAAACAATACACACACACACACACACACACACACACACACAGAGAGAGAGAGAGAGAGAGAGAGAGTACCTGTTGAATATTTCACTCCAGATGTGCATCATGGCAGGCAGATTTCGATCCAGGCACAGAGAAGAAAAGAGCACACCCTAAAGGAGACATTTAACAAGAAAACTCAGAGCAGTAGACAAGCCAGTAAGAGATCCTCAAATAATTACTTAAGGAATAACAGCTATCTGCTCAGCTGTGATTCCCAGACAGTTATTTACTGGGGATGGTGCCCTAGAAACATGAAGCAGTTCAGCAGCATTGCCAGTCATTAGTTAGGTTTGCATCTCATCTGCAGCAAGGGAGGCACTCACATCTCTAGCCAACACAGCCCCAACATGGAAGAGCACCAGGGCCACGTGACACCCGACCTGGAGACTGACTTACCTGCTCATACACGTCCAAGTGGGAGTCGTCCACGGTGATATGAGGGCAGACGGAAAGGCCCCCCGTTTTCAGCTCTATCTCTTGAGCCTGTTCTCTGTAACTGAGAGCGCCGCAGCCCATTCTGCAAGAAGGAGAGAGCAAGTAGGATGTGGACAGCAGGCCAAGGAAAAGCCTGCAGCATTTAATTATCTTCTCTCCTGGCATTTATTTTGCACGTGTTGGAAGAAGGGTTTTGGAAGCCGAGCCCTAAGAGGAATGGCAGAAAGAGCTGGGAAAGAGTAGCCTGGGGGATGGAAGACCTGAAGATTTAGGCAAAAGCCCAATGGCCGCATTAGAGGAGGACATGCCAGGTGTCCTCTTAAAACCTGCTGGCCCAAAACAGCAGCAAACAGGAAAAGGGACTGCTGGAGCTTAGGTCGTTGCAGCTTCTACGAGTAGCATAGCAGATTTGGGGGCAGCAACACTAAACTTTAGCAGCCAAGAAGAAATTATACCCAGCTCTGTGCAATCCCAGGGATGTAGCTCAGCAACCAAGTCTAGACAGCAACAGCTTTAGGGTTGTTATTTCTGTTACTGGATGTTGCATGTTGTTGAAGTAATCTTGTTGCATTTTTAGTACTGAAATGCAGTTTTTTTGGTATGTTATTATATTTCTGCTTGCTGCTACTGTGAAATTGTTTTGCTATGTTGTTTTGAAATTGTTACTGTGTTCTTGTTTTGCTATGTTATTATGAGACTGCTGTGTTTTGTTTTGACATGTTTCTTTGTTGCAAGCCACTTTGAGCATGCAGTAAAATGAATGAATGAATGAATGAATGAAAGGTTCGAAGGTTCAGTCCCTGGGCATCTCCAGGCAGACTTGGGAGAGACCACCGCCAGTCAGTGTAAGGGAGGGATGGCAAAATCACTGGCCCTCCAGATGTGGCTTGACTGCTGCTTCCATCACCCCTGGCAGACAGCTGCAGCTGATAGGGGCTACACCTGGAAGGCAGTAGGTACAAATGGTACAAGGCACCTTCCTTTAGAACTACAGGATCACAGAACTGTGGCGTTGAAAGGGACCCAAGCGGTCATTTAGTCCAACCTCCTGCATTGCAGGAATCACAGCTGTGCTCTTCTTCTCCCGAGAACTTGGCACCCCAAGTCACCAGCCCCAGTACCAGAGGGCCTGCCCCACAATTGCTCGGAGAACTGTTTAATAACTTTCTTGGCCAAGGATATACATGTTTCGTTCAAGCTCATTACACTATAAAGATAGGCTGTAATACAGGGATGCAACAACAGCAGCAAGAGTATTGTTGGCTCAGAAATGGAAGCAATGGAAGAAGAATGGCAGACAAAATTAATGGACTACGCAGAACTGGATAAAATTACAGGAAGGATTCAAAACCTGTGGGACCAGAGATTCACAGAAGATTGGAATATACGAATTATTTGAAGAGCACTTGTAATCAACAAATTACGCTAGTAGGACTACAAGAAGTTTTGTAAGGAGAAATATATGAAATGTTGCAAAAAAGAGAGGTATTACTTATGAGATTTAAATGTAATAGTGAAAATAAGAAATGTAAATTAAGTAAATAGATTTGAAAATTTTCAGATGTGATTAATGGAAGTCAAAAAAATTGTATAAGATGTAAATGTTCAATTATTGTTGAAAATGATATGTTGAAAAATTAATTAAAAATTTATTAAAAAAAAAGACTGTAATACCATTAAACGAGCAATATCCACAACCTGCACCCCAATAGTCTTCCGCAAAAAATAATAATTTGAATTTAGGTCAACTCATCAACCCCAAAAAAGGGGAGAGGGAAGAGATAGAACCTTTGCTGGAATGAAGTTTATTGCAGAGATAGCCCATGGGGTGCCTTGGAGATGTTCACAGAATCTTAGAATTGTACAGGTCCACGAGGGTCATCTAGTTCAATTCCCTGCAATGAGGGCATCTTTTGCCCAACTTGGGCCAGAACTCACGACCCTAAGATTAAGAGTCTCGTGCTCTACCAACTGAGCTATTCCCACCAAGCTGTTGTAGGGCTATGCATCACATCAGCCCAAGGGAGTATGGCCGGTGCTCAGGACTGATGGGGAGCTGGCAGTCCAATATCTGGAGGCACCACATGGGCTTTCTCTGGAATAAACCCCCAAAGCACAAATAGAAAGCTCCTCCTTACTTGGTGATGACGTTGCAAAAAAGCGGGACATAAGGCCGGAGCTCCTCCGGAAGAGTGTTCAGACTGGAAACCGCTCTGAAATACACCATGCCGTTTGTGGGCTGAGCACAGTACTGGACTGGGACATCCTCAGCTACAGACAAACGAGAAGAACTCATCAATATATGGTGGCAGAATTGGAAAGTGGAGGGAGCAGTGTTTCAGAAACAAGCCCGGCTTCCTTTGGAAATATAGAGCTCCGTACAATTCAAGCCCAAATCCTTCTCTTGCCTCGTATAAAAGCTTAAGACCCACAGACCCATTCCAAGCTGCCCCACCTCCCAGGTTCGATCCCTTACATCTCTAGGTAAGAGTTGGGAGAAACTCCTTTCTGAAACCCCAAAGAGCTGCTACCACTCAGTGTTGAAAAATCTGGACTAGATAGACTTGTGGTCTGACTCAGGAGGAGACAGTTTCCTCGGAAAACGTGGGAAACGGAATGGAGCACCCAGAAAAATGGACTGGCTGGCTGCAACCCTGGACAGGAGCACTCACTGTGCAATGTTACGCAGGATCCTTTAAGACAGCTGCTAAAACCTCCCTGTCCCACCCCAGTCTATCTGGATGCAAAAATCATTTATGTATACAGTGGACCTTCGGGTTGAGAATGTGATCCGTGCGGGAGGCAAGGTCGCAATCCACAGCATTCACAAACCACAGTGCCGTGTCTGCGCATGTCACAATTTGGTGCTTCTGCGCATGCACAAAGCACGATTTAGCGCTTCTGCACATGTGCCAAAACCCGGAAGTAACCTGTTCCGGTACTTCCGGGTTTGGAGCGGTGCGCAACCCGAAATCACGCAACCTGAAGCGCCTGCAACCCGATTGACTGTACATGACTTTAAATTGCAGTAATTTTATCTGTATGCTATTGATAATTATTTTACTGTCTCGAGACTTTTTGATTAGGCCATTTATAAAATTTACTATATCCAGCAAGCATTACGTTGCAGAGCCCTCTCATACTAAACTGACGGCTGCCTGCATTTCCATCTGGGAAGGAACCCAGAGGGGTGTCAACAGCCTGTACCTCTGAGAAAGAGCTGCAATTCCAACACAAGGCTAACTACGTTCACAGGCTCTACGTTTTTTGTTTCATAATGGAACATCAGCATTGAGTGACTCTGTCTTACCTGTAAGTGACGTCTCCAGCTCAGTAAACACAATCCTAGGCTCAATATCCGAGACCTTCAGAGCCGGGAGGCAAGATGTGTCTTGAGGCTTGCTTTGCAGATCAAGCAGTTCCAACCCTAGAAGGAAAAGTGGAACGTCGGTCAGCGGTTCTGACAAAAACTACCCAACAGGGATTCAGGTTCAGCGGCAACAGGAGGGATTTGACAAGGTTCTCCTGGGAACTTAATGAATTTACTTCCCAAACAGCTCCTGGTGGTTTTCAAAGTTAAGTCCCCTGCTGCCAAATTTTGGAGAGGCAATGGAATACAAATGGATACAAATCTCCCCTCACTTATTTATTTCATTTAAAACTTTCATACTGCCCTTCATTGAGGGCACAGGGTGGTTCACAATATAAAAACACAAAAATAAATGTCCGTTTACAACGTGTGTGTTGACCTCAAATGGGAAACCGCAATGAATGTGGTTTAAATTTCTGTTATCTTTTAATACAGAAATGGGGAAAGGGGAAAAAGAAGTGTGCAGAGATCAACCACCAACTCAAGCTCACATCCTCTGTCTGTCTGTCCATCCCTCTATCCGCATAAACGTTAAGAGAGTCAAAGCAGGCAGAAAAACGGCCCACCTTTTTCATATGTCAGCTTCCTCTCTTCTTCAGAAAGGGCCTCAAGTTTTTCTTTCAGCTTTGCCGCTTCCATTGAGGTTTGCTTCTCATAGAAAGCCCCATCTGGACTCATCGACAGCGTCAGCCTATGGGGGTTACCCTAGTTGCCAAGGACCATGGCGAAGAAAACAGAAAATGGAGTGCCCATCAGTGCAAAGAACAGCCTGCTATTTTAAGACCTATCCTGGCCGTCATGGGAGAGGAGAGGGGTGGTCTTCAGCCTGGGGCACTTGGCTGACCACTGTCAAGAGACAGGGTGCTGGACGTGCTGGACCTTTGCAAGTCCAGAGTCGTCGTCCCCTGCCCTGTAACTGGGTCCTTACCTTAAAGTAATGCTTCATCTTTTTCTGAAGAAACTGGGGGTCCTCCTTAAGGCACTGCCTGAACCGAGCCACTTTCTCGGCGATCTTTAGAAGGTCAACGGGGTCTCCTTCGTGGTTCCAACAGGAGGCAATATACTTGAGGGATGAGAGGTAAAGGTAAAGGTAAAGGTACCCCTGCCCGTACGGGCCAGTCTTGACAGACTCTAGGGTTGTGCGCCCATCTCACTCAAAGAGGCCAAGGGCCAGCGCTGTCCGAAGACACTTCCGGGTCACGTGGCCAGCGTGACATCGCCGCTCTGGCGAGCCAGAGCTGCACACGGAAACGCCGTTTACCTTCCCGCCAGTGGGAGCGCACCCTGCCGCGGGGATTCGAACCGCCGACCTTTCGATCGGCAAGCCCTAGGCACTGAGGCTTTTACCCACAGCGCCACCCGCGTCCCTATTTGAGGGATGAGAAGAGGCGAGGAATTAGAAGCCAGCCATGGAAGGCAGGAGGACTGCTGCTCAGAGCAACCCTTGAAGAAGCGGCCATTTTGCCATCTACACCTGAAGATGCCTCTGCTTATGGAGCCCAACTTACAGGCCAGGCAAACACCCGAAAGGTAGGCCACAGACCAGGCGCTGCATGAGGAGAATAAGCCATAGTACAGTCACAGGGCTTGAATGCACTAGTCCGTTCACCAGTATCCCCAGTTAAAAGAACTTGTTCTGTCTATTCTAAGCAGCATTGGCTCTCCAGAGGCAGAGAAAGGTCTTTCCCACCACCAGCTGCAGAATGGTTTAACTGGAGATGCCATGGGTTGAATCTGGGACCTTTTGCATGCAAACATGTTCTCTCTACCCCTGTTTTCCACTTGACCTGCCCTCCAAAAAGGTCCTGAGCTCAAGTCTAAGTATGTAAGATATCACTATCTTGCAGCTATCCAAACTTTATTCTGAAGCGGTAGAGCTCCCTAAGAGAGGCTGTTCCAGAACAAAAAGACAAAAACACACACCATTTCATGCACATATGTAACATATAGAAAAAAAGGAAAAATGCATAACCAGAGTGGATAAAAATCAATGATTATTTTTTAAAAATTAAATTGGATTATTTTGATTTAAATTGATTTTTTATAAAAAAAATTAAATCAGATTTTTTAATTTAAATCAGATTTTCAAAATAAAATGCTTTTGGATGAAAAATATTTCTAAAGCTAGTTTTCTGTTTAAGTTACATTATAGTCCAAAAAGGCTATTCATCAAGAAATAAGGATTTGTTTTAAGTTTTTCATGTGTGCTAAAATTCAGTTTAAGTGTTTTTTTAAAAAGTTTAACCACATCAGTTAACAAACATGGATACATATGCTACAATGTTATTGCTTTAGTTAAATACATTGTTTAATTTGTTATTAAGGAAATGATTATTTTTCTCCTTCCAGTAAAGTACAGCAGAAAAGTTGCCCAATATAAACAATAATTTCATAATTATCTGTCTATGTATGTCTAATAGTATAACCAAATCAGTAATTTTTGATATAACTGTAAAAACTATTCTGAAAATGTATTATTCCAAAAATGAAACTTTCCTCTGGTTGTAAATATTAAGATTATAGCAGCAAGAATGAGTCTTTCTGTAAGAAAAATGATTTAAATCAAGTCTTACTGACTTGTGATTTAAATCGTGCTTTAAATCGTGATTTAAATCAATTTGATTTAAATCAAACCCACTCTGCACATAACCAAAGAAATACCAATGCCTGCAGGGGAAATCTGACAAAAAGATGATTTAGTTTAAAAACCAATGGCAAGATGGAACTCTTGACGTGATTATCCTGAATAAGGAAGGTGAACTTTAAAAGCTAACTGGACTTGGAACTGGTGAAATGCTGTCATTTCTCCCTTGTGATCAACCCATTTCCTACCCCATTACACAGGAATATGACCAACGTATTAACAGGGTATTGTTAAAAAATGCTGCTAACTCGAGAGGAGACAAGCCATGGACCCATCACTGGGGAAACAGCACTTACTGAAGTCAAAGCAAGTCCAAAGCTAGTTGACTGATGCTTCATCTGGATTTCAATCTTGTGAAGCAGTGCTTCAATCCTTTCTTCCTCAAACCCATTCCTTGGGAGAAAACAAACAAGCAAGCGGACAGTTAATATTGCTCTAAAAGCACACACGGAAGGGAGACTTCCATTCCCACAAAGACATTAAAAAGCATGGAAAAAGAAAGACTCACACACACTCAATGTCTCACATACTCCCCGGCCGCTACAAAACAAAACAAAACAACCCCAAACAGCTTTTACTTACTCAATAACTTCATCAACCGTCCTGGAAATAATTTGTTTCACAGTCTCAATGTTCTCTTCAGCGATCCCTTGAAGGCCAACGCTGAAATAAGCCTCTCTTGTGGAGCCGTTAAACCTGCAGAACACAAGAAAACGAAGGAAAAAATGTCTTGGCTGCTCACAGCAGGGGTGGGGAGACATGTTGCAATTCAAGGGCCATATCCTTTCAATTGTAGCCTCCTTGGGGCCACAAGACAGTTATGGGTGGAGCCTGAGAAAGTGGGGAGTGGGGCAATAAAGGTGACCTTAACTTTGTAGAGAAGGCGACGTACTAGCTGTGCACTACATAGGTTTGTGCAAAGAGAGAGACACACTTATTCTGCCCATCCAGGCAAGGAAGAGGCACCATCTCAGTGGAGGCATGTGTCCCAGCCAGGCAAAAGCACCCAAAGAAGGTGAACAGCAGGACTACCAAGGGATGTGGCTTGCAGAGTCCCACACAGAAAGGCTTGGAAGATCCACATTTTGTCCCTAGGGACTGAGATTGCCCACTTCTGGCTTTCGGCCTTTGCTCTTGGGCAGCTGAGTCTTGAAAGAGTTGTGCCCCAGGAAAGGAAGGGCAAGTGGGAAAGAAGTGGCACGCTGTATTAAATGTGGTCCAGTGGCAGAAGAACAGCAGGGCCCAGACAGGGGGCATAAAGGCAAACAGCAAGGGTAGAAACACAGGCGAACAGCCCATTCGCCAGAAGGAAGCTATAACACAGAGCTATGAAGAGTAGTTCTAAAATTTCAGGAAGGCAGAACGCTTTTAGTGCATTTAGCACTAGTTAGAAGTGGGAAGTCCAGACATTCCACAAACTGAGATCCAGTCAACCAGGAATCCTGAGAAGGCGTGGGTCTGATCCGAGTTCCCAGGAGATTTTATCCATGAAATTACAGTACAGGTAATTTGCAACTTACACACATTTAACTTGTGCCCATTCAGCTTTATGCACTTGGAAAACTGTTTTAAAAAGTTAAAAAGGTGGGTGGGCATCTGGGAAAGACTTTGGCAACCCCATACACCACTGAACCCAAAGTTTTGACTATATGTGATTCTGGCTTTGCATGCTCTCCCTCCCAGAGGTAAAGGTAAAGGGACCCCTGACCATTAGGTCCAGTCGTGACCGACTCTGGGGTTGCGGTGCTCATCTCGCTTTACTGGCCGAGGGAGCCGGCGTACAGCTTCCGGGTCATGTGGCCAGCATGACTAAGCCGCTTCTGGCGAACCAGAGCAGTGCACGGAAACACCGTTTACCTTCCCGCCAGAGCGGTACCTATTTATCTACTTGCACTTGGACGTGCTTTCGAACTGCTAGGTTGGCAGGAGCAGGGACCGAGCAACGGGAGCTCACCCCGTCATGGGGATCTGAACCGCCGACCTTCTGATCGGCAAGTCCTAGGCTCTGTGGTTTAACCCACAGCACCACCCGCGTCCCTTCTCCCTCCCAGCACATAACCCCAAATCGAGAATTGCCTGCAGTTGGTGTGTTTTCACTTACTTGTTGGTCTTGGCCTAAACTCTTTTCTCCCCCTCAAAGTCAAATCAGGGAACAGCAGTGTGAAATATTTCATTTGTGTCAGCCTAGTGTGACTGGCCCAAAGTCACTCTGGAAACTTTGTGGCATGAGAGGGGATTTTGAACCCGAGTCTTCTGGATCCTAGTCTGACACTCTGATCATAACATCACATTGCCTTGTTGCAACCTTACTTTATGCCACTTATAAGTCACAGTGTTAAGCAGCATATAAAATGGATGGGTGGATGGGGGCGCGGGAGTGAAATAAAGAGCAAAGTGTGCTTTGCCCCTATTTTAAATGCCCAACCTGAGTAATTTAATTAAAAAACAACAAATTGAACTAAAGTTGTGGGGTGAAGTCCTACACTGCTGCATGCAGCTAACACACTTACCCAACATCTGGCGAAAAATCTGAACCCAGACCAGCCTCGATTAAAGCTTTATAAAAGGGGGAATTGGGGCCACCAACCAACAGCGAAGACAACAAGTTCAGCGTGAAGGATTCGAAATTATCTGTAATGCTAAAAAGAGAAAAAGTTTACAATAGCACCGTGGGATTCAGCATATAAAGGACAACGAAGGCAGTTGAGACCAAACCAAAACCTGAATCCAGGTGCAGAGTTACACAAGGCTAGTCACGTTATTCTGGCAAACAATGCAGAAAATGGGAGAGAGTCTTCTGTGACATTTTTATAGGTTCCGGAAACATTCTTAGTAGCTGTGGATTATAGACAGGAACCTCTATAGATTACGTGACACTCTCCACATTTGTTGTCATAAATATACGAAATCAATAAAGAAAATGGCCAAATAATTTGTCCTTTTATGACTCCTGAAATCAGGTAGCTGAGGAGCCACTTCAATCTACCCCAGCAGAAGGGTGGCTGACCTACCTGATCAGGCTGTGGTAAGTTTTATAACAAAGTAACACATGTGAATCACTTTCAACCTTCTAAAATGCTAATTTCTAAGGATTCTACTGGTAATTCCACAGTGTCCAGTGCTGAGTTAGCTGTGGATTCACTGAGTTTTATGAGGGTGAGAAGGTGGCAATGGTGCCACGAGCCTATAGCTTTTGTTTTCTGTTTTTGCCCAAAGTTGTTTGCAAAAAAAGCCAAAATCACCAAAATCTATACTACTGGCATGGGCAATTTCTGCCCAGACACTACTTAAAGGGGCTATGTCCAGAAAATTCCAGACATATGGCAACTCTGTTCTGCCATATTCTGCAAATGTGTAATCCCAGCTCATCATATAACTGCAGGGATGTAACCTTCATGGCTTTTAATTGTCAGAGGATTGAAAACATGGCAAAAGACAGCAGCGCCCCCTGGTGACAGCTCCACATCACTACTCAACCATGAAGCCTAGTGACTTTCTATCAGTCATATACTGCCTGCCACTGAGTCTTAACTACCTGGTAGGATTGTTGATGGGGAGACAATGGACACTGCCCCAAGCTTTTGGGAGATGGGCAGACTGCTTTGTAATGTAATCAAGATATGCAAGTTAGCCCTCTGAAAAAAACAATGACCATTGCACCCCTTTCTCAGCTAAGCCTTGCTGAAAAGGAAGTATGGGGGAGTGGGGAGCCAGGATCCCAAGGGGCGAGGCTAAGCATCACCAAACTAGTCATTTTATGCTTTTGGTGGCTGGGGTCAATATGCACTAAGCACAACTGGAGAAGGCAGAGATGATGGGAGCCCAATGCAATGCATTTCAGGGTCCCTTGTTCAGCAGATAACAGCCAGCTGTTTGAAACTCATCCATTTCCCATTCCACATACTCTGATAGGAGGTAGCTGACGCTGACCATCGTCTGCTTCTTGGAGTCTGAAGCAAGCGAATCAGTCCCACAGGTCACATGGTGTTCCCTCTGTAAAAGAGAAACTGATGATTTGAGAAGGCAGGGGAATGCAGCCCTCTCTCTCTCTCTGCCTCCAGTATATGGAAGCGCCAGAGTTAAGCCCACTGGCAAGAGACACATGAGAGTGGGATGCTGTAGCTGAGCATGTGCAACCTTACACTGAATCAGACCATCAACCCATCGGACATAAGATATACCAGTATATTCAGTATACCTGAAGGAGTGTCTCCACCCCCATCATTCAACCCGGACACTGAGGTCCAGCTCCGAAGGCCTTCTGGCGGTTCCCTCACTGCGAGAAGCAAAGTTACAGGGAACCAGGCACAGGGACTTCTCGGTAGTGGTGCCCGCCCTGTGGAATGCCCTCCCATCGATGTCAAGGAAATAAACAGCTATCTTTTAGAAGAAATCTGAAGGGAGCCCTGTATCGGGAGGTTTTTAACGTTTGGTGCTTTATTGTGTTTTTAGTATTCTGTTGGGAGCTGCCCAGAGTGGCTGGGGAAACCCAGCCAGATGGGCAGGGTAATAAATTATTATTATCTAGTCCAGCATCCTGTTCTTACATTGGTCAACCAGGTTCCTGTGGGAAACCCAAGGAGCAGAAAAGCACCCTCCCCTCCTGTGGTTTCCAGGTATTCAGAAGCACGACTGCGTCCAACTGTACTGGCAGAGAATCGCCCAGCACAGTCGAGACTCAGCTAGCTGTGGATCCCCAAAGCCTCAGGTAAGGGTCTTTTTCCAGCCCTGCTTCCCCAATATCTATTCACTGAAGATAGGAGCCTTTCAGAGCATTTGCACTGCATGCAGAAGGTCGGAGGTTCAGTCCACCAAACAGGCATCTTCAGGCTCTGGCCTGAAGCACTGAAGTGTTGCTGCCAAACAGTGTGGACAATTCTGAGCTACATGGACCAATGGTGTGACACAGTGTAAGGCAGAGCTGCCCATGAACCCAGCCTCTTCCACCCGAGGTAAAACAGGCAGCTAAAAAAATAATAGAGACAGGGCCTTCTCTGCAGTGGGGCCCATACTGTGCAACTCCCTCCCGCTATGGATACCTGCCTGGTGCTTAAAACCTTAATTAAACACTGTACAAGGCCCTTGATCTAGTTCAGAACCAAGGCTGCACAACCCTAGATATTATCTCTTTTTCTTGTGCGTTGTTATTACGCGATTGTATTTGGATTTTTTTTTGTTTTTAAAAAAGGGTGCATTCCTATGCATTTGTGGGAAATATGGCATGTAAACAGACTGAACTGCGACTAAACATTTCCTAGAAATTTTTCCACATTCAAAATGTACCAGAAGAGCTACAGTGGGAGAAGATGAAAAAGCCAGGCAGATTTTCATCTTTCCTCAATCAGGAACTATTCACAAGATAACTAGAAGCCACACTTGACTTGACTGTGGCTGTTACAGCCATCCCTGCTAAACATTTAGGCTGGAAAGTGTTCTGTGGGAAATGACCAAGGACAAAATGGCCTCTGTGTGGGTCTCAAGAGTCACCTATGGAAACCCAGAGTAGAAATCTTGTGGTCAATGACATACTCACAGGTTTATCCCAGAGCTGTTGTGTTGGGACAGCAGTGTTCGGCTCAATTTTCTGGAATTTACTCAGGGCATCCTCATGGATCTGTTCCAAGTGTTGTTCCAGGGGGAAGTTACCGTAAGTGAAGAACCTGGAATTTTATGTTTTATTATATACTACTATTAACAGGCAAAATAAGCTTGCATATTCAAAAGCCTGGATCCCAAAACTCCCATTTGCACATATATATATTTTTTAATAAAATTTATTAGATATTTTATACTTATAAAAAAAAACAATAAAAGAAAAACAATACACAAATTCAACAAATAATACATCGACAATAAAAAGCAGAAAAAGAAGAAAATACAATACAACAATACAACATAAGAAAAAAGAACAAAAACACACACCCAAATTTTTGTGTCCAAATCTTTCGTTAGCTTATTTCCTCGATTTCCTCGCACCTCCCTTTTTTGTATTCTAGTTCAAATTATCTAGTTCAACAAATCCTTTCCCTCTTCTTCAATTTGGTCTATAATTTATCATAACACAATTTAGCTTTCAATTTCCCAATTTAACACATTAACACTTAATGCTCATATAATTCTTAATAACCCTTCTGCTAAAACCATATAACTTCATTCCAATATACTTCTAACATTCATTAATTTTGCAATATTTCTGTAAATATACTTTAATTTTTTTCCAATCTTCTTCCATCGACTCTTCTCCCTGGTCTTCCCATTTGCACATATAGATGCCAGAAGATTTATGTTCCATGTTTTAGACCGTGGTCAAGCCCAAAGGCCCATCTCTGACTCACAGAGGCTGGAGGACCATCTGCCACGTAAGATCCAGTTGAGATTCCTGCCTTGCAGGAGGCTGGACTAGATGATCCTTGGGGTCCCTTCCAACTTTATAATTCTATGATGCTATTATTCTGCAGATCTTTCACTTTTGTTTATACTTTCCCAATGCTAATGATACACATCATTAATCCTAAAATGACAATTCATGGAGCAGTATACCTCAGCATCGCTCCTAAGCAAAAAGCAATTATTTCTACATTTAATCTTAGTCGAAAGGCTGCAAAGCTACTGAAAACCAGCGATTTTTGCATTCTTGGAAAAGTCTAGAAAGCCATAGAAAAAAATGGGCTAGAAAGTGAAGAGAGCTCCCTCACTAGAGGCACAGAGATAGGAAGTTGGAGCATGTGGTTGGGCAGAAACATGGACCTTATTTTAAAAAATGGCTCATTGCTTTCTCCGGCCACAATGAAGCACTCGTAGAAAGTGATAAACTCATCAGAAGAAGGAAGCTTTGGCCTAGTCAGCCTTAGCCGGCATCCAACATGGCAGAACAACTTTGCGGAGCCCCACCTGGGGCAACCTCGGGCCCTTAAAATTCCCTGGGTCATTTGCACAGGAAATGAAACACACACACCACACACCCAGCTAGGATTGACTTATTTCCTGGCTCCCCCAACTGAGAGCTGAAGCTGCAACAGCTGTGTTGGGCACACCCGGTATTATTACAAAGCACCCCTTTCCCTTTCAGACGCACGCTTCTCACCTTGCATTACTAGGGTGGTAATGTGTTGCGTGGAATTGCTTCAGCTGTTCCCAGGAAAGATCGGGGATCTTCAGCGGGTCGCCACCGGACACAACTGCGTACGTGTGGTCAGGGAGAATCTTGTTCTGAAGGTGCTGGGAGAACACTCTCTCGTTGTCTGTCTTAAAAGAAATCGTTTAGGTAAGGGTAAAAAAGCTTCAGCAAAACTCACCTGCAACTACCACTGCTACTTCAGGGAGCACGTCAGGTAATAGCCACAGTTTTCCTGGAGAACCCAGAAAACAGGAAAACAGTGGAAGGAATCACCAAACTGTAGAGTTGAATGGGTTCCTGAGGGTCATCTAGTCCAACCCCGTTCTTAACCAAGACTCAGGATGGAGTTAAGAGTGCATGTGGCCCTCAGCAAGTTTCCCAGGAGGGACAGTGGCCCTCAGGCTGAAGAAGCTTCCCCATTTCAGCATTAAATTGTGGAAAAATATATAGATTGATAGGAAAGGACTGATTTATGCTGTGAGCGCACTGAAATATTGTGATGAGTGAGTGTCGCTGGCTTATTATGGCTTGTTGTGAAGAAGCATCATACTGGTACACGCTACCTGATCATTCCTGCGTTACTCCTCTGACTTGAGAAAGAATTGATCTTACTTGAAGTGCTGATTTAGGAGTGGCTCCAGCATCCCATGATGTAAATGGCTGCCCCCTACAAGCATGGATGACCACCCAGACTTAAAACAATGGTTTGTTGACGGCTTATAAATCCTGGCTTGTTAGGGATTCAGGATCCCGTATTTGGGCCTCACAGGAAGCTGAGTTAAACTGTGGATTCTTGGTTTGTTTCCCCAGCTCATGTCAGGGAGAAGCAGTGCCAGAGTGATGGAGCTGTGTGCACTAATCTACTGCTTGTTTCACAATAAACCATGGTTAGCTAGAAACACTGGTTTACTGCAAATACAGTCAATAGGTCAATTGGACATGATGATGATTTTATTATTTATACCCCGCCCATCTGGCTGGGTTTCCCCAGGCACTCTGGGCAGCTCACAGCACATTAAAAATTGTAAAATGTACTATATATACATAAAATGTGCTGTATATATATAAATATACAGGGCTCATCCAGACTTCTGCATGTGCTGTGCCTAGAAAGCACATGTCCTGGTTGTTTTCCACTTGACCCATGCTTTCTACGTATGGGTCCAAGGAGATTTTCCCTTGCCCCGCTCCTTTCCAATGGAAAAAACAGCTCTTTAGTGATATATCCGAACAAATGGCAATCTGGGAAAAACCCAAATTCCTGTTAGCTCTGATTGAGCACTAAAGAGCAGTTTTTTTCCAGGAGGGTGATGGAAGCAGCAGAACAAAGGGAGGAGTGGATAAGCAAATCCACTCCATGTATGCATGGTTAGGAGAGCTTAACTATGAATGTCCGCTGCTGGGAATCACAAGTAGAGAGTGTGCTCTTGCACTCAGGTCCAGTGTGTGGGCTTCCAAAGACATCAGGTTGGCCACTGACGGTACAAAATGCTGGACTTAGATGGGCGTTTGGCCTGATCCGGCAGGACTCTTATTGCATTCTTAAATTAAAACAATTTTGAAAAAGGAACTTACAAATGCTCCCTTCATCTCATTGAAGACAACTCCTTTGAAGACTAGCGGTGTCTGAGGGTCTGCTGGATCCTCATGTTCTAATCTCCAGCCTTCCTGCCTGTGCAAATGAAGACACGCAACACAGAGGGGTCAACACTCCTTCGGGCAGCACCACCATGTGTGTGTATATGTGCCCAAAACATGAAAGTCTTACCAGAAGTCAAGGTGTCTCAAACAAGGGAAAAACACCGCGTCCAGGTATACAGACAGAAGGTTCCGAAAATCTTTGGGATTTTGGGTGGAAAACGGGTAGAGTGTATAGTCGCTAGCTGTGGGAAAAGGTAACAAAATAAATATTAAGGATTTAATGAAGGTGTCCCAGGGACAATGGGATTCCGTGGTTCTCCCTTTCCAGGAGGGAGGCCTGTCCTCTGAAGCCCCTTCCTAGCAAGGATTGCTGCTGCAACCCCCCTCCTCTGTTGCAATTCTGAGAAGGGTGTGTGTTCTAGGGCGAGGTTTTAGATCCACTGGATCCATGCTCCCAGGATGCACAGGAAATGGTGGGACTATTGCTAACCTTTCGCTCTAATAGTCTTGCTCATCTTGTTTATGAACACAGCTCCTCTCAGATATTATAGTTAACAGATCAGAGTGGCAGGTGTGTTTTTTTTGTAACTCGCTCCCCAAGACCACGATTCCATGGCTATCTACACCCAAAAGTGCCTTACACAGAGTTGCAGCCATCCTCCATTTACCCCACTACCATCTGCAATGACTGGGAGGGGCTCTTCACGATCCCCAGAGACTCTTAACTGCAGATGCCAAGGGTTAAACCCAGAAGTTTCTGCTTGCAAATGATATATTTTGCTCCACCCTTGAACCAAACAGGGCGGGCACATTATCAAGGACAGCAATCGTCCCCAGATCTGAGCCAGGCGTTAAGCGGACAGTTTTGCAGAAGCTTCCCAGCACTGCGCTCTCATCTCCTTTTTTTCCAAGTGAGTTTTCTTTCTGTCAGTAAACAGACAAGAAGCATGTATTGATGGGGGTTTGGGGGCAGTGGCTACCTTGTTTACATCCCAAATGGGCTATGCATCACAATGGGGCTGCAGTTTGCATTTTTCCAAGGTCTCAACGCAACGTGCAGAACTCCAATTGCTGCTTAAAGAAAGCGCTGGGTCTCTCAGTAAGTCCCATAAGGCTCCTTCCTCATATCTGAACCAGTTCTACTGCAACTGACGTGCAGTTGAGGCCTGCAATAAAATGTTGCTGCATTTCCTCCTGCCTAAAGGGAGTTTAATGTTCCAGGAACATTCCAAGCAAGGCACTTCATTCTTCTCCCTCCCTACCATGTTATTTTCCAACTGTAAATATATATTCATTATCTGCAGAGCATGCTCAGTCCTGATTGGTGGCCTTTTTACCCTCTTAGTTTTCTTTTCTTTATTTTTGCTCTCGTGCAATGATACACACCGCCCCAAGCATGCATTTACCTCCCCTCTTATTTCTCAGCAGCCTTGGTTTGGCTACAGTCCTGCCGGCACTCTCCACTCGAGTTTGGAATTGGAAGGAGCGACAGGCACCATAGATTTCATCGTATGAGTAAGTTGCCGTTTGCAGGGGGAAAACGCAAGAGGCTGCTTGTTCCCGTTTGCTCACCTGTAAAGGCATTCATGAACGTGGAGAGTGACCTGTTTAGCATTTTGAAGAAAGGATCTCGGACAGGATACTTCTGCGAACCACAAAGCACAGTGTGTTCGAGGATATGGGGGACGCCTGTACTGTCCATTGGAGTGGTACGGAATTGAACACTGTAAGGTGATCAGGAAAAGGTTGGAGAGGTTAAAATATGGAAGTAAAACATCACCATACATATAAAAATAATTTGTTATTCCTATAATGCTGGACCCCAGATTTCCCCTCCTTTTCGTGGTAGCTGCATTCTCAGTGGCACCTTAAGAAGAAAGCAGTAGAACCTCACGAATTATTATACTGACCTCTGACCTTCCAGGGACCTTTCACACAATTGATGGCAGATGCAGCCTCGTCTCCAAACATACTTGGAAGTCCTAAATGGCACTCCCGTAAAGTCACGATTCTATCCCCATCCCTAGCGAGACTTGTCAAAACTCTGATCCCAACACACCTACCTGAAGAGATTGTTGGAATCCTCTCTTGCCACATGCAAATACTTGGCTCCCGTCTGATCATGGCTCAGGTTGACAGTAGTTAGGAATAACTCGGGTACAGCTGTCACCTACGGTGGGCAAGCACACACACATACACACATTTATTTCGGTTAATACAAATGGCCACAATCGTTTTTATTATCGTTAAGCTATTTGACTCACACTAACAACGATCTCAGAAGCTGAACAATGCACAAATAAATAAAGGCAGAGGTAAAATTTCAGGGCCTCTCCAGTGAGCACAAGCTATTCTACCAAGTTGCCTGGGCACAATTCTTACAGAATGCAGGCAGGCAGTTAAGTACCAAGCAAAAAAAGAAGAAAAGGTAAAAGAGGGGTTAGACATTAAATAAGAGGCGTATGAACTAACGCACGGTGTGTAGAACGTGGATACAGATAATTTATTCTCCCTCTCATAACATTAGAGCCTTGAGTCACAGCATCAAAAACATGCAGGGACCCTGAGGGTCATCTAGTCCAACCCCCTGCAATGCTGGAACCTTTCATCCAACGTTGTGCTCGAACCCAGAATCTCAAGATTAAGAGTCTCATGCTCTACTGAGGGATGGTGCTATCCCTCCTATACCCAATGCTAGTAATTCTCAAGAGCAGGCACACTGAAATCAATGGACTTAAGCAACCTCTCCATTGTTGTCCTACTCTGAGCAGCACCAGCATTGGTTATCGCCCAAAGCAGCCGTATGGTAGGAATTTCGGGACAGACAAGATGTGCTTCTGCCACACAGTGCACAACGTGAACTACGGAATTTGCTACCGCAAAATGCAGTCATGGCCACCAGCTTTAAAGGGAGATTACATGGGAAATATATGGAGGATGAGGCAATCCAGGGTTATATATCACCCTGACTAGCAGAGACAGGATGCCTCTGAACCCCTGTTGCTGGAGAACCTTGAGCAGGAGAATGCAGCTGTTCTCATGCTATATTTGTGGGCTTACTACAGGCATCTGGCTGGCCACTGTGATTACAGAAGGCTGGACTAGATGGGTCTTTTAGTCTGACCCAGCAGGGCTCTCCTTATGCTTTTAGCTGTTTATGAACTGACTGGTTGAGCCCCCAGAATCAGCTGTAAAATGCAGCGTGTGTGTTCCTCCGCCGAGAAGCTGATGTGGAAAGGCCTTCCTGAGTTTTCAAGCTTTTTTTTTTACCATCAGATCAGACAATACTTTCTTGGGAGAAGAGAGCCAGAGAGCCCCGAGCAACCAGGAAAACCAGACAAGTACCTGGTTTACTGTGAATCCATGGATGCGATCTCCAGTTTTGTACTGCAGTGCCCTTTCATTGGCAGAAGTACTCTTCCATCTCCAGAGTCTCTGATTAAATGGCCTGAAACTATATACACAAAAAGAGAAAGGAAGAGGAGAAAGCAAACAATGAGACTTCCTTTTAAAAAAATAATTGGAGTGGGGAACCTCAGGCTCAGGAGCCAATGCATCAAGTTAAACAAATGTGTGAGCACAGGGCAGGTGGCACCCATTTATTCAGTTATATAATTAATACAGCTTAGACTAATTAGGGCACAGGAAAATGGAAAGGGGGGGGGGGGAGTGCTAGGAGCCAAATCCTGCAATAAGTACCTGTAACTCAGGAGCTAAATTCCAGGGATGTGAAATCTATAAGCTGGTGTTTAGGGCCACACTAGTAGGGTACCTTAGTAAACAAGACTTTTAAAACTCCCAATTTTGGAGGGGTAAAAGGGAAGCTCCACTGTGCAAACACTTCCACACAGCACAGCTCTAGCTAGTAGGAGAGTCAACTTAGTTTTAAGAAGGTGAAGCCTAGCCTTCTTTAAAAACACCACTTGACAGGAATGGAGAGTGTTGATTCAGAACTTAAGAGTCAGAGTTGGAAGGGGCTTTTCTAGAAAACTTGGAGGTCCTCTACTCCCATGTAGGCTCTGCAGTGTGAAATGCAACCACAAAACCCCTGGCCCAACCTCTGCTCAAAGTATCTGCAGGAAGGGAGAGCCCATTATCTCCCAAGGCAGCCCCTTCCATTGTTGAACAGCCCCTTACCGCACATTTCTCCTATAAAGTTTAGCTGAAATCTGCTTCCCTCGCACCTTCAGCCCATTTGTTCTAATCCTGGACTTTGAGAGCACCACCAAACAGGTGAGATACAAGCGCAAATCCTTAACTATATCAATCTTAGCTCAGCCCAAGTGTTATGAGGCAAGGCCTTCAAAAATCAAACTATGCAGTCCAGGCTACAGAACAAAACCATTAAAAGAGTCCTGCTGGATCACACCAAATCTTAGGATAGCAGAACCTGTGGCCTTCTGGTTCTTGGGACTACAACTCGCACCAACCTTGACCAACTATTTCGCTGGCTGGAGCTGATGGTTCATAAGTCTGATACCTCCATCCAGGAAGACAACACAGGCCTTCCAGCACTGTGGATTCCCACCATTTGGTGTTTAGAGATAAACTAGCATGACGGCCAGAGTCAGAAAGTTGGGCTTCTCACCCCTAAATAAGACCACTGCTCCCAAATACTTCAGCCGCCAAGAATTCCAGGGAGAAATGGAGGATGTTTCACCAGCGGCTTCCACCCCCCCCACACAATTCCTCTTTTCTTTTATCAGTCCCAGGCCAGCCGAGGAGGTAGGTGTGGCAGCAGGGAGAGACAGTTAAGACAAAACAGCCTCCTTCAGGGAAAAAAATGTCAGAAAGCAAGCTTTCATCAATCAGATTTTCCAGAAAGGTGAAAGGTAAAGGTACCCCTGACCATTAGGTCCAGTCGTGGCCGACTCTGGGGTTGCGGCGCTCATCTCGCTTTATTGGCCAAGCGAGCCGGCGTACAGCTTCTGGGTCATGTGGCCAGCATGACTAAGCCGCTTCTGGCAAACCAGAGCAGCGCACGGAAACGCCGTTTTCCTTCCCGCCGGAGCAGTACCTATTTATCTACTTGCACTTTGACGTGCTTTCGAACTGCTAGGTGGGCAGGAGCAGGGACCGAGCAACGGGAGCCAAATACCTGAGCTACTAAAAACAAGTGTTGGGGTCAAAGACAACCATAAAAAAAACCCTTTCCCCCAGATGCAGAAAGTGGAAGGCACTCTGCACATGTTCAGAGCCTCCCTTTACCTCTCACTCTCCAGCAAGAAATTCAAATAATAGAATACGGGGGTTCTGAGCATCGGTTCCCCAGGGGTTCCTCCTAACACCCCCCACCCAACCCCCAAGCAGTATGACCCATGGCAAAGGATGAGAGAAGCTACAGTCCAACCACTTCTAGGAAGGGCCCCACGGGATGAAACCACGGCTCGGAATACGGGGCTTCATAAACGTGGGGGAAAGCTGAGGAGGAGAAGGGGAGCCTCTGAGCACGTGCAGAGTGTTTCTTCGCCCCGCCCGGAGAAGCCCCCACCCCACGAGTCGACCAGCGGCGGATGCTGCTCACCGGCCGGGACTCGTACGCGCCAGCTGCCGCCCCGCGGCGCAGAACCGGCCCCACATGGCGCAGCGCGACCTCCCCGGCGGCAACCGCGGAAGAGAACGGAAGAGGCGGTCGCACTGCCCCGGACGACCCGCGGAGCGCGTGCGCGGGACCTTTTCGCGGAGGGGGCGCGGCGGGTACCAGACGGCCGCTAGCTCCGCCCCTGGGGCGGGGCCTCTCGGGCGAGGGAGGGCTGCGGAGCTCCGCCCCTTTCCCTGGCGAGGCTGTTTCCCCGCCTGCTCCTCGCGTCGCTCTTCTTCCCCGGGAAGCTTTGCGACGGGGCTGCTTGGCGCAGCCGGGCGATTCAGTCTTACCTGCGCTTGCTGGGAGCTGCTCTATCTGATCTCCCTTTAAAGGGGATTGGGAGTTGTAGTTTGTTCAGGGTGCTGGGAACTGTAGGGTTTTTTTTTTGGGGGGGGAGTACAGCTCCCAGGATTTATTTGCGCTAGGTGGGTGCAGTGCCAAATTTACGTACAGTGGTACCTCAGGTTAAGTACTTAATTCGTTCCAGAGGTCCGTACTTAACCTGAAACTGTTCTTAACCCGAAGCACCACTTTAGCTAATGGGGCCTCCCACTGCCACTGCACCGCCGGTGCACGATTTCTGTTCTCACCCTAAAGCAAAGTTATTAACCTGAAGCAATATTTCTCGGTTAGCGGAGTCTGTAACCTGAAGCGTATGTAACCCGAAGTACCACTGTAAAAGCTAAACAAGCTATGGGGGGTCGCAGGTGGTGCTGTGGGTTAAACTACAGAGCCTAGGACTTGCCGATCAGAAGGTCGGCGGTTCGAACCCCCGCAACAGGGTGAGCTCCCGTTGCTAGGTCCCTGCTCCTGTCAACCTACCAGTTCGAAAGCACATCAAAGTGCAAGTAGATAAATAGGTACCGCAGGAAGGTAACTGGCGGGAAGGTAAACGGCTTTTCTGTGTGCTGCTCTGGTTCGCCAGAAGCGGCTTAGTCATGCTGGCCACATGACCCAGAAGCTGTACGCCGGCTCCCTCGGCCAATAAAGCGAGACGAGCGCAACAACCCCAGAGTTGGTCACGACTGGACCTAATGGTCAGGGGTCCCTTTACCTTTAAACAAGATATAGCTTAGGGCCCCACTCTCTCGCCCCTCCCCCCCCCCAGGAAAAAAACCCTGGATGCACATTTTCAAAATATAAGATAAAAAACAAATAAAATAAAACCTTCATACAGCAACAGTGTTTTGTGTTGTGTAGGCTCCTATTTGTTATGTGCAAATGGCTCTGGATACCTATTAGGTCCATAAATTACCATATAGCATATATTCAACACAAAAAACAGCAACAATTTGTTGTTGACAAAGGACAGCTGGACATATAAAGGGCCCCATTACCTTCAGTAGCTTAGGGCCTCATCAAACCTAAATCTGATCCTGGTTTCTGTGTTCATAGGATTGCAGCCTTTTAGAATCATAGAATCTTAAGAGTTGGAAGGGACCCAAAGGCTCATCTAGTCCAACCCCTGCAATGCATGGATCTCAACTAAAGCATCCTTGACAGATGGCCGCCCAACCTCTGTTTAAAAACCTCCAAGAAAGGAGAGTCTTCTCCCATCTCTCGTGGCAGTCTTTTTGTTGTTGTTATTATTAATTTAGTTAACATAATTATTACAAAATATAAGCAAAATATTGCAAATACATACATATTTCAGATAAGTACACATATATAAAAAGAACAAAAGAGAAAAAATGAAGAAAAGAAAAAGACAAAATAAAGATAAAAAGAAGAAGTCTATTCCACTGCTGAACAGCTCTTGCTGCCAGAAAGTTTTTCCGAATGTTTAGTCAGAATCGCCTTTCTTGCAACATGAAGAATATATCTTTTTAATAGCGTTATAAAGGCCAGTGTAGATCCAGCCCAGGTGAGGTTCAGCAAAATGTATCCTGATTTGCAAAGAAGCCGTATCATCTGAGGCAATGCTCCGGTTGCCCAAGTTTATTTTAATTAGATTGCAAAGTGTGTCCTTTGACGCAACAAACGGAAAGCTTATTGCAAAATAAAATAAAATAAAAATAAGATTGGTTGCCCACCACAGAACGGATTCCTCCGAACAACAAAGGCTGGCGTAACTGCAAAGCAGGAAAGCCTTGATGCTTCTGCTCTTAAGTGGGCAGCTGGTAGGTCGGCATAGGTCAGCCTTCCTCTAAATCATCTCCCAAGTAGGAAATGTGCCCCCTGAAACCTCAAGACTGACAAAGAGCTTGTCAGCATAATAATCTGGAAAAAAAATAACCCTAACCACAGTCAATGGATTGAAGCTCTGAATGAACACGTCCAGAATGCATGAATATTCTTGTTTCATCTTCACCGCGATACCCAAATGAAGGGAATGATATCACGTACTCCGGTGCAGAATGAGGTTCATTATGTTCTGCAACATGTCTTTCCTACCTTCCATTGAAGCAGAGGATTCTCTTTCATCTCCGCTCCTAATGAAGACCTGCTACCTCTCGCTGCTTAATTATTAAAGGCACAGACTACTGAGGAGATATTCTGTCAGATTCTTGGCTGGATTGGTAAATGGGGAGGGGGGGAGTTCTAATTATTATTTCTGATCCATCTGGAAGTGAAGCTGGAGGAGTAGATGGGAAGGGGCAAGGGCTCAAGGATCTCTTCTCTGCATTATATATATATATGCAAAAAACATGGTGCTACTGCCTGACAGCGCAGCCCTATACACGGGGAAATGATGTAGCTCTGTGGTAGAACATCTGTGTTGCAGGCAGAAGGGCCCAGGTTCAATCCTTGATGTCTCCAGGTAGGGATGAGAGAGATTCTCCTATGTCTACTTACAGGTAAGGCCACATCTGCACCATATATTTAAAGTGCACTCACTCTCACTTGGAGATTCAAGTCCTCTCTCTGGCACCTGGAGGATGCCAGACAAAGCTGAACTTCTTAGTTGACCCCAAGCTCAGCATGAGTCAATAGTGCGATGCTGCAGCAGCAGCAGCAGCAAAAAATCTAGTGCTATTCTAGGCTGTAGCAATAGAAGTCTAACGTCCAGATCAAGGGAAGTAACAGTACCACTCTATTCTGCCTTGGTTGGACCACATCTGGAGTACCATGTCCAGTTCTGGGCACCAAAATTTAAGGAGGATATAGACAAGCTGGAACATGTGCAGAGCAGGGCAACCAAAATGGTCAAGGGTCTGGAAACCAAGCCTTATGAAGAAAGGATGAAGGAGCTGAGTACAGTGGTACCTCGGGCTACAGACGCTTCAGGTTACAGACGCTTCAGGTTACAGACTCCGCTAACCCAGAAACAGTACCTCAGGTTAAGAACTTTGCTTCAGGATGAGAACAGAAATCACGCAGCAGCAGCGTGAGGCCCCATTAGCTAAAGTGGTACCTCAGGTTAAGAACAGTTTCAGGTTAAGAACGGACCTCCAGAACGAATTAAGTTCTTAACCCGAGGTACCACTGTATGTTTAACTTGGAAAAGAGGAGACTGAGAGGAGATACAAGGTGTGACCGGAAAGTTCGGTGAAGGGTCACAGAAATCGGCCAGTGAGAAATATTCAAACATACATGCCTTCAAAGTAGGCCCCCTCTGATACAATGCACCATTGACAACGTTTGTAGAACTGTTGGAAACTTCTGGAGAATTCCTCTTTTCGTAATGCTTTCAGTTCCCTCATCACAGCAGCTTGGACTTGTGAAATCTGTGCCCTTTCAGTGCAGATTTCAGTTTTGGAAAAAGAAAGAAATCCGGTGGGGCCAGATCGGGAGAATATGGAGGGTGGGACAACTCAGTAACCTCAGTAACAATTTCACGTGGAATATGCAATTCTTCCACTACCATTCGGACGGACAAACACCAATTCTGCAATAACTCACAAACTCTGTTGACACTTGCTGCCATTCTGCTCATCGACTGTCTGCCAGACTGAGGGCCATCTTTGATGGTTTGCCACCCTTCACGGAAAAGCTTAAACCACTCATACGCTGTCTTTTGAGTTACAGCTTCATCTCCGTACACAACCATGAGCATTTCGTGGGTTTCCGATGCCGATTGTATGTGCAAATATTTCTCGCTGTCCGATTTCTGTGACTATTCACTGAACTTTCCGATCACACCTTGTATCTTCAAATATCTCAAGGGCAATGGAGGATGGAGCAAGCTTGTTTGCTCCTGCTCCGGAGGCTAGGACCTAAAAAACCAATGGATTCAAGTTCCAAGAAAGGAGATTTCGACCAAACATCAAGAAGAACTTTCTGACAGTAAGAGCTATTCAGCAGTGGAACAGACTCCTATGACAGGTTGTGGACTCTCTTGGAGGTGTTTAAACACAGGCTGAATGGCCACCTATTAGGGGGTTGGACTCGATGGCCCTTGTGGTCTCTTCCAACTCTATGATTCTATGATTCTATCACGTATGAGATTCCTGCATTGCAGGGGTTTGGACTAGATCACATCTGGGGTCTCTTCCAACTCTGCAATTCTGTGATTCTATGATAGCTCAGCCCTGAAGGTCAGGCAACCCTGGTCTTTATTGTTGTACTTTCTCAGGACTGAAAAAAGAGAGTCACGAAACAGATGTGCCTCTGCAGCGTTTTTGACATTAGATCTCCTTTAATCATTTTCTACTTTAGTTAAGTGTCGCTAATGAGGTCATGTTTGCATGTTGTCCTTTGATCTATGGTTTCCCCCATCCATTAACTTTATTCATTCCAACACTCATATCTTCAACACCCCCCCCAAACCATCCCTTTTTCTTCTTGCAGGAAGATCTTTACTGTATGTAACTAACTAAAGTTCTTATCTAAGGCATTGTTCTTCCTTTAACTCCTGGTGAGATACACTGCCATTGATCCCTGGATGCTGAGAGCAGGAGAATGAAGGCAAAAGATCACTCGGACAAAGTTGAATCAACCCCTTATTTTTCATCAACATCTCTGATAATTGGTATATACAGTTTGGGGGTGGTAGCTACAGCAAAATACAGTACTGCAATCTTTCAGGCTTTCTGGTATATAATTCTCTCCTAACCAAGTCATTTCTTTATTTTTTGGTATTAACTGGTAAGGACAGGGTGTGGGAGAAAGCAGAGAGCAATCAATATATGTTTTTGAAAAAATTCTATTTCTTGTTTTCCAGTGCCTGTGCTATCAGTAGGAGGGGGAAAACACACACAAGTTTTCTGAAGCCATCTAACCAACCTTCACAAGGTTGGTGTGGGTTTTACAAAACAGCTAGTTGTATCTGAAAAATGTGTGTGTGTGTGTGTGTGTGTGTGTGTGTGTGTATACACCGTATTTTTCGCTCTATAAGACACACCAGACCATAAGACGCATCTAGTTTTTGGAGGAGGAAAACAAGAAAAAAAATATTCTGAATCTCAGAAGCCAGAACAGCAAGAGGGATCACTGCGCAGTGAAAGCAGCAATCCCTCTTGCTGTTCTGGCTTCTGGGATAGCTGCGCAGCCTGCATTCGCTCCATAAAACGCACACACATTTCCCCTTACTTTTTAGGAGGGAAAAAGTGAGTCCTATAGAGCAAAAAATACGGTGTGTGTGTATACATGTATGTGTATATATATGTGTGTGTGTGTGTGTGTGTAGACACACACACACAGTGGTACCTCGGGTTAAGTACTTAATTCGTTCTGGAGGTCCATTCTTAACCTGAAACTATTCTTAACCTGAAGCACCACTTTAGCTAATGGGGCCTGCTGCCGCGCCGCCGGGGCACAATTTCTGTTCTCATCCTGAAGCAAAGTTCTTAACTTGAGGTATTATTTCTGGATTAGCGGAGTCTGTAACCTGAAGTGTCTTTAACCTGAAGCGTATGTAACCCGAGGTACCACTGTGTGTGTGTGTGTGTGTGTGTGTGTATATATATATATATATATGCAGGTTTTGGTGTCCTCGGGTGTCTTCCCGTGTAAAAGTTGGGGTGTCTAGGCGACGTTTCGACGAGGTCTCACTCGTCATCTTCAGGCTGGTGCTTTCGGCTTCTTGTTACTGGAACAGAGCAGGATCTCAGTGTTTGAGTTCCTATAAATACTGTTGAGGAGGTGTGGTGTATAGCCTCCAATGTTCTGGGCAGAGAGGAGGTTCCCAGGCTAGTGTGCCTTTTCTTCTTTTGTTCCTTAATTACTTGAGGGATATCTTGAGTGATTTCTTGAGTGATTTCCTGAATCCCACTTAGGTGGGTCATTAGGTGTGGATTAGTTGCTAAAGCCTTCGTGTCTTGAACTCTTGAACTTTGTGAAGAGTTTTTCTGAGAAGATGGCTGTACTGCACTTGGTTGTGCTCTGGCTTGGCTTCGTGTATAGGGGCGAGCTGTGGTTTTGTGGCCTGTGCCAGCCAGATCTGTGTAGGGATTGCAGGGGGGTGCAGCATCCGGAGGTGCCACCCTGGTTTGGCTACTGGATGGTGTCTGTAATTTATCTGTGGAGAGGGTCTGGGTTTGGGTCTGGTGTGGTTGATTGGTGATGGCGTTCTGTGTGCCTCTGGATCTGGTGTCAGATTTTGTGGGGAGGGCTAATTTCCAGATGTCTGGCAAGCGGGATGTGTCGTCACGCTTGTTCATGTTGTGAGGGTGTTTCTCTATCTCGATGGCTTCCATGATTATTCTCTTGTGGTGATGTTCCATGTTAAAGAGCAATTTGGAATCTGCAAAATTAATTTCGTGTCCTGTTTCTTTCATGTGTTGGAAAAGAGAGGAAGTTTTTTCTTCTTTTTTGACGGCATTCTTGTGTTCTGCGATACGTGCATTTATTCGTCTGTTTGTTTGTCCAATGTACGTGGCTGGGCAGACTTTGCAGGGTATTTCATAGACCCCTTGGTTTTCCAACTGAATTTTATCCTTGGGGTTTCTGAGGATATTGGCTATTTTTTGGTTGGTGCAAAAGGCTGTTTTGATATTGTGTTTATGGAGGATTTTGCTAATTTTATCTGTAGTGCCCTTGATATAAGGAAGGAGGGCTATGCCATTGTTTTCTTCTGTGTCTTGGTTTTTGGGGGGTGTTTCTTTTTGGATTAGCTTCGTAACCCTGTTTTGCTGGTATCCATTGGCAATTAACACATTTGAGAGATTCTGTAACTCAGTTGTCAAGTGGTCTTCGTCAGCCAGGCGTTTGGTTCTGGAGATGAGAGTCTTGGCTACGGAGTTTATTTGTGCAGGGTGGTGGTGTGATTGTGCATGTAAGTAGCGGTTGGTGTGTGTTTTTTTCCGGTAGATAGTGTGTCCTAGGGAGCCATCAGGTTTTTTGTAGATTAGGACGTCAAGGAAGGGAAGTTGGTTGTTGGCTTCTATTTCCATAGTGAATTGTATTTTGGGGTGTAGGCTGTTGAGATGTGTGAGGAAGCTATCCAGTTTTTCCTTCCCGTGTGGCCAAATTACAAAGGTATCGTCAACATATCTGAGCCAAAGTTTGGGTTTGTGTTCTGACTTGTCTAAAGCATTGGTTTCAAAGTGTTCCATGTACAGGTTAGCGATGACCGGTGAGAGGGGTGATCCCATAGGTGCTCCTTCTATCTGTTTGTATCTTTGTCCATTGTGGATGAAGTACGTGTTGGTTAGGCAGTGGTTGGTCAGGTCCAAGATGTATTCGGGGGGATTGTATTTGTTTTGAATGGCTGTCAAGGCTTCAAAACAAATACAAAATTCAAAACAAATACAATCCCCCCGAATACATCTTGGACCTGACCAACCACTGCCTAACCAACACGTACTTCATCCACAATGGACAAAGATACAAACAGATAGAAGGAGCACCTATGGGATCACCCCTCTCACCGGTCATCGCTAACCTGTACATGGAACACTTTGAAACCAATGCTTTAGACAAGTCAGAACACAAACCCAAACTTTGGCTCAGATATGTTGACGATACCTTTGTAATTTGGCCACACGGGAAGGAAAAACTGGATAGCTTCCTCACACATCTCAACAGCCTACACCCCAAAATACAATTCACTATGGAAATAGAAGCCAACAACCAACTTCCCTTCCTTGACGTCCTAATCTACAAAAAACCTGATGGCTCCCTAGGACACACTATCTACCGGAAAAAAACACACACCAACCGCTACTTACATGCACAATCACACCACCACCCTGCACAAATAAACTCCGTAGCCAAGACTCTCATCTCCAGAACCAAACGCCTGGCTGACGAAGACCACTTGACAACTGAGTTACAGAATCTCTCAAATGTGTTAATTGCCAATGGATACCAGCAAAACAGGGTTACGAAGCTAATCCAAAAAGAAACACCCCCCAAAAACCAAGACACAGAAGAAAACAATGGCATAGCCCTCCTTCCTTATATCAAGGGCACTACAGATAAAATTAGCAAAATCCTCCATAAACACAATATCAAAACAGCCTTTTGCACCAACCAAAAAATAGCCAATATCCTCAGAAACCCCAAGGATAAAATTCAGTTGGAAAACCAAGGGGTCTATGAAATACCCTGCAAAGTCTGCCCAGCCACGTACATTGGACAAACAAACAGACGAATAAATGCACGTATCGCAGAACACAAGAATGCCGTCAAAAAAGAAGAAAAAACTTCCTCTCTTTTCCAACACATGAAAGAAACAGGACACGAAATTAATTTTGCAGATTCCAAATTGCTCTTTAACATGGAACATCACCACAAGAGAATAATCATGGAAGCCATCGAGATAGAGAAACACCCTCACAACATGAACAAGCGTGACGACACATCCCGCTTGCCAGACATCTGGAAATTAGCCCTCCCCACAAAATCTGACACCAGATCCAGAGGCACACAGAACGCCATCACCAATCAACCACACCAGACCCAAACCCAGACCCTCTCCACAGATAAATTACAGACACCATCCAGTAGCCAAACCAGGGTGGCACCTCCGGATGCTGCACCCCCCTGCAATCCCTACACAGATCTGGCTGGCACAGGCCACAAAACCACAGCTCGCCCCTATACACGAAGCCAAGCCAGAGCACAACCAAGTGCAGTACAGCCATCTTCTCAGAAAAACTCTTCACAAAGTTCAAGAGTTCAAGACACGAAGGCTTTAGCAACTAATCCACACCTAATGACCCACCTAAGTGGGATTCAGGAAATCACTCAAGAAATCACTCAAGATATCCCCCAAGTAATTAAGGAACAAAAGAAGAAAAGGCACACTAGCCTGGGAACCTCCTCTCTGCCCAGAACATTGGAGGCTATACACCACACCTCCTCAACAGTATTTATAGGAACTCAAACACTGAGATCCTGCTCTGTTCCAGTAACAAGAAGCCGAAAGCACCAGCCTGAAGATGACGAGTGAGACCTCGTCGAAACGTCGCCTAGACACCCCAACTTTTACACGGGAAGACACCCGAGGACACCAAAACCTGCATTCCTGTACCCGTGAAAATCTACGAAAGCATATATATATATATATATATATATATATATATATAATCAGACCTAGATGTTCTGCTCATGTAGGTGAGATTGTCGGAGGCTGTGGCACAGTGGTTTACATTGTATATAGATTGTCAGCGCATGAGAGTCAACTTCGGGGGGGGGGTCAGAGGTCTTCGCCCCCACCATAGAATATTTGAGGCCCTGCCCCAAGTTGATAGACACTGTGATTCAAATGGTGTGTGTGCGCCGTGTCATGTGATCAATTATGTAGGGCCTGGCTTACCTGCTCCCCCCATATTTTATTCAAGTTGGCACCACTTTGTCTGTGTTATGCTCAGTGTGTTAATAGCTTTTAAGTAATTTTGATTCCCCCCCCCAAAAAAAAATCCTTAGCATCACCATCAGAACAGATAGAAATTAGGTGTTTGCCTTTTGGCTCTTAGTTGATACATCTCATCAATATGAAGAACAAGGAGATATTTCTATTTTGCTACCAGATTTAAGGGCCAAATGATTTGCATAGGGGGCAGGGGAAAGCTCTGGTTGAATCCAATGGAAGTTTTTTTTCTATGCAAATTGCCAGCATGCTCCAAATCAGGACCACAGCAGGAGATTGTGGCTGCACACTTATCTGGGGGGTAAGTCCTCCTACTGAATTGAATGGGTCTTATGTCCCACTCAGCTTATGTAGGAAAACAGCTATGCAGTCCGTTGGGTGGCACTGTGGTCTAAACCACAGAGCCTAAGGCTTGCCGATCAGAAGGTTGGTGGTTCGAATCCCTGCGACAGGGTGAGCTCCCGTTGCTCAGTCCCTGCTCCTGCCAACCTAGCAGTTCGAAAGCATGTCAAAGTGCAAGTAGATAAATAGGTACCACTCCAGCGGGAAGGTAAACTGCGTTTCCGTGCGCTGCTCTGGTTCGCCAGAAGCGGCTTAGTCATGCTGGCCACATGACCCAGAAGCCGTACGCCGGCTCCCTCGGCCAATAAAGCGAGATGAGCGCTACAACCCCAGAGTCGGCCACGACTGGACCTAATGGTCAGGGGCCCCTTACCCAGAAAGACATCTGGGTAATCTAGGGTTGCCATATCTTGTAGAGCAAAAAAGGATAGCTTGAGCTGCTGCCAGCCCAAGCCATGGAAAGAGGCCTGCAGGTGCCACAATGCCCACATGCCTCAGACATTTCCTTTAAAACCCAGACATTTCCTTTAAAGTGTAAAAATCTGCCCAGATGGGCATATTGGCCCCACAAAAGAGGACCTGGTTTTCCCAAACATATGACAACCCTCACTTACTGGCAGTGAATTTGCTCAGGATTGGCATGTTTACTGGGAAGTGAACCCTGGGGAGTTCAAGGCAGCTTGCTTCCAACTTTGTGAGCCTTGGGTTGCTGCCTTCTCTGTTTCCAAAGAGAGCAGGTGCGAATTGGGTCAGTATCCTGATCTGAGGCCAGAGCGTGCATCTCTCAGTGCAGCCACGATCCCAGAGAGAAATGCCTTTTCTGAGGCCTGGAAGGCAGAATGGCATGACAGCATAAGCCAACTTAATCCTGTTTAAGAAAGAAAGAATAACTCGAGGATTCACATTGGTTAGATGGGATATTCTTGGGCTTTGCTCTGGTTACACTGTACTCTGTCAACATCTATTGATTCCAAGTGGCTGTTCAGATTTTCCTCGCTGTCTCCTTAAATTAAATTAGCCTTGCTTTGCTTAACACGCTTTGGAATCCAGGACTGTTATTTGAGATATAGCATGTGTGTGTGTTAGTGTTTTAGAAAAGGGAAAGTGATTGCTCCAGCCTTGGCTGTTCCCAAAACCCACAACCTTGAGTAGCCTTTCCCCCAAATTATAGCAGGGTATGCAAACCTTTCTGGGCCTGCAGGCAGATTTACAAATTAGAGAAACTGCCATGGGCCACACACCACACTGCAACCAAGCACACATCACAGCTGACTTTTGTTGAATATAACAGAACGCTGGTACCAAGCCTAATTTCAGCAGGAGGAAGGATGAGAGACAGTGCAGGTCTCTAAGAGTGCGTGTGCTCCTGCAGCCAAATAATTACGATTATTTCAGTTATGCAGTGCTTCCCAGGGGGCGTCCTGAAGCAATTTACAACTTATTCATTTGTTTCATAAAGTTTATAAATCACTTGATTGTTTTTTTAAGAAGCCCTCAAGCAGTTTACAAAACGAATAAGGCTATAAAATTATCAGTTTTTTGTTTTTTTTAAATTGAGCTCAGCAATAAACTAAAAACAGATTAAAGCACATCTCAAGATTCTACATCTCTCTTTTTTTAAAAAATATATTTTTATTGGTTTACAAATACAAAAAAAGAAAACAAAGTTGTACATTCAAACTTCTTAATTACCTCTTAATTCCATTTTTTTGACTTCCCTCAATTTGTCTGAACTTCCTTCGTTTTATAACTTTTAACACAATCCTACTTATTGTTATTCATTCTGGTAGCTTCAATTCATTGTTTATACTTATTATTAGATTTTCACATCACAGAGCTTCCTTAAAACTTACAAACGTAATCTGGTTATCACTTAGTTTTTGCAAATATTGAATAAACTTCTCCCAATCTTCTGTAAATCTTTGATCTCGTCGATTCCGAATCCTTCCTGTCATTCTGTCCAATTCCGCATAGTCCATCATTTTGGCTCTCCAATCTTCTATCGTAGGCAGCTCCTCTTGTTTCCATTTCTGGCTCATCAATATTCTTGCTGCAGTCACTGCGTATAAAAATAACTTCTTCTCTTTCTTGTTTATCTCATTCCCTGTAATACCTAGTAAAAACGCTTCTGGTTTCTTAGTAAATGTATATTTCAACATTTTCTTCAATTCATTATAAATCATTTCCCAGAAGCATTTTACCTTCTTACACTCCTACCACATATGAAAGAAAGTACCCTCCTTTTCTTTACATTTCCAACATTTGTTACTTATCTTATACATTTTTGCTAACTTTACGGGGGTTATATACCATCGATACATCATCTTCATAACATTTTCTTTTATAGCAGTACATGCAGTGAATCTTAAACCATCTTTCCAAAGTCTTTCCCATTCCTCCATTTGTATATTATGTCCTATATCTTTGGCCCAATCAATCATCACAGATTTTACCTCCTCATCCTTCGTATACCATTCCAGCAATATCTTATACATTTTTGCTAAGATCTTACAGTCATTATTTAATATGTCAGTCTGAAATTTGGATTCTTTATCAGCAAAGCCCCTTTCATTTAAATCTTTTCTAAACATCTCATTAATTTGAAAAAAAATGCAGCCAGTCATTCACATAATTCTTAACTTCTTCAAATGGTCTCATTTTCCATTTCCCTTCACTTTTACATATTAATTTCTCATATGTTACCCAACCCCCTCAAGATTCTACATCTCTGGGTAGGCCTTGTCTAAACAAAAATGTTCTTAGCAGGTTCTGAAAAGTGTACAGTGAAGGCACCTGCCTGATATCAATAAGCAGGCAGTTCCAAAGGTGCCACTACACTAAAAGATCAATTCCTTGCCAATGGGGAATGGATAGATCTCAGCTGGATGTAAAAACAATGATTCAAAAGCAACGGGAATAAAGATTTTGTTGAAAGTAGAATGTCAAACAGGCAACAGGGAAGGCGCCTGTTTGATACGCAGTGGGAGGGAGTTCCGCAAGGTAGGTGCCACCACACTAAAGGCCCTCTCCTGTAGAACTTAGTGGTTGGCTGGGGGTGGGTCAATCTGTCAGATGTCCTGGTCCAAAGATGTATAAGGCCAGCTCCTTGAACCTAGCTTGGTAGCTAATTGGCAGCCAACTGCAGTTCTTTGCACAGCAGCATATGATGGTGATATTCTTCCCGGGTGAGCAGCTGAGCAGTTGCATTTCTCACAAGCTGCACCTTTTGAGCCAGCTGCAAGCGCAGCCCACATAGAGCGCATTGCAGCAATCTCACCTGCAGCTTACTGGCGAATGTGCGATTGTGGTAAAGTTTTCCCAGTCATTTCAGCTGCATAATATGGAGAGCGTTGAAGTGGTACATTTTGAAGTACAGTGGTACCTCTGGTTACGAAAGCTTCTGGTTACGAACACTTCGGGTTATGAACTCCGCTAACCAGGAAATAGCTGCTCCTGGTTGCGAACTTTGCCCCAGGATGCGAACGGAAATTGTGCACTAGAGGCGCGCATGCAGCAGGAGGCGCCATTAGCGAAAGCGTGCCTCAGGATAAGAATGGTTTCAGCTTAAGAACGTACCTCTGGAATGAATTAAGTTCGTAACCAGAGGTACCACTGTACATCCTTGAAGACCTCGTTGTAACAAAAGAGGCTCGGGGAAGGTGTGTGTTGATAGGTGCAGGTATGGTCCGATTTTGCATCTTAGCAAAATGAAGTTTGGGTACTGATGGGGTCTTGTTGATCTCTTCAAGCTGTTGACTGGGTGCTGGCAGTCCAGGGATGAGCATACATGCCAGAAGTAGCTCACAGTGTGGTATCTTACTGAGATAATGTGTTTTTTAAAAGCTCCCTCCTTTGCCGGTTTGAGATTCCAAACCTCGCCAGCCTCTCCTCCTGCGACTCTCATTGATTTCAATCTGTCCCACATAACTGCAGCACGCTGGGCTGCCCATAAATTTCCATTAAACAGAATCATGCGTATTAAGTTGTAAATATGAATAAAAGGGCTTTAAATAAGTAGATTGCACAGCTATATTAACCCGCCATTTGGTTTGCCAACTTTATATTAAAAGCATATTTTCTTGCAACGATCGAGATGCTAGATGTGCAAAATAAATAGGCCCTAGCTGTTTTTTTCCTGTTGAATTAATATTAATGTTTGCTTTTCTTTATTGCCACATTTCCCAGCTGCATCAAACGCTGGCAGGGTTGCTAGGATAATATGTTTGAACGGGTATAGGAGGTTATTGTAAATAACCTCTCACTGGTTTTACCAGTGACAAGCAAAAACCACTACGGAGTACAGTGGTGCCTCGGCTTTTGAACATCTCCGTTGACAAACATTTTGGTTTTTGAACACTGAAAAACCTGAAAGTAAATGCTTCGGTTTTCAAACTTGCCTCAGAAGTTGAACATGCCACATGGCTTCTGTATTAAGTTTCCTGTATTGAGTTTCCTGTATTGAGGCTTCCGTTTTTGGTTTTCGAACGTTTTGGAACTCGAACAGCCTTCCGGAATGAATTACATTCAAAAACTGAGGTACCATTGTACATTGCACTACCTAGCTGCAATTTTCTTCTTGGGGAGGAGTGGAAGAGGAGCAGCTCAGGCATGCACAACGGGGCATGTAAATTAATTTTATTAAATTTTGCCCTGCCCTTATTTGATAGCACTATTTATTTTCACGACGACCTTGTGAGGTAGGTGCAGCTGAAAGATTGTGACTGGTTTGAAACCTTACCTTTAACCTGCTATGATATCACGTTAAACAGTCATGGCTCCCCCCCCAAAAAAAAAAAGGATTCTGGGAGTTGAGGGGTTTTTGGTTTTTTAGGATGCTAAGATTTGCTAGGAGACCCACAGAGCTACACTTTCCAGAGTGGTTTAACAATCAATCCCTCTTCCCAGGGAACTCTGGGAATTATAGCTCTGGGAGAGGAATAGGGGTATTTTAACAACTCTCAGCACCCTTAGCAGACAACAGCTCCCAGAATGTTTTGGGGGCAAGGATCCCCACAAGCAGCAGCGGACAGCGTTTTGATCTGGAGGCATCTACACAAGCTTTCCAGCTGGTGAGCCACTATTGGTTATCAGGAGGGGTGTAGGTTGAAGCTCTGGTGAGGTTGGTGCATACACCATGTCCACAAGGAGATGCAGTCCTTGGGCTTAAGGAAAATTCCCCCACTCCTACTTTACAACAAAATCCAGGCCAGAGGTCTGATTTTGGTACAAGCTAGCTTCCTATGGAGAGACGCGGGTGGCGCTGTGGGTTAAACCACAGAGCCCAGGACTTGCCGATCAGAAGGTCAGCGGTTCGAATCCCTGCGATGGGGTGAGCTCCCGTTGCTCGGTTCCTGCTCCTGCCAACCCAGCAGTTCGAAACCACGTCAGAAGTGCAAGTAGATAATGAATAGGAACTGCTCCGGCGGGAAGGTAAACGGCGTTTCTGTGCGCTGCTCTGGTTCACCAGAAGCGGCTTAGTCCTGCTGGCCATATGACCCGGAAGCTGTACGCCGGCTCCCTCAGCCAATAAAGCAAGATGAGTGCGCAACCCCAGAGTCGGTCACGACTGGACCTAAAGGTCAGGGGTCCCTTTACCTTTACCTTTACCTAGCTTCCTATGGCTTAGAAAATGAGCAGCTCTTTCTGATTTTGGCTTGGTGGTGGCCTAATCTAGTTTATTTTGCAAGCCAATCAGATTCCTGCCTGGGAGATTCCATCTCTAAGAATAGTAGGACCATTGTACAAAATCTAAATAAATCCACCTGCCTTTTATTCAGAATGGTTTTCTTGTTACACTGTTGTCTCCCCTGCTGTCAAGAGGCACAGAAACCACAACTCTTCTCATAGAAATGGAAATAACAAGATGCTCCCATACTGGAAACTGGGCAGTTCCTGGGATGGCTCCACATCTGACTCCAAACATATAGAACAAATATCCAGAATCCTGCAAAAAGAAACCTTATTGCAATTTGCAACCAACTCCTCAGTGAATTCAGTTAGCTCCTGCTTACTATTTAGCAAAATAGTTGAAATCCTGTTAATCCAGGCATTTGGTGACTGAAAGATAGTGTTTCTGGCAACCTTGTAATTATCCGCTGTGAGGGTAGGTGATTATTTTACATGTTTTTATATTGGTATTTTTTTAAAGTTTGCAATTGTTTTCCAATGTTTACACACACGCTATTGTTTTATCACTTTTGTTTTTTCCACCCCAGGCTCCTTTGGGAGGAAGCGTAGCATATAAATGAAATAAACAACAGTTGGGAAAGCTCAGCTGGTAGAGCATGAGACTCTTAATCTCAGGGTCTTGGGTTCGAAACCCGCAACGGGCAAAATATTCCTAGATGAACTTCGTGGTCCCTTCTCTACGATTCTATGATTTCTATGAAACAGTGTTTGTGGCAAGCTGCTCTGAGGGCAAAACAACACATGAGGGCAGCAGAGAGCAGCAAAACAAACCTCCGGTGGGGGGGGGGGGGGAGAAGAAGCAAAACTTCAAAGACTGTGGAATATCAGAGAAGTCCTTGTACACTGTGCAGTGTTGTCTACAGCCCATTGGCTTCACATGAGATGGCTTTGCACGAAGAGAAGAAGGTTAATTATTTACTCTTTGGGGGGCAAGGCATATGACCGGTCTTTTCCGTTGGCATCTGTGCAAATGGAGAAGCATTCTCCATTCATATGTTGCACAGTTACTGATTCCTGCAGCTCACTGAAGACTCTTCAACAGCAGGACAGAATCACAGGAAGCTCGCTTGCACAGATTTACCCTGTACATTTAAAGCCCACCCAATGCACACTTAAAACACCGCTTTCTCCCAAACAGTTCTAGGAACTGTAGTTTGCTAGACGCGCTGGGAATTGTAGTTCTGAGAGTGGGAACCTACAATTCCCAGCATTCTTTGGGGGAACTCAGGTGCTTTTTCGAGCACAATTCAAAGTGTTGGTGTTGACCTTTAAAGCCCTAAACGGCCATAGTCTAGTATATCTGAAGGAGCGTCTCCACCCCTATCATTCTCCCTGGACGCTGAGGTCCAGCGCCGAGGGCCTTCTGGCGGTTCCCTCATTGCAAGAAGCAAAGCTACAGGGAACCAGGCAGAGGGCCTTCTCAGTAGTGGCACCCACCCTGTGGAACGCCCTCCCATCAGTTGTCAAAGAGATAAACAACAACCTGTCATTCAGAAGACATCTGAAGGCAGGCCTGTTTAGGGAAGTTTTTAATGTGTGACGTTTTAATGTATTTTTAATCTTTGTTGGAAGCCACCCAGAGTGGCTGGGGAAACCCAGCCAGATGGGCGGGGTACAAATAATAAATAATTAATATTGTTATTATTGTTGTTGTTATTATTATTAAATGTGTATTGAATGGATGTGTTTTAAATGTAGGGTGCTGTCACAGAATGAATGAATAAAACTTTATTTGCATAGCCAACAGGCCATAGCACCGAAGGACAAACACCAACAGAAATACATTACAAATATAGTTAAAATCTTGTGACCTATTAAAACCCTAGGTAAATTAATAATCTCAATACTTAAAACTTAGCAGAAGTAATAAAATAATAGTACTAAAACATGATAATAATCATAAAAACCCAGGCGAGGAATCCGGGTGACCACACTGATATCATTCAGATACCAGCTCTCAATCTCATTGCTCTCTCGATAAATTTGGCAACCTTCTCTGTTGTCGAGCTGTTCTGATCGGCTAGAAGTGAGCACAATTTGGCTTCGCAAGAGCGGCCGGGGATGGCAGATAGGAGCGGCGTGATGGTCTCGTCCCTAAGATCTTTATATAGGGAGCAAGACAAGAGAACGTGTGACGCCGTCTCTACATAGCCAGCTCCACAGGGGCAGAGCCGGTTCTCAAATGGAATTTTTTGATATCTGCCTTCAAGAACAGCTGACGGTAACATATTTAGTCTGGCCAGTGTAAAGGCCCGCCTAAGTTTTGGGATGGTTAAGGTGGACAAATAAGGTGCCCGAAAATCAAAATGGGAGGGGGGCAGATAGGCGTACCAAGCACTAAATTTCTTAATATAGGCCAGATTATTCTGCTGCTCAATATCCTTCAAGCGCTGTTTGATAATGGTTTTTGCCTTGGGGAGACCCACTTCCAGGAGATGCTGTGCTTGTAGGCCACATGTAAGTAGTTTTTGATGCACTACTTTGGACCACCGACTTCTATGAGCGTCTCGTGCTACTAGAGGTAATAGTCCGGATGGGTTTAAATTTAAACGAAGCCAATAGTTGAATGTTCTTATCCAGGTCCGGGTCTCGACGGAGAGGAGGCCGGTCTCCAGCCGTAGGGCCGCATTTGGTACGCATGATGGAACGGCTAGAATCTGTCTTAGGAATTTAGACTGGACTGTTTCGAGTGTGCGGCAATGATTTCCCGTCCAGATTTGGGCCCCGTAGAGTAGTTGTGCCAAGGGTTTTGCTTGAAAGACCTCCAAAGCTGCTGGGATATGTCTACCCCCCTTCGTAAAGTAAAAGCGAGACAGTATTTTGACGCTTTGAGATGCTTTTTCCCTAGCATATTTATGGTGGGCCTCCCAGGCCCCTGTTGACTGGAAAACTACTCCGAGGTATTTGAAAATTTTGACCTGTTCTATTGGCTGATTGTCCATCTCCCATCTGTGATGTCTGTGTCTCCTAGCGAAGACCATGACTTTAGTTTTTTGGTGATTGACCACCAATTGATCTCTCCTGCAGTAAGCTGAGAATTCTCTTAGTAGCCTTTTGAGGCCTACTTTAGTTCGTGATAAGAGAACCGCGTCATCCGCATAGAGGAGCACTGAAATTGATTTTTCGGCCAGTTTGGGGGCATGAAACTCCGGGGATGTTAGGTGTTTGACCATGTCATTGATATATAAGTTAAATAAGGCTGGGGCTAGAATGCAACCCTGCTTGACTCCTTTGGTGGCTGGTACAGGGCCAATTAGTTGCCCATTTACTGAGGCTCTTACATATAACTTGGAGTCTTTATATAGGCTTTTTATCAAGAATAGTAATCTTTTGTCAATGTTGGTAGCATTGAGTTTCGCCCAGAGTTTGATTCGTGAAATCGAGTCAAAGGCCGCCTTTAGGTCAATAAATGCTGCGTATAGAATCCCATGTGTTTTGTTGACATATTTGTCAATGAGATGTGCTAATACGAAGCAATGGTCTATTGTTGTTCTGCCCTGTCACAGAGTGCGCCGGACAGTAAATCACAGTTAACTCTTTATTAGCAAAAACACGATCTCCACAGACTTAGCTGAGCATCAGTCAGGCCCCATGAGCACAGCAGCTCATTCCCTGTGGGCCCTACTCCATGAAATCAGTTGCCGAGGCTGAAAGTCTCCGCATACCTACAGCTGCCTAAGTCCCATCCTCTCCAGCGCTTTCGGAGATTTCGCCTGCCACATTGACTAGGGCAAAATGTGCATGTTGAATGTTGAATGTTGAATGAATATAAATTAGTGGAAACAGCATAGACGTGCCTATTCAGATGAATGCTGAGAAACACAGCTGGATTTTCACGAGAACCTTTTTGGAAATGTGGAGAAGTGAATTTAAGATTGGTGGGGGGAAAGAGAAAAAAGGAGAGAATCTGAACCTGTCATATTCACCGATCCATTGCAAGATCACTTCTCAGGGGAAAAGTGAGGACCATAGGTAAAGGTAAAGGGACCCCTGACTGTTAGGTCCAGTCATGGCTGACTCTAGGGTTGCGGCGCTCATCTCGCTTTATTGGCTGAGAGAGCCGGCGTCCAGCTTCTGGGTCATGTGGCCAGCATGACTAAGCCGCTTCTGGTGAACCAGAGCAGCGCATGGAAACGCCATTTACCTTCCCACCAGAGTGGTACCTATTTATCTACTTGCATTTTGACGTGCTTTCGAACTGCTAGGTGGGTAGGAGCAGGGACTGAGCAACGGGAGCTCACACCGTTGCGGGGATTCGAACCGCTGACCTTCTGATCGGCAAGTCCTAGGCTCAGTGGTTTAACCCACAGCGCCACCCGCGTCCCAGGCCCATAGGTAGAGGCGTGCAATAAGATAACAGAACTCTGGGAATTGATCTGTGCCACCTAGACAGCTCCCTGTCTCCCAGAAAGTAACCGTGTGCTTCAGAAAAACTCCCCAACCCCATTCCTATTGATCCACATAAGGAATAATGGCCAGGCGTGACACATCAGCAGAATTAATCCAATCTCGCCCTCCTCAATTCCATCATCACCCTGTCTTGCCCTCAAGTGAAAAGTATAGATTTCTTTTACCAATCGGCTCATTCATTTACTAGTGTGACAGTGACCTACATTTGCTCTCTTCCCAATAAAAATGAATATGAGAATCAAAACATCAACCCAAACCGTCCCCGGGCGCATTATTTAAAACGCAGCTAAAGGTTACGAGATTCACCCCGTGACATGTTAAATGTTTAGGGATCGCAGGATGCGGTTTTCAGACCCGGGGAGGCAGCTGCGAACACGATCCAAGATGCGGGAGTAGGGCTACATATCCTTCACTTGCTTTTCATGCTTTTGATCCCCATCCCGGTGATTTTGCCCTTGGAGAAACAGTAGCGCTTGAACTTACAGCTGTCTGCAAAAATAACTGCTCCCCTGCTTTTCTCCCCTCTCTTCCCTTCCTCCACCCTAAGAACCCTCCCCAAAAAGCCTCCTCTGTCTCCCCCACCCTCCGTCGCTCCTTTGGCCACTGCAGGAGAGATGATGATCACTTGTACTGGGTGCAGATACTGCTATGAAACAGCCCCCTCCTTGCTCCAGGGAGGTGGTCAAAGAGGTTACTATAAAAGCGAACACATTATTGCCTTTGAGTCATAAAACTGTGTCTTGGGGAAGTATTGCGAGAGCAGGCACGAGGCAACCATCAAACAGAAATGAAGCTTAAGGCAGCATTCTGCGATGATGTTGATGACAGGGCAGTGCATCACAAAAAAGATTTTTTTTGGGGGGGGGGGGAGAGAAGATCCATTAAAAAAAGAAACACAAATCTGTAAGTCGCTTTGTCATAGGAACATAGTGTCATATTCAACTTAGGACCTTAGGGTGAAGGGCAGGTAATAAATTAGAATAGACCCGTTAAAATAATAATAATAATAATAATAATAATAATAATAATAATAATAATAATAATTTTTATTATTTATACCCTCCCCGGCCAGAGCTGGGCTCAGGGCGGCTAACACCAGTAAAAGTACAGTAAAAACATAATAGGGGGGGGGGAAACCAATTTAAAATACGGGTTAAAATGCAATTTAAAATGCAGCCTCATTTTAAAAGTAGCCCATAGAGCAAAACCATAAGGGGAGGGAAACATAAGGGTCAGACTGAGTCCAAACCAAAGGCCAGGTGGAATAGCTCTGTCTTGCAGGCCCTGTGGAAAGATGTCAAGTCCCGCACTGCCCTAGTCTCTTGTGACAGAGCGTTCCACCACGTCGGGGCCAGTACTGAAAAGGCCCTGGCCCTAGTTGAGACCAATCTAACCACCTTGCAACTTGGGACCTCAAATTTGTGGACCTTAAGGTCCTCCGCGGGGCATATCAGGAGAGGCGGTCCCTTAGGTATGTGAACAACCCTGTTAGTTATGTCAACATGTGACCCCTCACCTCATCAGTAGTGCTTTCGGAGGCAGGGGAGAAGTCATCTAAAGCATAACCCTCAACTGTAATGACCAAATTGGGACATCCCGTTTTTGAGCGCCGTGATCTTGCAAGGGTCACGTGACTCGTGGGAGCATGGCTGGGAAGATGCACGTCCCAGTTTTCAGTCTGAACATGTTAGGGGCTTTGCTAAAGGGCTCTGTTCCATTGTCTCATCCCCTCTTCCTCCTCCCTTTCAGAGTCTTCTTCCTCAAAGGTCTCATACCTGCTCTGAATCAGAGCACACAAATGTGCATGGTGTAGGACTCTGAGGCATGTTGAACATTGCCCCATGTGAACATGGCTTCATATTACAGAAGAGGGCGGGGAATTGTGGGCAAGTTGTCTTTATGCTCATCTGGGCATTCATGAACTTTGAGGGTCTGCTGAGAAGTTCCCAGAGGTGTTCCCAGATTCCTTGGAAAACCCAGTTTGACATTCACTGGCAAGTTGAAAAATCTAGGGCGGCGGCTTATGCGTTGTAAAAAACAAGGAGGACGCCGATTTGCATGAAAATTGCAAATGGTAATTCATACGTAGGGACGCACATTTATAAATAATTGTTGTCGTTCGAGGACCCGACCCCCGCAATGTGGAATGAATACACAAGGACACATGATATAAGGTTAATGGGCACGAAAAGGCCACAACTTTATTGATTACAGCAGTGAAAAGGTATTGGCTTAGGCATTGGATGTCTAAAACAAGGGGGTTTATTCACCAGTAGGTGGAGCCTGTTAATGCTAATCCAACTATAGGCTCTCCCCTGATGTCACCGAGGGTCGTGCCATGGCCTCCCCGCCAAGCAGGCATCGGACAGAATACACGACCGCCAGATTCCTTTAACGGAATACCCAAAAATTGAAGGCATAGGCGATGGCCACACCTAGCCCTTCGACACACCACAACACATTATTCCAATGCCTAACCTACCCACCAATACCATGAAAGTTGTGATGATTGCTACGAGGTAGGCGAAAAAACCAAAAAGCCTAATGCCAAATGGAAAAATTCCTACCAGGCCCCCCGGACAACCAGGGCGACCAACCTAAGGTCCATAGCAAGGCCAAGGAAAAACTAAAACCCTGAGCTCAAAGGGTGTGGAGGGTGGGTGACTCGCGACGGGACGACGGAGAGTGACGCCGAGAAGGGGCTGGCGCCGCAGCATTTAGGCTGCTGTAAACGCCCCCCAGAGGCACCTGGTTGGGTGCCTGCCGATGGGTGTGGGCACCAGCCAGGTGAGTGGGGGAGGCAGGGGGCTAGCACCCCCTGCTAGGGGCGGTGCTTGGGCTCCCGCCCACAACCACTCCCCTCTCTTCCAGGGAGGAGAGTCTCTGTCATTTAAATAGAATCACAATATATCTCACTCCAGCTGGGGTAAAGACCTGCACGCTCAGATGCTAAAAACTGTTGATGGCTAAGTTCAAGGTTTCCTGTTGTTCTGATATTTGCACTGGACAATATGAGATGCCTTCAGAGGACCAACAGCTCTTCAAAACAGAGGGCATCAAAGTAGAGTCTGTGGCCACCCTGGAACAAACATGGCATTAGATCACAGCAGAACTACCTCAGGAAATGGAAACTGTTGTCAAGGAAGTCTTGCGATGCATGGAAGCGCTTGATATAGGAAGCTTTACCAAAGTCCCACAAGCAGTGCCCTAGGCCGTACAGCCATCTTCCATGTACTCTGATGATTTGAAAGAGTTTTTTGGGACTGGAATAACACACACAAAAGCAGTGTAGGATTCTTGGTGGATGGACTCCGTTCATCAATGACTTATAGCTTGTGTGGAAAAATACATATCACAGCTGCCCACACTAACAACAAGAAGAAGTGTTGAGTCAGAAATACGACCAATGCCGGGAGATAGTGGCCACCTTTGCTACATTTATCCCTTTATCTGAAATCAGTTATTTTATCTGTAGGTTTCAGGCGCATGGTGGGTGTATATACTAATCCACAGACGTTGCACTGACTGCCTTTGGTGAGTGAGAATTTGCCAGCTCAGCAAATTCTATAAATACGAACTGCTTCTCCTCAGCCTCACTGGCTTCAATGAGTTTCCACCGGTTAAGTTGGTCTCGGACTGAATGCTGGATTTTAATGTCAAACACATGTGCTGGGCTTGACTCACTGTTCCATTGTCATGCCGAGAGAAGTCCTTTGATTTTCTCCTTTCCAAGCCCCACAATATTTAGGATTTCTTCTTGAAAGTCTCCTGAGTCATTCAGTTTCACTCAAAATGTAACATTCATTTAGGAAAAGGAATGACGGGAGGGGAAACCGCAACCAGGGCTGCTTTGTTGTTGTTTACTCTTTGCGCATAGTTACATAGCATTGCTTGAAGAGCGTCTGCTGCTCTCCCTAATACCTCAGAAACCAAAACAAAGCAGGAAGAGAGACACATTCACTTCAATTGGAGGACTTTTCAAGAAAGACTGCTGACCTCAGTTGCCAGTTGGCTAATTACAAGCTTATAAAAATATTGTGGAGCCACTTCTCCAAGGGGAAAGCAAGGCTTCTGAAGATCATGCTATGACTGTCTGTTGCTTCCAAAGTGTTCATGAAGTACCCTAAAACCAAGCGGTTTCTGATTCAAGACTTTAGAATGTCTGAGATAAGAGTTGATCTTAGGGATGCTCAGATATTTTATTGGGTCCACTTTCTGAAGTGAACCAGCGTGATTCACACTTCCCACACTGCTATTGTTCAGAATGCTGCTGTCCTTCAATTCTTGCACTTCTTCAGATTTTGCAAAACAGTCATACCTCGGGTTATAGACGCTTCAGGTTGTGTGCTTTAGGGTTATGGACGCGCTGAAACCTGGAAGTACCGGAACGGGTTACTTCCGGGTTTCGGTGCTTTGCGCATGCGCAGAAGCACTAAATCGCCACTGTGGGTTGCGGCCGCTGTGGGTTGCGAACGTGCCTCCCCTATGGATCATGTTCACAACCCGAGTGTCCACTGTACATTCCTCAGCTCAAAAAAACAACAACATGAACATAAATGCATTTTAGGTTAAAATGGACTTGTATACATTTTAGAATAAAATATGTATATGATGGTTATCTTAGGGTAAAACACACACAAAATGCATATTCTGGGGGGGGGGGCGGGGAAGTCCCGAAAACAATTTTTTCAAGTACTTTGAAAAGTACGATGGCATCAGTTGATGCTGACTGACGTTTGGCATGGGCTTAAGAATGAACCTATGCTGGAAGTGTCAAGAGAAGGAAGGCACCTTTTCCCCACATGTGGTGGACCTGCAAATAGGCTAAATGATTTTGAGAGACAATATGTATTGAATTGAAGAAGATGATTAAGACAACATTCCCCCAAAAGAACAAAAGCCTTTCTTCTGGGAATAATGGAATTGGACATCTCTAAGAAGCTACTTAATTTATTCCTGTATGTGACGAGAGCAGCAAGAGTAACATATGCGCAAAAGTGGAAAGAGAAAGATATACCGTATTTTTCGCTCCATAGGGCGCACCGGACCATAGGGTGCATCTAGTATTTAGGGAGGGAAATAAAGGGAAAAAAAATATCCCCCCCCCCCAGGTCCAGGAGCGGCGGCAGGATTGTACGCAACCTCAACGCCGCTCCTGGACCTTGCGGGGCTGGGGGCTGGGGGTGGGGAAGCCCGAGCTTCCCCCGACCCCAGCCCCCAGAACAGGCAGCTATCCGCAAGCCTTCCAAGCGCAGCGGGAACTCCTGCAGGCCTCCGAAGGCTTGCAGATGGCTGCCTGAAGCCCGGCAAGCACAGCGGGCCTTGGCACTGCACTCGCCGGGTTTCAGGCTGCAGGCTGCTGTCCGCAAGACTTTGGAGCGCTCTGAAGGCTTGAGGATAGCTGCCTGAAGCCTGGAGAGCGAGGGGGGTCGGTGCGCACCAACCCCCCTCGCTCTCCAGGCTTCAGCGAAAGCTTGCATTCGCTCCATAGGACGCACACACATTTCCCCTTCATTTTTGGAGGGGGGAAAGTGCGTCCTATAGAGCGAAAAATATGGTACCAACCAAGGAAGACTGGCTGAAGAAACTGAAAAGGGTATGTGGTATTGTCAAGTTTGACCACAGAAATCAGAGACCAGGAGGAATCTATGTTTAGAGAAGAATGGAAACCCGTCACGGAATATTTGAAGAAACATAATAATAGTCAGATTAACGCTCAAGTAGGATCTGAACTGTAATCAGCAGTAAAACAATTGAGATATTAAGTTAGGCTGAAGAGGCATGTCAGGTATAAAACGCAGCACGATAAGGGGAAACAAGGAAACAGTGGAGTGGAAGTTTACATTTATTAAAAATATGGGGGGACGGACGATGACCAAATATGTAATTAACTTTTGAAAATCAAAATAAAATTGTAAAAAAAGAAAAAGGACAAGAATGATCACATGCTAAGCTGCTATGGTGAAAAAGAAATAGCAGTCAGCTTCCTGGTGTCACTGTGGCTTACCAGGAAGGAGAGAGGGAGCAACTGGAATTCAGAACCATTACTGATTGCGAGGATGAGGAGCAAACAGAAAATAGATAAGAATTCACGCATAGATAAAGCCTATTTTTTTGATGGGAGGGGTCTTGGTGGGCATCCAAATTGCCTACAGTCTCTAAATCGGGGCCTCCTCTTACCTAAGTTCTATGTCACATAAATGGCAGGAGGCACCTAACATCATTTGCTCCCGCTATTAACTTCACACAACAGTCTATATCGCAATGGATGATTGTGATGATCTGCTGCCAATAAATCCTAAAAATGATATTTTATATTTGGCGGGGGGGGGGGCAAACTTACCGCTGACTTCTTTTCTTTTCTTTTCTTTTCTTTTCTTTTCTTTTCTTTTCATTTCTTACCACCCTGTTCCTGTTGCTAACAGCTTTTTATTTCTGAGCCAAAATTGCACCACTCATAACCCTCCACCCGCCCAGTCCAGACAACGGCCATAAAACCTGTCTTGGAAAGAATGATGTCAACCAATTTTTGAGACAGGGCATGGAAAGGAGGCTGACCAGGGTCAAGCTGACATGAAGTCAACAACGCCTTTGCAAATCGCCATTTTTTATATATATAAGGGCTGTATATTAATCTACGTTGGACTGTCCTGCAACCAAACCCCAGGCTTAGCGCTCGTTCCCAAATCACCGTTTGGAGTGCCAACATAATAAAACAGGAATTAATACAGCCTGCTTTCGACATGTTTATGCATTTGTGGTGCACTCTTCCTTCTGAGACTGAAAGAGACATTGCGGCGGCAGCAGCAACAACAGTCTCTGAGACCAAGGATTGAAATAATGGTGCAGATTCAGAACTGTAATGGCTGCCAGCCAGCCTTGGCCAGCACCAGTGCATTCTGGGAAGAGAACATTGTTTGGAACACCCTTCTAGTCTTGATACAAGGCCTTTCCACCCTTACCATTTATAGTTGCATAGTTGCTGTTTGATCCAGTGTTTCTAAGGGTGAATTTGGAGCCGATCGTCTACACCTTTGGTCACTTGTTGCTGTTATTGGAGAGTGAGTGTCAGATTTTCCTTTCCTTGCTAATGCATACCCTCCAACACATCAAGACAACAAACCGGGACGCCATCTTTTGGGCCACCTAAATAACACCCACCAACTCTCTCCACACAGAAACCGGGAATGTGGTACCATTGCGTGGATGCGCCAAACCAGCATTACATCTTGCCAAAAGATTTCACCTTGTAAGCAGGGCTTGTTCCTTCAGTAAACAAGAATTTGAGAGGCTTCAGTAGATTTTCTGACACCGAGTATATTGCTGGATTGTAATTGAATGTGAGATTAGTGTTTACAGGATTATCGTTCTCGCTCCTCCTGACTCTCCTTCCATCTGTTCTCGGTGGGGGGAAGTAGAAAGGACATGTTATTAAAAAGTAGTCACCTCTAATATCCTGGCTGCAGCTCGCTGTTTACACAGATAGCTTATATATAAAGTGAGTCCTGCTCATGATTGGATTGAAGACAGAGTAATTCACTCAAGGGCTTGACTCTCCTTCTAGCTGTGAAGTATATTGTTGCGTACACCTCGTTCAGCAGCAGAAACACAGGAGTACATTACAGCCCTTTCTAGTCAATCACATTTGCCTTGCTGTCATTTCTGGTGTAAAAGGACAAGCTGAGAGCAGGGAAGACTTCATTGTGTGTGGGATTCTTTTCAGGAACAAGAATGTTTGCCGATGTGTGCCAGCTCTGCAATGGGTCTTTTCTGCAATTGACTAGAGTTCGGGTTTTTATCTTTAATGCATTACTATTCCACCTCTGGTGGGACGTGGGTGGCGCTGTGGGTTAAACCACAGAGCCTACGACTTGCCAATCACCAGGTCGGCGGTTCGAATCCCTGCAATGGGGTGAGCTCCCGTTGCTCGGTCCCTGCTCCTGCCAACCTAGCAGTTCGAAAGCACGTCAAAGTGCAAGTAGATAAATAGGTACTTCTCCGGCGTTAAGGTAAATGGCATTTCCGTGCGCTGCTCTGGTTCGCCAGAAGCGGCTTAGTCATGCTGGCCACATGACCAGCTGTACGCCGGCTCCCTCAGCCAGTAAAGTGAGATGAGCGCCACAACCCCAGAGTCAGTCACGATTGGACCTAATGGTCAGGGGTCCCTTTACCTTTACTTATTCCACCTCTGAGGAACTCAAGGGGGCATATATGGTTCTTCCCCTCCTCAGTGAATCCCCACAGCAACCCTGTGAGGTAGGTGAGCCTGAGAGGAGACAGTGACTAGCCCAAGGCAGTCACCTAGGCAGCTTCATGGCTGAGTGGGGAATTGAACCCTGGTCTCCCAGGTCCTAGTCTGGCACGTTAATTGCTACACCACTCTGGCTCAGGGGTGGGGGAAGGCATTCGATTCACTTCACATTTAAAGGTGTACCTGCCAGCACTTTCTTGAAAAACAGGACAGCTATCCTTCAGACAACAATCAGCTATCCTTCAGAAATTATGACTTCTTCACATTTTGCAATGCTGTTCTCCAGCTGAGTAGTGCACACAAGTGTTGTTGTTGTTTAGTTGTTTAGTCATGTCAGACTAAACAACTTGTGACCCCAAGGACCAGAGCACGCCAGGCACTCCTGTCTTCCACTGCCTCCCGCAGTTTGGTCAAACTCATGCTGGTAGCTTCAAGAACACTGTCCAACCATCTCATCCTCTGTCGTCCCCTTCTCCTTGTGCCCTCCATCTTTCCCAACATCAGGGTTTTTTCCAGGGAATCTTCTCTTCTCATGAGGTGGCCAAAGCATTGGAGCCTCAGCTTCAGGATCTGTCCTTCCACTGAGCACTCAGAGCTGATTTCCTTCAGAATGGAGAGGTTTGATCTTCTTGCAGTCCATGGGACTCTCAAGAGTCTCCTCCAGCATCATAATTCAAAAGCATCAACTCTTCGGCGATCAGCCTTCTTTATGGTCCAGCTCTCACTTTCATACATCACTACTGGGAAAACCATAGCTTTAACTATATGGACCTTTGTTGGCAAGGTGATGACAAGTATGCATATACTGTGGTAAAATGCCTCTGTGTGTGTGTGTGTATACACAGTGAGAAAGCTGCTCTCTTTCTTTGTGTGTGTAGGGCAAAATCACGTACAAAAATGGAGAAGCTGGCACTGTAATGCTGATGATATAACTATGGGGAACTGAATGAAAGATGAGAAGCTGAAATTCAAAGGTTTACCCATCCTTAGCTTTGCAGCTGATTTCAAATCAATATGCAACTCCTCGCCTTTGCAGATCTTGACTACACGCGGAAGCTTTCTCCCCCCCTCCTGCTTCTCAGTTTCTTTCTGATTCTCTCTCCCAGTCTTCTTTCCCTGCTTCTCTTCTTCTCCTTTCTGACTGGAATATCAAATGCTTCTCTGCCCTGTCAGTCCCCTCGAATTCTGAGACTCAAAGCAAAGGGAAGAAAAGCACGAGGCAAAGGCAAGGTGGTGGTGGGGACCCAATGACTGGGACTGGAGGATAAACTGCTGGGGAGGGAGGGTTGCAAAGCAGAGTCTACCAAACCATGGACAGCTCCACAGCGGTGGACAAGTTGCTCTGTACTTGGAGACGGCAACATACCTTATTTCATGGATTTGTCCACCTAGCCTAGGACTTTCTGCCCCAAATGGCAGCTGCTTTCCAGAGTCTCAAGCAGAAGTTTTCCCCCGTTGCCTGTGTCTTGAGCCTTTAAGAAAAACTCCCCACAACCTTGGAAGTAAACCTGTTATTTTTCTACAATTGATTCATTCTGCTCTGCAAAGCCAACAGTCGATCCAACTGGGTTTTAACAGGGTTAAACACAACTTCAATAACTTTTAAAAGAGTAGAGTAGGATAAGGAGGTTTGATACAGATATCATAAGCACGAATGTCCCTAACAAGAATTACTTTACTGGCTTGACAAATACACAAGTCGGCCCCAGTACTTCTGCTGATTAGGGTTGCCAACTACCAACAATCAAGCTCTTTGATTCTGGTGCATGCAGTAAATTTCTGGTCCACATTGCACCACTCAGAGGACGATGAACAGATAATGATCATAGAACTGTAGAGCTGGAAGGGTCAATTTAGAGCAAATGTTTTCCTCCTCCACTTCTGACCAGTAAAGAAGGGGGAGGGATTCCCCCAGTTAAGTCTCAGCCAGACAGGATGAGCCTTGCATCCTTCCACAAGTTCACCTCAGGACCTGCAAGATATCTGCGCAGGCTGACATAATTCTCTGGCTGCTGCGAACAGCCTGTCTCCCCACAGGACTCTCAGAAGCGAGTAAGGTCCCGGAAAAAGATGTTGGAAACAAACCTCCAATGGTTTGGAAGACAGCCAATCAAAGTTTGCAGATAGAGGATGGCAACCCACAGGCAGAAACGACTTAGAAAACAATCACCGTACTTGTCCTTATCTGAGGTCACAGGAATTATTCTGAGTGTGTGTCCCTCTCCCTCAAAACAGCCCTGCTTTCTTTCTTGTGATCTGGTATTCTGACAAGGACCCAGGGCTATATGATCCATTAGCAGTTGCGAGCGGAATGCTCAGAATGAAGATAAATTAATCCCATTGACATCAATGGGGCTCATTCATCTTCGGCTCAAGTATTCCGGATCAACCCTTTTGTGAACCAGGCTGTAGTCACCTCTGCTGAAGAGGGAGCAGTGGATTGATGACTGTCTCCTCGAGGGGGGAAAGTGAGAGATGCATGGATTTGAAAACAAGCAATCCGTCCACCGCCCAGCCAGCCCATTGAGTCGGATGAAACCACCTGAAACCCAAACACCGACGGTCACGTCTGCGCAATCGGCGATCTTCGCAAAGATTAACACAGCGCACCAGGCATTGTAAGGTGACCCAACAAGGTTGCTCCATAAATTGTAATGGTTGCTTGCCCCAGACTGCAAAACCAGTGTTTGCCTGTCAGCACACACAGTATGGTCAGGCAAAGGTCGTGGCTCACAGACCTCAGAGTTCTCACTGCAGGTGCTGCTGACTTATTTAATTATTTATATATTTTAAAAAATCAGTGCTCGTCATGGGGGGGGGGGGAAGGAATGTCACGCAGCCAACGTCTGGGCTCCTATGCAGTGTTCATTGTAGACAGGCCCAAAGGGAAATGAAGATGGCGGCTTCAGCTGCCTCAGAGGGCCTTCTCAGTGGTAGCACCTGCCCTGTGGAACACCCTCACATCAGATGTCATGGAAATAAACAACTATCTGACTTTTAGAAGACATCTGAAGGCAGCCCTGTTTAGGGTAGCTTTTAATGTTTGATGTTTTTTCGTGTTTTTAATATTCTGTTGGGAGCTGCCCAGAGTAGCTGGGGAAACCCAGTCAGATGGGTAGCATATAAATAATAAATTATTATTATTATTATTATTATTATTATTATTATTATTATTAGATGACAAGTTGGTTAGGGCGTAGTGGTGATAATGCCAAGGTTGCAGGTATGATCCCCATATGGGATAGCTGCATATTCCTGCCTTGCAGAGGGTTGGACTAGATGATCCTCAAGGTCCCTTACAACTCTACAATTCTGTGATTCTGTTGCTGAATACCGAGCGGCTGGTGCTTTGGTGCAGGTGCCTCTAGTGCCGCTTCCAGTAAGAACGTTGGAAACTACCTTAGAACATTGGCCCATTGAGTTCAGTACTGTCCACTCTGACCGGTGGTGGTTGTCCCTGCTCAGAAAGGGGAAACATTCCTCGCCCTACCTGGAGATCCCGGGGATCAGGTTCGAGGCCCGTCTGCATTCACAGCAGATGCTCTGCCCCAGAGACGTGGCCATTTCGTCAGCCTATCCCTGTCAACCACAGGGATTTGGTCCGCTTTTTGGCCAACCCAGTCCGATGGCTGGGAGATCGCAAACTCCCAATCAGATTATGTCCTCCTCCAGATGTCGCGATGCATTTTTGATGTGCAAATATACTTATTTTACATCAAAGATGTGTACAGAATGCATGTTTTATGGAAGAGTGCATTAAAAGCTGTGCATTTTATGTTTGTGTGCGTTCTTGCGAAAAAAAAGAGAAATGGCACACAAAAGGGAATGGGACAGAGCAGGGATTGAGCAGCAGGAAGACTGAAAATGGGCAGCATTAGATGCCCAAGACGCCGCTTGATTTGAAGTCTATTGCTCCTAGGATTAGTTCCATTTCGAAGTTTCCTGCTGACTTAATGGGCTTCACCTAGATTTAATTGCATGTTTGTATATGGATTATCATATTACAGACAATTGATTAGACCGAATCTGTTTCTATAATTAGATTGACCTTTCGGTGATTATATTGCTTCTAAAAATGCTTGTTGACACTGCTTGGGTTCTCTAGGCTTAATAGAGAGCTTGTGTCACATAATAATAAGATGCAAAGCAAATTAGAGGGTCATTTTATTGGAATGGCATTAGTACACGATGAAAGAGAAACCACTTCAACACACATTTCATGGACCAATATGTACATATATATAAAACTACTGCTGTGGCAAAATTGGTTGTCTGAGTTCTCAAATGTATTCTCCCCCTATGAAAGAGGCTTTTGCTTTTCTGCCTCTTTAATGGGGTACTTTAGGAAAAATATGGGGGGGGCAGGTTTGGACTTGTTGTGACCTTGTGACATCTTCCCTTGAGATTTATTTGAAGCATGAGCAACTGGGGACACTGGCTGATGATTGCTTTTAAGGAAAGTCCAGGCCATGGCAGAGATAATTTTGTTGAACGAAAGAGGGGAGACTCACAAACACTCATCAACCCCTTTGAAAGTCAGATGTCTGCAGACCACCCATGAGAATTTCTACCCCCAAAATATCTCCCCTTCCAGGAATTTTGAATCCGATTTCTTTTCTCATAAATTCATGGAGAAATTGGGAGGTTTCGGGGGGGGGGGGGGTAGAGGATGTGGGATGGAAATTGGTTTAGTGCTACCGCAAAGTGTCAGTGGGCCCTGGATTTTGTCTTGCAAACTCATCAGTGAGTGCTTGCATCAGTCAACAAAATCAAATCAATAATGAAATCAAATAATCAAATCAATAATGAAAAGACTTGTTTTGGTTGCTCTTTCTCCTTCCAGTTCAATTCAAGGTGCTGCTTTGAAGCTTGAAAAGACCTCAGTAGCTTGGGACATATATATAGGTTCCTTCCCCCATGCTTCATTTGAAACCTGAGGCCCTGCTCCAGATTTTTCTGCCATCCGAGGTGCAGCTATGAGGAGTAGGGACTTCTAAGTGGTGGTGCCCAATTTGCGGAATGCCCTTTCAGGCGAGATCCATCAATCCCTGTCACCGTGTGCTTTCGGGCAGCTGACTAGCTTCTTTTTTGGTGATCACTCGTAGCCGAGTAAGATTGCCCTCCATGAACATGGTCTTAACCGTGAGTCCGTAGGTGATTGTGGAGGCCAATTCTGGATCCACACGTCCTTCCACAGTGGGGACATAAGTTTCCGGGTGGGAGTTGATCATGGTGAGGGTTTGACAAATGTGCCTTCCTCTTAGCTTGTTTCTCCTTTTCGCCCTGAGTTCGTGCTTCTTCAAAGTCCATGACACCTTTGGTAAAGTCTGTTCTCCAACTGGAACGCTCGCAGGTCACATTGAGTGCTCCAGTGACTAGCACATAGTCCCAAAAGACCTTTGGCTGAATTTCTCTTTTGACTGCTGTTTTATGAATTGCTGCTCTCACTGCTTAACAGAGTTCTTGGCCCCTTGTGTTAATGATTTCTGACTGGTATATATGGTTGACGAGTATGTTCACTTTTTTTTTTGCATGATTTTATTTTGCAAATAGTTTCCTGTTGGGCAAGGAAGGTGGGATAGGTGCTTTTAAAAACAAAACATTGATGAAAGAAACATGCAAGGAGGATAACTCTGAGAGAAGGCAAATGGTTTTCTGGGCTTACGCTGCCCAACAAAAGGAAGAGAGCTTTGAGAATCCCATTAATGCCCTCCCGCAGATGAGTCTACAGCAGATGTAACACAATCTTTGCTCCGGTGGCTTCAGTGAGATTGAGTCACTTGGCTGCAGAGGATCTGGTCTGGAGTGCGGCACGTAGCTTATGGTTGCGAAGGATTTATTAAGGCAAAGGTTACTCGAGGCAAATCCATCATGTAATCTTAGATCTGACAGGGTGCTGCCATCTGTAAGAAGCAAGGGACTTGTAGCAGTAAGTGCTACTTAAAACTGAAGGGAGGAGGGACTCCCCCCCCCCCGCATGATAAATCGGGTACCTGCTACATGTAAAGTACGGCAAAAGGCAGAGTAATCGGATGTGAAATGGAATTAGGCGAGGCACGAGGTGATGATTTCCCACAGACTGCCTCTGCCATAGAAAGAGAGAAAATGTTTGTACTAAGTCAGCATGTTAAAATGTGCTGCATTAAAAAAAAGAATTCCTTGCTGTACAACACAGAGGTAACACTAAAGCCACACATCCCTCCAAAAGTTCACCCTATGGTCTTGATCCCTGCAGTCAGGTTGACCCATCCTGGGCCAGATCAAGGACCACTTGTCGCAGCCTGGATCTGGTCCCAAACTAGATCAGGGGTGGGGCTGTCCAGAGCAGCTGTTTACCAGCTCCACCTGGTACATAGGCTGAGACCCTATCTGCCTGCGGACTGCCTCGCCAGAGTGGTGCATGCTCTGGTTATCTCCCGCTTGGACTACTGCAATGCGCTCTATGTGGGGCTAACTTTGAAGGTGATCGGAAACTACAACTAATCCAAAATGCAGCAGCTAGACTGGTGACTGGGAGCGGCTGCCCAGACGACATAACACCGGTCTTGAAAGACCTACATTGGCTCCCAGCACGTTTCCAAGCACAATTCAAAGTGTTGGTGCTGACCTTTAAAGCCCTAAACGGCCTCGCTCCAGTATATCTGAAGGAGCGTCTCCACCCCATCGTTCCACCCGGACACTGAGGTCCAGCGCTGAGGGCCTTCTGGCGGTTTCCTCACTGTGAGAAGCCATGTTACAGGGAAGCTGGCAGAGGGCCTTCTCGGTAGTGGCACCCGTTCTCTGGAACCAGATGTCAAAGAGAACAACAACTAAGACATTTGAAGGCAGCCCTGTTTAGGGAAGCTTTTAATGTTTGATGCATTACTGTATTTTAATATTTTGTTTAATATTTTGTGGGGAAGCACAGCCAGATGGGTGGGGTATAAATAAATTATTATTATTATTATTATTATTATTATTATTATTATTTAAAAACAAAGAAACCAATTGAACCATACAGCTGGGAGGTAGGTAGGGAAAGGAGAAGTTGTGTCTCTTTCTGCTGCTCACTGCCACTCCTGACCGAGAGCAGTGGGGTCCATTTCATAGGGTGCTCTTTCGTGAGGGGCTTCCCCACAGGGAAGCAGCTTGCAAAGATACACCCTGAACCATGCAGGATTGGTGCCTCTGCTGACAGAGCTGTCAATCCTGCATGGTGCTGCTACAAGGAGGGGCATCAGGCAAGAAGGAGAGTCAGGTGGCTGCTACCTTCTCCTGGGAAGACACAGCCAGCCGTGGGGGTAGGATTTGGCCTTTTTGTGGGGTTTCCGCTCCTGGTACCTGACTCCCCTTTTGACTTGATGCCCTAAACACACTAACAGCTATGGATAGCTCTGGCCAGACACCTCAACCTGGATCAATCCGCAACTGCCTGTATACAACTCATCCGAGTCCCTCCAGATACGCCCAGCTTGGCTCGGGAATTGGCTGACTCTGGTGCATAGCCATAGTTCCCTCACGATCCATCGTAACTTGGACATGCTGCAGAAAAAAGGCCTTCAAGAAATGTGTCTTTCCTGGACTACACAGAATTGGATAAGATGACAGGAAGGATCCGAAACCGGAGGGACCAGAGGTTCTCAGAAGACTGGAGTAAACCAGACAGAGGGCCTTCTGGGTAGTGTTGCCCACCCTGTGGAACACCCTCCCTTCAGATGTGAAGGAAATAAGCAGCTATCCTATCTTTAAAAGACATGTGAAGGCAGCCCTGTTTAGGGAAGCTTTTAATATTTAATGCTGTACTGTTTTAAACATTCAATTGGGAGCTGCCAATATATGTGAACTATTTGAAAAGCAACTGTAATCAACAGATTATGCTAGTAGGACTGCAAGAAGTTTTGTAAGGAGGATTATACGAAATATTGCAGGGGAAAAAATTATGAATAGAATTATTAGTTAAGGATTCTTAAAAGTAATAGTGAAGTTAGTGAAATGCAGATTAAGGGATAGAGATTGAAAAACCTTCAGATGTAGTTGATGGAAGTCCAAAATATTGTATAAGATATGAATATATGTTACATGATTTATGGAAATTATATGTAAAATTGAATAAAAAATTATAAAAAGAAAAGAAAGAAATGTGTCTTCCCAACTGCTTATATCGGCAAGGAAAACCTGGCGGCTTGGCTTTTTTCCTGCCTGGCTAAGAAACCCACAGAAGCGTGCCCAGTAAGCAATTTGCTCTGAAAAATAAATGGTGGTGAACTGGAGCCTTTCTGAGCCTCTGCCTCCAATCAGTTTTTCCTATGCTGTGCTTCCTTTTTGGAGAATAAGAGTCTCTTAAAGGGCCAGCCGCCTGGCCTGAGAACATGCACTTTTCTTGCACCAACTGCCTGGTATAGTCTCTGCACCACTAGACCCATGAATTAATGTGGAAGTAAGGATGACTCAAAAGGGACGCGGGTGGCGCTGTGGGTTAAACCACAGAGCCTAGGACTTGCTGATCAGAAGGTCGGTGGTTTGAATCCCCACGACGGGGTGAGCTTCCATTGCTCACTCCCTGCTCCTGCCCACCTAGCAGTTCGAAAGCACGTCAAAGTGCAAGTAGATAAATAGGTACCACTCTGGCGGGAAGGTCAACGGCATTTCTGTGCACTGCTCTGGTTCGACAGAAGCGGCTTAGTCATGCTGGCCATATGACCTAGAAGCTGTATGCCGGCTCCCTCGGCCAATAAAGCGAGATGAGCGCCGCAACCCCAGAGTCAGTCACGACTGGACCTAATGGCCAGGGGTCCCTTTACCTTTTTTTAAGGATGACTCAGATAATCACTCAGTTTCAGTCCCTCATTTTCCCAGTCTCCAGTTCTCCACATTTCCACATAATCCTCATGAAAATTTATCAGTATTTAAAAGTGACTTGCTCCTAATATACACATTTTTGTATGCAATTTCCTCTGACATGCACTTTTTTTTTTTGCAAAGCATATTGTCCCAATTATAATGAATTTTTGTATGTTTCCTCTCCACTAATATATGCATTTTTATGCACACTTTGCCTTGGTTACTAGACAAGAAGAACTGCATTGCAAAATTCAGAGCAGTGTGAGTTCAAAGAACAGCTATGTTTCAGTTCATATAGTGGTTATGGAAAGTGTAAATTAGGTAAATTTTGTTCTAGATGTGAACTGAATCTAATTTCTCCCCCCATCTCTACTTGCGAAGCAACCGGTTCCTTTGGCCCAGGATTCCTTGTGTCTGTAAGGTGCCTGCCTCAAATTCTATGGGCCCTGGAATTGTGGATTCTGGTCCAGCAGCCTCCTGGCTGCTCTTCTCTGTTTCAGCACCAGACTCAGAGACAGTGGCACTATAGCCTCTGGCCCAGTGACCTAGTCATTGGCAGAATTCATGTTCAAGATGAAGCCATTCCAAAATCTGCAGTACTTTTGACTAGGGATGTAAGGAGGACCTGTCAAATTCAGTTGTCTCCGTTTCTCATTTTTCCTATCTTAAATTCAGCTCCACACCTGCCCGCAGCCGCAGCCATCAAAAAGAAAATTCCTTGTAAAAACTCACCAACATTTCAGTGCAAATTTCCCCTAATCATCACACAATTTTGTAAGCAGTTTCGGCAAGTGTTTCGCAAGGACTTTCCCCTAACAAAATGCGTGCTTGTATGTTATTTTCTCAACTATATTTAATAATAATAGTAATAATAATAATAATAATAATAATAAAAAAAAATTATGCACAGTTTCCTTAAATGGATGCATCTCTGTAAACATTGGTTGGAGAACTGCGTCACAAAATTCAGATAGGTGTGAATTTTGAAGGCTGGTCTCACATCATTTGAGAAAGTGCAGATTACATAAATTTACCTATAAAAAGCAACCTGAACTGTATTTCTCCCACATCCCTCTTTTTGACAAATCCTGCTACAACATAGGAAGATGCCATGTTTGAAGACAGACCATTGGTTTTTCTCACTCAGCCTTCCCTCAGCTTGGTGCCTGTCAGATGTTTTAGATCATGGGTAGGCAAACTAAGGCCTGAGGGGCCAGATCTGGCTCAATCACCTTTGAAATCCGGCCCGTGGATGGTCCGGGAATCAGCGTGTTTTTACATGAGTAGAATGTGTCCTTTTATTTAAAATGCACCTCTGGGTTATTTGTGGGGCATAGGAATTCGTTCATTTTTTTCTTCAAAATATAGTCCGGCCCCTCACAAGGTCTGAGGGACAGTGGACTGGCCCCCTGCTAAAAAAGTTTGCTGACCCCTGTTTTAGACCATCGAAGGTCCAAACAGCCCTGACCCATATGGCTAATAATGAAGGATCTTGGGAGTTGTAGTCCAAAACACTTGGCAGGCACTAGGTTGTGGAAGAATGATGAAGTCTATTCTGATTTCCAAAAAGTCTCCTCCAAAACTTTGACCACCTGAAATTGGGACCTTTCACATACAAAAATGTGCTTTTTCACTGAGTGATGGGCTCTTCGCCACAACCATAGGTACAAAAATTCCACAATATCTGCATCCTTCCAATATTTTAGCTCATTTCCATGTTGTTGCTGTTCTTTCAAATGAGGTTTGGATTGGAGAACTTCCCTGATGGTCTTCATCGATGGGAAAGAGGAGGTGCTTGGAATTCCACCAGCCACCCCACTTCCAAACATCAAAAGAATCCATTTGGGCCAGCTGTAATATCAGGAGAAACCCTACTAAGTAAATAATTCTGCTGCCTTTTAATTAAAGTTCATCCTGAAAGAGCTTCCATGGTCTCCATACCACCAGAGCCCACTAGGTGCCAGTATGTTCTTCGGAATTCAAACTACGCATCAGGTAAAACAGCAATCTTGTCTGAATCTTGTTAGGAAGACTGTGATTGAAGAAATAATGACCCTTAGAATAATAGCTCGGAAACAACATTTTAAAAATGCATGCAAACGGCGTTTTCTTTCCAGTGGGGGAGCCATGTGTAAAATGCTCCATGAGTTGAAAGTGAGCTTGCAAGGCACTGACACCATTTGTTGTGTGTGTGTGTGCGTGTGTGTTTCAGAGAAGCATGCATCAAAATCAGGAGGGGTTCAGAGAAGGGCATTGGAGATGGTCAGCGTGTGGAAAACGGGTCCTTTTAGGTAATGCGTATGTATAACCTGGAGATAAAAAGGCTGAGCAGGGTGGGAGGGATGTAAAAGCCCTCTTCAACTATCTGAAGGGCTGGCGCATGGGAGGGGGCAGAGACCAGTGGGGGCTGGTACCCATTGGGTCTGCTGGGGAGGGAAGGCAGGGAACCCAAAATTAAGTGGAGCCAGGGCAAATAATAGAATTGTAGAGTTGGAAGGGGCCACAAGGAGTCATCTGTTTCAACCCCTTCAATGCTGGAATCTGTCACCCAACATGGGATTTGAACCCACAACACTGGGATTCAGAGTCTCATGCTCTCCTGACTGAGCTATCCAGCTATCTAGTTTTGTCCTCCTTCCTGCTGATTTCTGCAACGCTGAGAACGAGGAGGAGGAGGAAGCTGATAAGCAATCCTATTCAGGCATAGGAAATGTTGCATTCATTTTCCTGATAGTAATGCTAGTATTCTGTCTCTTTTCCTAACATTCCTTTCATACTGCGGTCCTTGTTGTGTTACAGAAACTGTGCCTTTTAGTCTGATATACCGGTGTGTCACACTAAATTTCATTCACACCAGTGGGTGCAGGGTGACACAACAAACTTCTTTGGACAACATCACTATTCCCTGGCCTGGATTTCGCCCGTGTGTGCATCTGTTCCCCCTTGTTTCCTGCATGAAAGTGGCAGGAAAGAACTGTATGTATGCTGGTATACTGCTCCAAATTCCATCAATTTATTTGTATGTTCACTTTTCCTCTCAAAAAACCCCCAAAATACCATGCTCACAGTGGCTTGCAAAAAGAGAGAGAGGCAAAAACCAAGAATGCATTGCAAACAAACACTACAAAAACTATTTCATAATGACATAGCTAAACAACAGCAAAACAATAACAGTAACACAGTAACTTAGTGACAATTTAAGAGCACAGAAAAACAGTACAGTGGTACCTCGGGCTACAGGAGCTTCGGGTTACAGACGCTTCAGGTTACAGACTCCGCTAACCCAGAAATAGTACCTCAGGTTAAGAACTTTACTTCAGGATGAGAACAGAAATTGTGCGGCGGTGGCGCAGCGACAGCGGGAGGCCCCATTAGCTAAAGTGGTACCTCAGGTTAAGAACAGTTTCAGGTTAAGAACAGACCTCCGGAACAAATTAGGTTCTTAACCTGAGGTACCACTGTAGAAAATATAATACCACACAATGTAACCCATATTACAATACTATAAATATAACAAGGTTACTTAAATGGCATGCAACACTCAATAGCAAAAATTACAAGGCAGCTTCACGGTTTCATCTTAGTCCTAGAAGCACCCCTCCCATGATATTGCACAGGGTCCCTCTCCTGCAGCTACTTGCAAGGGCATGATTTTTCTGCGCTAATGGGGTTGCAAACAGATTTCTTGTCCTGGAAGCAATTAACATGGAAATGAATGCTAAACTTTCACTCTGCCCTGCTAGATTTCTGGAAGTAGGTTTCCCGTTACATGAAGGGAAGAAACTGCTGTGTGAATGCTGCCTGGATGTAAGAAGGAAGACAGGCTGGGGTCAGGCTGGGGGTGATGGGGCAGTGCCCATACGTGCCCTGAGGAACCATCCTCCAGGTGCAGCAATCTGTTCTCTGATGCCTCAGAGGGCAGGATGGGATCTGAGGGGAATCAGTTACAGGAGGGTAGATTTGGGTTGGACGTGGCATGAAATGTCATGATGCTAAGAGCAGTTCAACAATGGCTCCAATTACGTAGAAGATGGACGGTTCTCTCCTTCAATGGAGGTCTTCTTGCAGAGCCTAGGAAACATCTGCTGGGGATGCCTGTCCTCTCTTGAGTAGGTTATCGTCAACACCGATTATCACCCTCCTCCATTTCTGTGGCACTAAGACCCGGTCTTAAGCAAGAAACAGAAAGATGAATGAGGGTGTTGAGAAGTAGAATGGGCGGTGTCATTTCAGGTGGGGGGGAATCACATGGTTGAAAGTGTATAGGGGGGGGGAATGTCTGCAAGTAGACAGCTAGCAGGAGAGGGAATGGGGCTGGGATATAAATCTTTCTCCCTGCTATGTGTGTTTGATTTGGTGGCATTCTTTTTAAATTGGTAGGGTGTAGCTAAAATAAGTATCTCCCCTCCATAGCAGCATAAAGTGGTAGAGTCCACTCTAGGATTCTACAACTTCCACATGGATGTGGACACCTGCAATGGAATGTGGGATGAACAAGGGAAGAACATTTTAGACTGCTGGTGGGTGATGAAAATGTTTAAATACTCCTATACATCAAACCAATCTCATCCGTAGAAGTCAACACAGCAGGCTGTATTAGGACCATTTATCCCATTCTGCTTTGTTTATTTTTTTTACCTTGCATGGAGGTGTTTGCTGTGTGTTTTTTAATGAGGGATTTTCAAAAATCTGCCCTCCCAAGTGGTACAGTCCACTCTGATGCTTCCAGGATTTTTCTCCTTTCCTGATACTGCATCAGGGCCAATAGGTGGATGGGAGGGGGAGGGGAGCAAAGGAAGGGGCAGAAGCTGTGGCTACCTGGCTTGCTGCTGCTCCATTCAGCTCTGTCCAACCTTTGAAAAAGTAATGAAATAAGATTAGGGCATGTCAGAACCCCCCCCAAATTTGGTAAGCTTGTGAAATGTGCTTGCACCTTTGCACGTTGCATTGGTCTGTCTACATGGCATGTAGTAGGAGGAAGAAGAAAAAGAAGAGTTTGGATTTGATATCCTGCTTTATCACTACTCGAAGGAGTCTCAAAGCAGCTCACAATCTCCTTCCCTTCCTCCCCCACAACAAACACTGTGAGGTGAGTGAGGCTGAGAGACTTCAGAGAAGTGTGACTACCCCAAGGTCACCCAGCAGCTGCATGTGGAGGAGCAGGGAAGTGAACCCAGTTCACCAGATTACGACTCCGCCGCTCTTAACCACTACACCACACTGTTGGTAGTCAGAGAGATGGAGAGGGGAGAGTGTTGGCACCACAATGCAGAATAAATATTATTTCCCTATTACAGATGTAAGGGGGGGGGGATGCTCCTTTTCCCTTATGGGGTATCTAAGAGCCCATATAGAGTCCTTATGTAGGTTTTCTATCAGTAGGAGAAAATGACAGAGGCTAACCAGAGATTATTGAGATGCAAAGCAGCTAGTAAGCCTGATCTTTATTACACTGTTGCAACAGGATTCCCCACTCCCCCCACACAGGGAGGGAGGAGAGGAACCCAGAACAATTGTGTCTAAGCTCTTATATAGACATTTGCTCAAGACCACCCCCCAAAACATCATACATACATCACAGAAAGAGGTGGTCCCCAGCATAAATTTGAGTGAGTTGCTTCTCTCCTGTCTGCCAGGATACCTGATAATGCTTTATCTGATTGCCTTTTCTGGGTAGCCTGGCCATTCCTTTGAGATGGTAAATACTTAGTTCCTGAATCTCTTGCGCATATTGATAGTGTGCTCAGTTTAAGAGATACTTGCCAGACTATATTTAAAGGGAGGTGTAAGCCCCTACAGCCTAAGACAGTTGGAAAGCTTTTCCCATTTCCTTCCTCCTTGCAGAGAAATATTTGAGGTCAATTTGGGAGAGTCAAAATGGCTTCAGGATTGCTCTCCTGTACTGCTTCAGACACTATATACCAGACTCATACCAATAACGCTCATACCAATAACGAACTTAGTTGGTCTCTAAGGTGCTACAGGAAGGATTTTTTTTTAAAAAATTGTTTTTACTTATGCATGTGTGTTTGCCTTGTGCATTTATGTGCATTTATTCTATATAAATAAGACCTTAGAATTCCTATAACAAGAGCTATAGAGAGGAACACAGATTCCAGGGTCATCTTTCCCATAATGGGCAGTCTCTCTCTCTCTCTCTCTCTCTCTCTCTCTCTCTCTCTGTGTGTGTGTGTTTTCCCGATGGAATAGTTGTTGACACTGTGTCTGCTTGATCCAAGCACCAGATGCACTTCCAATCCAATCTGACTCTTCAGGCTTCTTGGAAGTGTCTGATATTGCAAAGCCCCAGGAAGCCTCCAGAGGAGGGCGATGCCAGGTGGCTTGCAGCCAATTAGTTGCTGCTGTCGGCACAACCAGGACAATCTTGGAGAATCCGTGGGGGCGATTCTCCCCACCGCCATGAGCAGTGCAAATCGTAAAAAGGTGCTGCTGGCTCTTTTTCCTGCAGTTTCACCTGGCTTTCCCTCTAGCTAAAGGTGGCACCAGCTTCTTACAAATCACAGGCACGGCATAATGAGGAAGAAGGACTAGGTTGCATTTAGCAAGAATGCTGAATTGATGATCCACACAGCCCTGATGTTGCTGGTGAACTTCCCCTGTTTCCATGGCAACCGTATTATGTCATGTTAGCCTGTCCTCGGTGTTACTTAGAGCATCAAGGTCTCAGCGAGTGCCTAATTTGCTGGTGAGACCAAACCGGGCTAGAATATTAGACGGGGCTTATTATGATGAAGCATTGTGTATGCCATGGATTTCCCACCTTCTGTTGCGCTGGCAATTTACACCTTGAAAGGTTAAGTGCTCAAATGGCAAAGAGGAAAGCGACCATTAAGAAGATGAAAGATGAAAAGCACCCATATTGTGCAACCCATCCCCCCTCCCCCCCGTATTCAATGCACTTCCAAGTTCTCAAACCTCAACCGTTAACCTCAAGGGTTTGGAGACCCAGAACGGAGATGGATCCAGTCCAAGAAGAAAAACATTCCCCTTTTCTCCAGCAACAGTCGGCTGATTTACAAAGAGAGAAGATTAGACATTTAACCTCGAGGCATTTTTAAAAAATAAATAAAGGAAAAAGAAAAAGAACCAGAATCTACATTCTTTATAGAGCGAGTAACATCAAAACTCTTTCAGCAATCCTGTAAACTTTGTATGAAATCACACTGGCCATAATCCAGCAAGGCAGGAATAAAAATTTGTAGATTGCCCTATTTTATTTTATTTTAAAGCTGCAACTGCACCAGTTGACTGTTTAGCAGGGACTGATGGTCTTTCATGGCTCTCCATGCTCTGCCCATGAACTAGATGATTGGTGTAGCTAAGACTTACTGTATTTTTTCATGTATAAGATGCCCTTTTTTTCTTTAAAAATTATGTGAAAAATTTGGGGTCGTCTTATACACGGATAGTGCTGAAGGGGGATGGGCAATTGGTTGAAGCCACAAGCAGGAGATTGTCAGTTGCTATTTGGTGATTGACTGGTGGCCGAGGCAAGGGCTGTTGTTGATTGGCTGCCCCTGTAGCAATTGGGTGGGCGATTGGTGGCTTTTGCGTAGCTTGCGATTTTAAGAGTCGTTCAGTCTGGTGAGTGATTTTTGGCAAAGCTCAACAACTGTGGACAATCCTCCTCCCAAAAGCTTATTAACTCTACAAATCTTGACAATCTCCCCCCATTTTCTTAATTTGGAGTCCTCCAAAACAGGGGGTGCTTATACATGTGGGCATGTTATACATGGAAAAACATGGTACTTGAGAGGGTGCACACAGCTCTGGCTGCTGGAATAGTCTGGAGTACCAAACACAGAGCATCTGTTTACGTGCATGGTTACCTTGATGTACCGGAACCTCCTTGCATTTTGTTACCCTCATAATTCTGCTGCTTAGAACTCCACACCCATTTTTACAACCGTGTGTATGGGACACACAAACCACACTTTATCATATGCATGAAGTGTAATTCTCAGTTGTTGTTGGTACACACACACACACACACCACCACCAACTGAGAATTACACTTCATGCATCTGATAAAGTAGACTGTAGTCCATAAAACCTTATGCCATAATACAGTGGTACCTCGGGTTACATACGCTTCAGGTTACATACGCTTCAGATTACAGACTCCACTAACCCAGAAATAGTACCTCGGGTTAAGAACTTTGCTTCAGGATGAGAACAGAAATCGTGCTCCGGCGGCACAGCGGCAGCAGGAGGCCCCATTAGCTAAAGTGGTGCTTCAGGTTAAGAACAGTTTCAGGTTAAGAACGGACCTCCGGAACGAATTAAATATTAACCCGAGGTACCACTGTAACATTTGATAGGTTGCCACAAGCCTCTTTTTGCTTCTGTTTTTGTTTAAACTTTAATGCGCATGATGCAGTTACTTTGCAACACACTATTACATTTCTCCTAGCTAATGCAATAATTCTGCAGCACATTAGCCAACAGATGGCATCCTGCCTGTCTCTACATAAGCTGAGGGTGAGTTGATGGAAAGTGTTTCAGAAACTAACAGCAAAATGGCTGCCCAAACTGTGTGACCAAAATTACCTTTGCTTTCCTGGACACCCTCATGCTATAAATCCCAGATACAATTGCCTATTCACACTCATACAAACCACATCATGCTCTGAAGCAGAAATGTAGCCAGGCATCCAAATCGTAAATATTTTTCACTGAGAGTATGTCCCACTATTTGCAGTGCAGTTTAGGTGCTAATAAAGGCGTAGGTTTTCTTTAATGACATTTGATCCATTATGTTCTTCACAGAATCAAAACAATATAATTCTTTGTGCATACATGCACTCTCTTTCCCAAAAGCTGTTTAAAAAGAAATATAAGATTTAATGTAAATATTTTTAAAAAAATCTTTGGGGGGAAAAGATAACTTGCAACTTGTTTGGCTCAGCTTGACTTTCACCAACCTTAGCAAATGAAAGGTTTGAGCTGTGAATCTATGAGTAACACAACAACATCTACAGGAACTCTCTTTGTGTATGATGCTGTCAACATTGATCACAATCAACAGAGCTATAGAATTAAAAGTAAAAGCTAAATTACAGCCACTGAAAAATGGGCATATACGTAGCACAGAATGGGCACATTAGCCGTTACAACAAAGAATAACTAGTGGGAGTGCAGCAATCCTCTTTAGGCTTCCAGTCAGCCAGTCACTTATGCCCCTTTTCAGGAGACTCCATTGCATTTGCTTTTCTAGCTGGTTTTCACGCTCCCAACAGATAGCATTGTGTGGCCTCTGGGCAGCTCTGTCCTTATCGAGGTCTTGTTTTTTACACCCCCTTAAGGACTTTACCCCCCATGGTTTTATTTCTGTGCCAAGTTATCCCAAGCCTGCCAATAACATCATCTCATAGATGATGGTTCCTTCTTTTCGTGACCCAAGGAACCAGCACTCAGAGATGAGTTCACTACCAGCAGGGAAGGATGTTTAAACAGCATGATGGCCAGTGTGGTTGAACAGTTAAGCTGTAAATCTGGACGCTTTTTAATTTGTATTTTAATGTGTATATTGCAACTGGTAGATTTATGGTTTACTGCAACTATTGGATTTGCTAATGTTCTGAATGGATGATTGCAGCAGTTAGAGATGGATGCTTCTCCCCCCCTGCTCAAAACACATAGACTCACACACAGACACTCAACGTGGCTTCTTGAATCTCTGCATGACTATTTCAAACCTACAGAGATTATACATAGATATAGATAGATATAGATATACATATCCACGGTTGGTTGTTTCCAAGAGATACAGTACCAAGAGATTGCCAGCTGGTGAATCAATTTATCTGAACACCTACAGCTGGGCAACACGTCTAATAATAGGATATGCATTATGTATTTTTAAAAAATAATTAGCAGATGTCATGTAGCAATCTGTGGCACGTGCTGTGCGCCACATATTTGAAAGCTTCAGAAAGTGAAAGCTGTCCCTCCAAAGGTCTCCTGATCTTTTGAGTGTCTGCCCTTACCCTCTTGCCTCTCTGTGTGTTTGGGTCTGCTTCCTGGGACACCTGCATGCTGCTGCCTTCTTGCTTCCTTCAGCTCTTCCTCAAAGCCCATTGAGTTCCCAGGCCCCGTTGCAGCTCCACCTGCAAATGAGCCTAAGGAGGTGCAACAGAAACAACCGCAAAATGTTTTCCTGCCTGTGCATCCTTCCCTTCCCTCTGTTGTTTGCCATGTGAGAACATAATGTTACTTTCCACCGCATCCTCTGAGTGGTGAGATAATCTGGGAGTTCCAGGAGCTTAGAATCATAGAATAGTAGAGTTGGAAGTCATTGAGTCCAACCCTCTGCAATGTAGGAATCACAACTATCGGTGACAGATAACCATTCAACCTCTGCTTAAAAACTTCCAAGGAAGAAGAGCCCACCACCTTCTGAGGGGATCCTTTCCACTGTTCCCAGTACATTTCTGAGCACAGTTCAAAGTGTTGGTGCTGACCTTTAAAGCCCTAAATGGCCTCAGTCCAGTATATCTGAAGGAGCGTCTCCACCCCCCATCATTCTGCCTGGATGCTGAGGTCCAGCTCCGAGGGCCTTCTGGTGGTTCCCTCACTGCGAGAAGCCAAGTTACAGGGAACCAGGCAGAGGGCCTTCTCGGTAGTGGCGCCCTCCCTGTGGAACGCCCTCCCACCAGATGTCAAAGAGAACAACAACTACCAGACTTTTAGAAGACAACTGAAGGCAGCCCTGTTTAGGGAAGCTTTTAATGTTTGATGCATTGCCGTATTTTAATATTTTGTTGGAAGCCACCCAGAGTGGCTGGGGAAGCCCAGCCAGATGGGTGGGGTATAAATAAATTGTTATTATTATTATTATTAGTAGTAGTAGTAGTAGTATGTTTAGTCTGAATCTCCTGTCTTGAACCCATTGGCTAGAGTCCTGCCTTCTGGAGGAAGAAAAAACAAGCTTTCTCCATGTGATGGCCCTTTAGGTATCTGAAGATGTTCTCAGGTTCAGTTTGTTTGGAATGAAGGTCAGTGGAGACAGTGCTGTCTTTTAGGATACGTGGCTTGAGTTACACAACAACCTGAGCATAAGATTGAGGGGTTCACAGCATCAACACCCCAAAAGATATTGCTTCTCCATTAGTCACAGCTTTGGAGCAATCCCTCAGCAAGCATGTCTCTGCTCCCAGCCTGCTTTCTGCACAATTCGCACACAACTCTGGCTATCAGTTAGGTTGGGTGGGCACGGGGGAGGCCCACCCATTTGTTCCATGCCGCAGAGTGACTTTTTTGGGTTATGCTAATTGTGGTGCTTTCAATGGGTCTACTCCGGCATTCAAAACTTTGTTGAATGCCTCCCTTTGCCTTTTGTTCAGGACAAATGTCGACGCTGCCAAAATCCAAGTCTCGACCCCAATTTCCGCTGAATTTTTGGTGCAGCTTTCATCGCACCTCCGTGTCAATCAGGCCCTGGCAGGGCTAAGACTGGAACGAAACCCCTGCATCTAGCTTGTTAACTAAGTCATTTGCTTAACAGTTTTCTCTCTGCCCCGGAGGCTTTGGTAGGGTTGGTTGATGATGATCTCGGTTTGCTACATTTGCTTAGTTGTTGCTGACAGCTTCATCATCACCACAGAGCACATGTGCAACGGGAGCCTCTTTCGTCAGTCACTTTTTATTAGGACATTTTAATAGGCTGCCGTGCCTGTGATGCTCTGCAAAACAAGCAAGGCAGAGATCTTTTGGCCGTCAAAGGAAAAATATAGCACACACTGTTGGATGCTGTTGGAACAAGGATGCTGCAAACTTCCCAACAGCAGAGGAATGGAGAACTTAGTGTATGGAAGCACAGGTGAGTTGACTTATTAGGTACTAAGCCACATTCACAGTATACAGTGGTACCTCGGGTTACAGACGCTTCAGGTTACAGACTCTGCTAACCCAGAAGTAGTACCTCGGGTTAAGAACTTTGCTTCAGGATGAGAACAGAAATCATGCGGCAGCAGCAGCGGGAGGCCCCATTAGCTAAAGTGGTGTGTCAGGTTAAGAACGGACCTCCAGGTATACCGCTATACCTTTTAAACACTACGACGCTGCTTTAAATAGTCATGGCTTCCCCCAGAGAATCCTGGGAGCTGTAGTTCATTAAGGGTGCTGAGAGCTGTTTAATTAGCCAAAGGCCTGCGAGAAGAGGAATGTATTTGCCTGGTGCCTAAAGATATGTAACAAAGGGGCCAAGTGAGCCTCTCTAAGGAGAATATTTCACAGTCGGGAAGCCACTGCAGAAAAGCCCGTTCTTGTGTTTGCTGCCCTTTGGACCTCTTGTGGAGGAAGCACACAAAGAAGGGCCTCATGGGATGATTGCAGAGTCTATGTTAGGGACCGTGGTCCTTGAGGTAATGCAGTCTTGAGCCATTTAAGGCTTTATAGGTCAAAATCAGCACTTTGAATTGGCCCCAAAACTAATTGGCAGCCATGATTTCTGTAATATGCTCAAACTGTCAACAGTCAATTAGCAGGAGCTCCCTGACACTTGTCCAGAAATAACCAGTGGGGTAGGTATCCAGCTAAGCCATACTCAGACTATTCCTATTGAAATAATTGGGTCTAAGTTACTTAACTTCATTTGCTTCAATGGATCTTTGAGACCCATCATGTTGGATAACGCCCCTAACGTGGGAAAACCCTCAGTCTTGATGCTGTTCAGTGGAGTGTTTATTTTATTTATTTTACCACTTGATTGTAAAAAAGAACCTCAAAGTGGATTACCAAAAAAAAAAAAAGTATGATAAAATTCTCAGTAAAAGCAAATTGTTTAACACATCCAAAAGTTAAAATCAGCAATAAGCAAGAAACATGCAGCAACATTCTACAACTGTGGGTGGACTTCTATAAGCAAATATGTTTTTAGCAGGCCCCAAAAAGAGTACAGTATATCAAGAGGCAGGGAGTTCCAAAGTGTAGGTTCCTGCCATGCTAAAAGATCAATTCCTTACAACCATTGATTTTCAACCCCAGATGCATAGCCTGGAATGTTTCCCTGGAACACCTCCTGCACTCCTGGCCAGGCACTCTGGAAGTCTGGGACGTTATATGCGGATGTATATCTCCATAGTCCACAAACGCCAGAGTTTTGTTTTAATCATGTTGAAGATATCAGTCCCCACACTGATAGGAATATACAGCCAGCTAAATGCCAGCATTCCAGTTTCACTGGTTTTGAATTAGCTGTTGAACTCTCTCTCCCTCTCTCTCTCCCTCTAATGTTTCCATATGTTTGCTGGCAGTCTGTAATTAACGCCATTCACAAAGATTTGTGGTCCTCTTGACTTCTTCTTTGAAAAAAAGAGAAATTTTCGAGGGAGGAAAGCAGCTTAGAGGCAGGATGTGATTCATAATGACATGCTGTGGGTCTTTGAACTTCTCATGTTCTGTTTGTCTGAGAATAGCTGGGCAAAGGATCGGAAAGAATGAAGAGAAGACTGGTGGTGTGGCTGTAGCATCCCCACCCCACCTCTGCACTGAAAAGTTTTAAACATAGACATCTCATTGCAAGAGAAAACATTCAGATGTGATTTGAATGGATTGGTAGGGAGAGAGAAAAAGGACATAAGGTTGGACGAATGTACAAGATTTCAGAGTATCTCTGTTAGGGACACTGTACCAAACAAACACCAGTGTTTGTCCTGGGTGATGGATGCCACCCTTTGGGAAAGGAACAAAAAAAGAGAGGAGGGGGAGAGTCCACTACAATAGGGTGGCTCCTGCCAACCAAGCAGTTCGAAAGCACATCAAAGTGCAAGTAGATAAATAGGTACCGCTCCGGCGGGAAGGTAAACGGCGTTTCTGTGTGCTGCTCTGGTTTGCCAGAAGCAGCTTGGTCATGCTGGCCACATGACCCGGAAGCTGTTTGCGAACAAACGCCGGCTCCATCAGCCCATAGAGTGAGATGAGCGCCGCAACCCCAGAGTTGGTCACAACTGGACCTAATGGTGAGGGGTCCCTTTACCTTTTTACAATAGCACAGTACACACTGCCCAGGCTGGCCGCACAGAGGCACATTCCTATGGTTCAAAATATGCATCTGCAGAGGTCCGTTATTGGAGGACAGTACTAGCCCAGCCTTAAATCTGGTCCTTGTAGGATATTTCAATCTTGCAAAATCATGAAGAGATAGCAACATAGGAACATGAAAACCCTCCAATGAAGGAGAGTCCACCACCTTCTGAAGGAGTCTGTTTCGTTTTTGAACAGCTCTTACTGTCCGAACGTTCTTCCTGATGTTTAGTCTGAATCTCTGTTCTTTTCATTTGAATCCGTTGGTTCTGGAGCAGGAAAGAAGCAAGCTTGCTCCATCTTCCACGAGGCAGCCCTTGAGATATTTGAAGACGGCTATCAAATCTCCACCCAGTCTTCTCTTCTCCAGGCTAAACATATCCAACTCCCTGAACTGTTCCTCATAAGGCTTGGTTTCCAGACCCTTTATTATGAAGTTGGAGGGGGCTTCATTGGACGTCTTAGTCGAGCTGCTTCCTCCGTGCAGGAAATCCCGAGAGAAACTGATATTGGCAGATTTGCCCATCACTCCAACCTTCTGGATGCCATTGGACTCAAACTCCCATGACCCTTGGCCATTGGCCATGCTGCCTGGGGCTGCTGCCGACAATTGCCCTTGAAAACCCAGAGGGCAATGGGGTGAGAAGGTGGGACAACCTGGGCTCCCCCTCTCCCCTTCCCATCTCTAGTTAGCCCAGATTCCTAAATGGGGCTTATAACACTGTCCGTCTAGATATTTGTCTATCTTGATGAATCTTTCATCTTAAAACAGCCTCCTTGAAGAATGGACCATATACTACTTGCAGAATAAATTTCAGTGGTTCATCCATAACCTCTTGAAAGGCAGGAGTTTTGCCTCGCTGTTTAAAGTTTCCATCTCATGTTGCCACGGAAAGACCTTTGCCACATGGAATTTTCTTCAATGCGGTCCGTTATCAAAGATAACAGAATCAGAAGAATACAGAGGGAGCAGGCTGGGCTCTAGAATATGCTCAAAGGTTAAGCAAAGTTGACAGCATCCTTTATATATAAAAAGGTAACATGCTATCATAGCAATGAAGTAACCACTTCCATGTGGAAAGCTGCCGAGGTAGCATTTGGAAACCTGGCCAGGGCCAGCCCTGACTCTAGTCAGAGTGGAGAGATTGCCTCAGGTGGCAGAAGATGAGGGGCAAAGGGCTGTACTCCCTAAGTCAGCCTTCTGCTCCAAGATGTGGTGGAAGACAATGTCCCTTTGGCCTTGGGTTGCAGTAAGATTCAACTTCTTCATGTGGAATTGGGAGGGGGGGGGATACCACGTCTTGCCCCTCCCCTTAGGCAGCAAAATACCTGGGGCTGTCCCTTACCCTGCAATCCTATAGCATGCAATTTCTTTCTTTTGTTTAAAGGATTTATAAACCGTATACAGTGGTACCTCGGGTTATAGACGCTTCAGGTTACAGATGCTTCAGGTTACAGATACTTCAGGTTACTGACTCTGCTAACCCAGAAATAGTACCTCGGGTTAAGAACTTTGCTTCAGGATGAGAACAGAAATTGCATGGCAGCGGTGGGAGGCCCCATTAGCTAAAGTGGTATCTCGGGTTAAGAACAGTTTCAGGTTAAGAACGGACCTCCAGAACGAATTAAGTTCTTAACCCGAGATACCACTGTAATGTTTTAAAAAATCTCTATGTGGTGCAGAACAAACAACATCACTAGAACCAAACTACAACCTAAATCCAGTTCAGATGCAGCTTACAAGTATGTAATAACAAATAAAACAGGATTTTGGGCATTTGGACACATAAAACATGGTTCCGATTTTATGGGTCAAGGAAAACCTGGGCAAAAGGAGATGTCTTTACAAGATGTCTGAAGCAACAGATGGTTGCTGCTTCGCGTATGGTGAAGGGAGGGGCATTCCACAACATGGGGCAATAGTATAAAATGTCTTTTTTGGTTTCCACCCTATGATATTTGGCAGAGTGTGCTGCCACAAGTAGAATGTCCCCAGATAATCTAAGTGAACTTACAGGTCTATACAGAGGGAGGGGGTCTTTCAGGTACCCTGGTCCTAAATTGTTCAGGGCTTCATATGTTAACTACAAGACCTTGAACGTGGCCTGGACATTGAGGTTCTCAGTAATTTTCCCTTGGTGAGGAGAGAGTAACAATTTGTTGTGAAGGTTGCTTGTGTCTGGCCACCCCTGACATGACCCTAGGGTCCTAGATGTTACCACCACGAATTTCTGGCCTTCAAAATTTTACTGAGGCAGCAGTGGTATAAGAAGTATACCACCTCGCTCAAATTGCAGCTCTGGAAATCCTTGTGCTTCTGGTATAAATATTCCCTCTCAGGTGTCATTTTTGATCAGCCACTTGAGTAACAAAACCATTATCATCTGTAGCTCACTTTTCATTTATACTTAAATAACCTGCCTATATCTCAGTACCAGCCTTTCCTCAGGCGCACACATATTTCACTCCTGCTGGGTATCAAGTGAAAGAATCTTTCTTTAAAAAGGACAGCTAAGTCTAAACAGAAGCACCTCACCTCGAGGTACTCCGTAAAGCTGGCTTATGAAATGGATCTCCCCCCCTCCTCTATTATGTCTCTATTTGAAGTCTTTCGGATTTAGGGGAAGAGTCTTCTGATATCAAACGACTCACTAAATATTAAAACAGATGGATGGAATTCTCTCTCTTTCTCAGCATTCAGGGTGGATTGGCATAGGCACATAATAACTCGCACGTCCTGGAGATAATATCTGGGTCAGTGGAGGATGGTCCATTAGGGCACTGCCCTATCAGCATCAGTCTTGATTCCTCCAAACCCACCTGCCTTCTTACTTACGACCAACACAGGGCATAGAATTGTAGAGTTGGAAGGGACCCCCTGCAATGAATGAATCCTCAGTGTGGGACTTGAATTCACAACCCTGAGATTAAGAGCTATCACAGTCCCATGACCCTGACTGTCTCCTTCCTCTTGCTAAGTCTAAGTGTTGTCCTCCACAACCATCCTATAGAACTCAAGAGGGAGGAGGATGGGGGCAAAACACAAATTAGTTGGCTCTGCCTGTTATTGGCTCTGGCTCCCCCTAGTGTTGGCCTCCTTGCTTTTCACCCTACTAGTCCCAATGAGCACCAGCCACCACAGCTCTGGGGCTTTGCAGGTGAACTATCCATTGAGCATTCATCACGATTTGTTTGTGGGGAGATGACATTGTGTCAAATGCAATTGCAATTACAATGAAAGCAATGTTAGCCACACACAGTCTACTGAGGGTTTCTTTGGGGGGGGGAGTGGGTTTGTTGTGCAACAGATCCAAATCCACTGTTAATTGTGCAAATTGAATTTGCCGGTATGTGATTGAAACGCACCCCAAAATAGCAAAAGGGTCCCCAGGAAAGAGGGATTGATTGTTAACCTCTCTGGAAATTGTAGCTCTGGGAGGGGAATTGGAGTCTCTCAGCACCCAGTTATCCTGAATGGGGTAACTGTGCCTCTGAAGGACCAGGTGCACAGCCTGGGAGTCATTTTGGACTCACAGCTGTCCATGGAGGCGCAGGTCAATTCTGTGTCCAGGACAGCTGTCTACCAGCTCCATCAGGTACGCAAGCTGAGAACCTACCTGCCCGTGGACTGTCTTGCCAGAGTGCTGCATGCTCTGGTTATCTCCCACTTGGACTACTGCAATGCACTCTCCATGGGGCTATCTTTGAAGGTGACCCATTAACTACAACTAATCCAGAATGTGGCAGCTAGACTGGGAGCGGCTGCCGAGACCGTATAAGACCAGTCCTGAAAGACCTACATTGGCTCCCAGTATGTTTCCGAGCACAATTCAAAGTGTTGGTGCTGACCTTTAAAGCCCTAAACAGCCTCAGGCCAGTATACCTGAAGGAGCATCTCCACCCCTATCGTTCAGCCCGGACACTGAGGTCCAGCTCCGAGGGCCTTCTGGCAGTTTCCACCCTGCGAGAAGAGAGGTTACAGGGAAGCAAACAGAGGGCCTTCTCGGTAGTGGTGCCCACCCTGTGGAACGCCCTCCCTTCAGATGTCAAGGAGATAAACAACTATCAGACTTTTAGAAGACATCTGAAGGCAGCCCTGTTTAGGGAACTTTATAATGTTTGGTGTTTTATCATGTTTTTAATATTTGTTGGGAGCCTCCCAGAGTGTCTGGGGAAGCCTGGCCAGAAGGGTGGGGTATACGTAATAAATTATTATTATTATTGCAGCTCCCATAATTCTCTGAGAGAAGCCATGCTTGTTTAAAAGGGTGTCATAGTAGTATAAAGGTATGGTGTGCATGTGGCCATTGATGCAACAATAGCACATTAGTGGTTTGAATTTACCCCCAGAGGCACGCTCCATTTTCTCTCAAGACGGATAGATGCCAACACACCATTCTACTTTATTAGTTCTGAGATTCTTCCCCAATGCTACTGTATTATTGCAATTGAGAGGGGCACTCTGGCACTACAACACGACTAAAGCGGAACCCCAAAGAACCCTAAATCAGAATATTTGTGGTATAAAAAGCTACAGTCCCCTGCTGGGTGGGACCCCAGTGGAAGCCGGCACCTGCGTGGGGCGCCTGGTTCATGCCCCCTCAAAACTGCATGCCTGGGGCCACAGTCCCCCTGCCCCTCCTTGCTACACCCCTGTCTGTGGAGGGCATCTAGTAACAGCTAGGAAGCATCTATGATGAATTTTTAGGAACAGCAAAGAATGTGTGCCTATGTTTTCAGAGCAACGTCTTTGTCAGTATTTTATTATTACCCAATGAAAATCTGGGCAGAAAACCATCAAAAAGAAGAAAGCAAACAACATGAATAATGTCTTGCTAAGTTGCAATCTACGTGGAATATTGGCTGTCTCAGAACGGCAGTTTAAGCTTCACCAAATTTCACCACTGAGACCCCGATTAAGTCAAGACTGTCGTTCTCTTGATAAATTTCTTTCAGTGCTGCTGTCATAGTTCAAGGCTATAATCAGTATTCTATAGCTTTAATTATAGCCGTCTTTCTATAAACCTCTCATTTCTCTGTAGGATCCACGATGTGCTTGAATCTCAAGCTTCTTGAGGTTTAGTCTGACATTTCTTTTCTTTTCCTGTAGGTGGTAGGAACGGATTGTGGGCCACAGTGTCCCCCACTCACCTTCCACTGAGGCTGATGCCAGTTTTCAAATGTGCCAGATTTCATGGCCTGTTTTCTTCAGACAAGGCACTTGTGGTAGACAAGGTTGGCTTAAGAAGAGACACTTGGGTAGGTCAGGGTTGCCTGAGGAAATATGAGCAGTGCAGCAGTGCAATGAGAGCTGATCATGGGAAACCAAAGTGGTGTCACCATTAGCAGGCTGCACTCAGTAGATGGAATCCCACCCACAATGGAACTAGAATTGAGACCTGATCAGAAACAAACCCAGCTTGGCTGTTGTTGTTTTTTTAAAAATAAATTGTTGTTGTTCCAGGTCAGTTTGCTCCTTGTTAGTTTGTTTTTTAATAGCTTTATTGATTTTCTTTTAAAATAACACAGAATCATAGAATCATGGAATTGTAAAGTTGAAAGGTACACCAAGGGACATCTGGCCTCAACCCCCTGCAATGCAGGAATCTCAACATCCCCCTTGACAACAAAATATATGAAAATCTCAAGGTATACAGTCAAAATACAGCATAATACACAGTAAGCACTCTAAAGCTTGGAATATGATTTAACCTACGGTAACCAAAAAAATCTGGGTGTCTGCAAGAGACTGTTTTTCATATTCTTTTAAGTAGTAAAAATGACACCAGCCGGGTATAAATGAGTCTTTGTGTCTCTGTACTTTAGCTAGTCATATATCGTTGGTCAATTTCTCTATTGTGACCATTTGCCAAACTCTTTCCAGCCAATTCAATAAGGACGCTGCGTCCAAGTCTTTCCAAAACGGGGCTATAACAGGTCTAGCTGTGAAGACCAGATAACCAATAAGAGATTTAAATGAGATATCTGCATTCTGATCCCGAAATATGGTCAAAAGAGCTAACTCAGGGGACTGAAGGACTTGTTGACATTAGGTGATATTAGGTTTCGCTAAAACCAATTTCTCCCCAAAATCTGACACGACAAGAAATTTATTCTTCTTATTCTTATTACCATAGTAGCATGCCATCAAATATGCTGCCATGTGCTCTTAGTTCCACATCCTTGCCAACAAAGTTGACAAAAGGTAGGGTTAATACATGCAAGAGAAAGAGGTGTAAGAGGGTATTTTTGCAATAAGTTTTGTTTTTGTGAACAAGACATTTTTTTGTGCTGGGCTCTTCCCCTAGGCTTTGTGTTCTGGCTCCAACCACAACGTTGCTCTGGAATCTATGTTCAGACCAGGGGTTCCACCCACCAGTGGCGTAGCGTGGGGGGTGCAGGGGGGGCCGGCCGCACCGGGCACAACATCTGGGGGTTAGGGTTAGGGGGCGCAAATCCACGGGTTAGGGGCGCAAATTACTTGCCTTGCCCCGGGTGCTGACAACCCACGCTACGCCACTGCCACCCACAGAAGCCAGGGTTTTAAATAGCATGAATTGGCAACCCTGCATGGAAGTACCAGTCACATTCTTCTGTGGACTTCACTTTCAGCATTGCATCTATCCTAAAATGCTTGCACCAGCCTTTTACACAAGGGTGACTCAGAATTCAGGCCTCATCCGCACTACATGTTTAAAGCAGTATTATACCACTTGAAACAGTCATGGCTTCTCCCAAAGAATCCTGGAAATTGTAGTTTGTTAAGGGTGCTGACTGTTGTTAGGAAAACCCTATTTCCCAGAGTGGTTCGACAATCAACGCCACTTCCCAGGGAACTCTGGTCTAGATTGGTGTGATCCAGCCACGATCCTCTTACAATCTTAACTCAAGTATGCCAAACATCTAAAAAGTAGTGTTAGTGGATAGGGAATGATGTGGGAGGTTTGGAAGGAAAGTGGGATCGGGTGCATTGTAAAACTTAGCTCTTCCACAAATTGCTTGCAGAAATGTGTGTATTAGGCAAAGCTGCAGACCAGAAGGCGTATATTAGAAGTGCCCACAAAATGCTGACATATTTTCACGATTTAAAATCAATCCATCAATCACAGAGCAATGTGGAGATGTGAGGAGCCAAACCCACAATTGGAACAATGAGAAATGGGGAGAACCTAAAATGGACAGATCCACCCATTTCTACTTGCAAGCCAACTTGTTGGTGGAACAAAGTGGATCCCTATAAATTCTGTAGGTGAAGAGTACTATGAAAACGACAAATGACAGTCAGGCACAACACCCAGTTCTGGGTCTCCTGCCTTCTCTATGCCTCTCCATATTTTACATCTCCATCTGCCTTTTTCCTCCTTTGCTACCCTCAGCTTGCTGCTAAAGCAAAAGAAATGAAACGGTTTGATCCTTCCACTTATAACTACAACCCCGCCGGCGACTCATTTTCTTTCAGGGTCAGGTAGGTGCTTTTCTTTTTTTTAATTAAGCCGCCAACTTTATTGATTCATGAAACTATCTGGTGTCTTTGAAATATTTGGCTGGCGTGCAGGCTGATGCCTGGAGAATGCCAGGGAATGCATGCTGATGTTTAGCCTCCACACAGTTCCACAATTTATTTTGACCATTTTACTGCATTTATAACCCCCTTCTTCCTCTGAGGAACTCAAGGTGGCATACATGGAACCCTGCCTCCTCATTTAACCCTCACAACAACCCTGAGAGGTAGGTTAGGCTGAGAGAGTGACTGACTGGCCCAAGGTCACCCAGTGAGCTTCATGGATGAGCGGAGATTTGAACCCTGGTCTCCTAGGTCCTAGTCCAACACTCTAACCACTGCACCACATTGGCTCTCAGTGTGTCAAGGAGCTGAACCTGGGCAGGATGCTTCATGCTCCCAAATCAGTACTGTCAGGGAACTGCCATCGGAGCAGGAGGAGGTGAGAGGGCTCCCGGATGATGGTGGAGAGGGTCCCAGTAGGAGGAGGGATAGCCCATACGCGGGGGAAGGAAATCAGCGTAACACCAGTGGAGAAGGGGAGGAGATAGAGGAAGCGGAGAGGTGGCTCCAGGACTCTTTGCAGGAGACAAGCGGAGAGGGGACTAGTGCTCCTTTGCCCACACCCACCTTGTGCAAAAAGCTTTCGCGCAGGCAACGGGGGAGGAGACTGGGTGTCAAGCAGCTTTTATGTTGGAAGCGGTTTAAGAAACGCCCACTGATGGATTCTGCCAGCGACTGAGGCAGCCACGGAATAGAGGTCTGTCTAGTCAGAAAGGGTTCAACCATGCAATCTAGCCAGGAGTAAAGGCTACTTACGCACAAGCAATCCCTAGAACCATTACAAGTACTATTTTATTTATTTAGATAATTCATTTAGCACTTCATATATCGAGACTTTATATTCCCAAACAAGAACTGAGCACTCTCCTGTGGATACTGTCCTATCAGGAGTTTGGTTCCATGCAACATAGGAATCGGATGCCTTTGAATCATAGATTATAGAATCTAGAGTTGGAAGGGACGAGCTCTATGATATCTAGGCCATCTCTGCGCAATGCAACTCCCTCCCATTATATATGAGGCTGGTGCCATCTCTACAGTGGTACCTTGGGTTACATACACTTCAGGTTACAGACGCTTCGGGTTACAGACTCAACTAACTCAGAAATAGTACCTTGGGTTAAGAACTTTGCTTCAGGATGAAAACAGAAATTGTGCTCTGGCGGCGTGGCGGCAGTGGGAGGCCCCATTAGCTAAAGTGGTACTTCAGGTTAAGAACAGCTTCAAGTTAAGAACAGACCTCCGGAATGAATTAAGTACTTAACCCGAGGTACCACTGTATTGTCTTTGCGGTATCTACTGAAGGTGCCTTCCTTTTTCCAACAAGCCATTTGAGTGGAGATTTTTTTTTTTTTTTTTAAATTCCAGTCGGGTTTTGCATTAGATTTGAAACTGTTGCTATCTATAGAATTGCTTTTATATATGAAATTGCTTTTATTGTTGATGTTTTTACTGCAAAACCACATCATGATATTATAGGGGAAGCGTTTCATAAATAGGATTAAACGAACAAACAAACAACTGTTTCCAGGAAAATTAAGCAGGTCGTGATGCCCTAAAAACAGCACCTAATTGAAGTCAAATTCAAACACTAATAACAACACACTTTCTACACACATGGTAAAAATAAAATAAAACACTACATTCCAGAACAGTACAGATGATGGTTAGGTATAATAGTCTGACAGACTAATCTACCTCACAGGGTTGTCGTGAGGATAAAATGTGGAGCAACTGTAACATGTACATCACCTTGAATCCCTTGGATAAAAGATGGGATGGAAATAAATAAATAAATAAATAAGCCCTTACTGGTATAATTAGCAATGCAAATATACCAATATAACCATTTGGGGACCATAGTAACTATGGCTCAAGATGCAGAAATACAGCAGGGATTGCCAGCCCCACCTTTCAAGCATGCAAGGATGTATTTATAGCAGCAGCATTTTCACTGAAGCGCTTAACTGGGCAGTTGTAGGAGACATCCTCTGAAAACTGAGGACCACAATGAAAGAGGAGAATCTTACTGTACCTCCTGTGTTGTACCTCTGTATCTAACAGAGCAGGGGAGTAAAGGTAATGGTAAAGGGACCCCTGACCATTAAGTCCAGTTGTGGACGACTCTGGGGTTGCGGTGCTCATCTCACTTTACTGGCCGAGGGAGCCGCTCTTTGTCCACAGACAGCTTCCGGGTCATGTGGCCATCATGATGCTAAGCCGCTACTGGCAAACCAGAGCAGCGCATGGAAATGCTGTTTACCTTCCTGCCGGAGCAGTACCTATTTATCTACTTGCACTTGACATGCTTTTGAACTGCTAGGTGGGCAGGAGCTGGGACCGAACAACAGGAGCTCACCCAGTCTCGAACCACTGACTTTCCGATCGGCAAGCCCTAGGCTCAGTGGTTTAGACCACAGTGCCACCCACATCCCAAAACGGAGCAGGGGAGGAGCAAGGGCTTAAAGGAAAGAACAACAACAGTATATTGACTCATATGTTCAATTCACAGGCAATGGATTTATGGAAAATGTCCACCTCCATCCCTGACAACCACTTATGCCAAAGCACTTTACAGTTCATGCCAGCGTTACCTGGAAGGGACAGATTGCCAGGAAGCTCTCCTCTCCTACAGACATATATAGACACTCAGAGCCAAACTAGACATATTACCTGCACAGTTTCAAAAGTTGGGGGGAGGAGGAAACAGCAGGTGTCAGAGAAGGTGGAGGCTGAGCATCGGGACTAGGGGGAAGGAGAGTTTAACTCTTTCACATCTTGCCATAGTCCTGCTGCCTCGTCCCAACACCCCAAAGATTTGCATCTCAAAGGAAGTCTCCCTTGGTGCTGGTGGCAACTTTCCTTCCAAGACAAATATGTTTGGAAAGAGGGCCCTTTTTCTCAGTACCGTGGTTTGTGGGGAGAGTTAAACTGCCTTGCAGAAGTGCTGTAACTCAGTCTTGGAGCAGATGCATTTCATGCAGAAGGTGTCAGGGTCAGTCCTCAGCTTCTGTGCTGGAGGAACTGGCCATGGAGGAAAGGGTTGAGGAGTGCAAATCACCCCAAGGACTCATCCTTGGTGCAAGGACAGCCGAGCCAGTTGCTACAGTAACGGCCCAGTGCCCACTGCGCAAGTGATTAAGTAAATGCCTGTAGCACTTACTTGTGGTAAACCAATCTTGCTGAATTTAGGGGTCCTCCCGCTTCTTTCTTCACCCCCATTTTTATGCTCCCCCATTCTTTTGCACCTGGCTAGGACAGCTCATGTGGCTAAGACTTAAAACAGCTCTCCAAGGTCCTGATTCCTGCACACGCTTGCTGATGCTTTCCCCAGCCCATGGCAGATCAGCTTCCCTTTCCCTTCTCTCTTGCAACCTGCCTTGCATGATGTGCACTCACCATGCATTGCCCTAGATGTCCCCACCGCGCATAGCTATCAGCCGATGTTCCAGCCTCGGCTGGAGTTGAGTGTATCTACTGCCCCTGATAAATAATTCAACTAGGTCTGCTTAGTGGGGAAGCAAAATTGACCCAAAGCAATGGAAAGGTATAGGGGAGGGGGGAGGAGGAGAGCACATGGAAGGTATTGCTGTTGCTTAGCAACATACCCACGATCCAGGGAGATATTCTTATTTGGCAGGGGGTTGGTGACAAAAGGAAGAAGAAGGAGAAGATTGTAGAGAGAGAGAAAAGCAGCAAAAGAAATTGTTCTATAAAAGCTCATTACAACAGAATCTGACAAGGGAATTCAGCTGAAAAGCTCAGCTAGGTCAGTCAAAGGCACTGTTTAAAATACTTCTGTAATACACCGCAGTGATTTAAACAGAAGAAATGAAAGACATTTTCTTGTCAAATTCTTGTTCGGGTTTCAGACTCAGGTAAATTCTCCTTGATTTATTATCTAGTCTCACAAGAAGATGAAGAAGAGGATCAGATTAAGCGATAAAGCAGAATATTTCTCTCATTTTAGCCTGACAGTCCGTGTCCCAAAGGTGAACTCCCGGGGCTGATTCACACATTAATTTCCCTTTCCCCCCCTTTTTGTCACCCATGTGAACCAAACTGAATGGTCTCTGTGTATTCCCCATCCCCCCAATAAACAAATAAACCCCCTTCCCAGTAAAGAGCTATTGTGACTAACAGGGAACTTATCAAGCGGCGTTTTCCCCAGTGGGAGAAAATGAAAAGCTTCACCTGTATGATTTCTGCCAAGCACACATCTGTTCAACAGAATAGAGGATGTGCAACCAAATCAGGCTGGGCTGCTTAAGTGTGACCCTGAGAAAAGGACCTCTGTGTTTCTGAACTTTGGAGGCAGTAAATAAAGCTCCGTGCATAACATAAACAATGCAAGGAGCTGCGTAGGATGCTCTTTAACATTGCAGGCATTTCTCATATCTGTGTCAACAGAGTTTTATGTATAGCTGGCTCGCGGGGGCCCCTCCGATTGGATAGGACAATATGTACGATGTGTTTCCTCTGACAGCGGGCAGGCAGAGGCCCGTGATCAAAGCAAAACTGACTCGGGTGTCAGCCCAAATGGAAAACAAACGCAACGGCAGCTTGTTTTCACTGGGAAGGAAAACAAAATCAAAAAGGGGATATGTATACAGATGATGTGCCCAACCAATGGCGGAGAGGCCTTGGCTTTTTAGAATGAAGGGCAGGGGAGGGGCCCCATCACTTAGGAATGGGGAGATGAGAAGCAGCAAACCACAGATATTCTGCGGCGTCCCCCGAGGTCCGCAGTGCTTACGTGATGTATTATGTCCTTTGGCTCGGTTGCTGTAAATGAGGGCATCCATTAGAATGCACGCTGATTCCTCTTCTCGGAGCCGATGCCTCGCCAGTTCCACTACCACCAAGGAAGGCTGCTGGCAATGAGGGGAAGGTATCAACAGGAGAGGTGGAGGTGCACGGAGATCTGCAGGAGCTTGAAAATTGGTGCATGTGCAAATGATGCTGAAGAGGGAAAGATATGCTCTTGCCTGATCTGCACTTTTAACCCCAAGCGGTGAGGTGGCAACTCTCCAACAAGCCTGGAGGGTATTGCAATAAGAAGGCCTTGGATGATGCATTGGCAGCAGGCAGGCAGGCAAACACATACACTGAAAGAAAGCATGATGGGAGGGAGATTGGTCAGAGGCGGTGGGCAGAGCCAGATTGAATGGATGCTGAAGCCCCAAAATCGCCATGCAGAATTGCATCTCCCTCCCTTGAGAGCCAGTGTGGTGTGAGAGCCATTGTGGTGTAGTGGTTAAGAGCGGTGGACTCGTAATCTGGTGAATCGGGTTCGATTCCCCTCTCCTCCACATGCAGCTGCTGGGTGACCTTGGGCTAGTCACACTTCTCTGAAGTCTCTCAGCCTCACTCACCTCACAGAGTGTTTGTTGTGGGGGAGGAAGGGAAAGGAGATTGTTGGCCGCTTTGTTGAGACTCCTTAGGGTAGTGATAAAGTGGGATATCAAATCCAAACTCTTCCTCCTCCTCTTCTCCTTCTTCTTCTTCTTCTACCAGGAGAGGTGGTCCCGTAGATACAAGGGCTCTAAGCCACAAAGGGCTTTAAAGGTCAAAACCAACACCTTAATCCTGACCCGATACTCCACCGGGAGCCAGTGCAAGAGTATAAGAATGTAAGAACTGCCTGCTGGGTCAGTCCAGTGGCCCGTCTAGTGCAGCATCCTGTTTCTACAGTGCTCAGCCAGATGGGAACCCTGCAAGCAGGACCCCAGCGCAAGAGAAGCATCACTGGCATGGTACGTAGCTATCCAAGTTGGTTGGCATCATAGCCTCCACAGTTAAACTATGCACTACGTGAAGAAGTAAATAAGAAGTCTCACCAGTCCAAAATGACCAGAGGACATCAGGGTGGAGAAGACTAGGCTGAGTTGCAGAGGAAAAAAAAGACTTTCCAGTTCCTTGGGTGATTTTTATTATTATTATTATTTTTCAAAATGGCACTTAATTTTTAAACCACAATTTGGTCCATACAGGTTTCCTAGTAAAACTCTTCTGATGCAGACTAAATACTCTGCTTTTTGTAGCTCTAGGGAAATGCTGCAGGCATTGCTGAGACATAGGATTTAATAGCACAAAGCACAGTATCCATCAGCCACTTTTATTGGTCAAACGAGAATAAAAGATTAGAGGCTTAATCCCTGAAGCAAATTTTATTTCCCAGCTTTGATTTTGCTTGCAATACCAAGTCCCCATAAACCCGGTGACAGGATTTATTGGTTGTGTTTTACCTTTCCCAGCCAGCAAAAAAATGGAAGTTTGAAGGCTTCTTCCTTTTATCATTCGAGCTTTGGGATCCTGTCTGGCATGTTCACACAATAGAGCGATACATGCCACCTACAAGACAAACTATTGGGGAAGCAGTGGACCTGGTGGGGGAAATTCCCCTTAGCATTTCAAATATGGATGGAGGCTCACTTCAAATTCCCAATCAGTCACACTTTATTTGGTATTCATGCATTATATGGCAACACCCCAAGAAAGAAAAGGCAGGCTGCCATTTCAAAGGTGAAGCATTTATTGTCTAGCTCAGAGGTAGGCAGTCTTCAGGCTTGCAGGGTCTACTTTGTTTGTTTATTGAAATTTAAATAGGGAGATGCCTTAACCCACTGGCCTATCTAGCTTAGTATGGGCCACACTAACTGGCAGCAGTTCTCCAGGGTGTCAAACTGGAGAGCCAGTGTGGTGTAGTGGTTAAGAGCGGTAGACTTGTAATCTGGGGAACCGAGTTCGCTTCCCCGCTCCTCCACATGCAGCTGCTGGGTGACCTTGGGCCAGTTACACTTCTTTGAAGTCTCTCAGCCCCACTCAGTTCCCAGAGTGTTTGTTGTCGGGGAGGAAGGGAAAGGAGAATGTTAGCCGCTTTGAGACTCCTTCCGGTAGTGATAAAGCGGGATATCAAATCCAAACTCTTCTTCAAACAGAGGTCTCTCCCAGCCCTACCTGGAGATGCCAGGATTTGAACCTGGGACCTTCAGAAGATGTTCCACCATAGAGGTATGCTGCTTCCCTAAAGATCCACCAAACAGAATCAGGGACAAAATAGCGGCTGGTGTGTGTGTTGGGAAAAACATGTTCAGAGAATTGAAGAACAAGATGCCACTGAGCACATGGCTGAAGTCAAACTGAGATTGGTTGGGTCCATTTGTCCTAATGAACCTTCCTCCGCTGTTCAGCCCACACTTTTGCCTTGCACTCAGTTTGTGGCCCTGGCCCCAATGTTTGTTTGGTTCAGCAGAAAGCCAGATAAATCCTTTTGGGAGCCTTGAAAAAAGGGCATGAGGATACCCCTTTGCTTGTTCCCAGCACCTGATATTCAGAGAGGTAGATTGGTTCTGAATACAGAAGTCTCATTTGGCTGCCTCCAAGGATGTCCCATTTGGATGCCTCTGAGTGGCCTAGGATGGGGCTTGGCAGAGTAGCCCCTCTCCCATTTTATGGAGGCCCCGCCCCCACCCACCACCAAAGTAAACACCAGCAAAATGTTGCAGAGTGGAGTGTTTGTATTCAGGGCTCCTGCCCACCAGCCATTCTTTCTTCTGAGATACTCCATTCTGTTCCTCTTCCTCTTTGATTTTCTTTACCATCTTCGAAATTGCTCATTCTCTGGTCACTGAGCATACTCAGTCCTTACTGAGCTATCAAGAGCTTATCTAAAGGGGTTTACAGTACAATGGTACCTCTGGTTGCAAATGGGATCCGTTCCGAAGACCCGTTTGCAAACTGAAAAGAACGCAACTCGCGTCTGCGCATGCGTGGGTTGCGATTCACCGCTTCTTCACATGCATGCAATGTCATTTTGCATGTCTGCACATGCGAGAGTGGCTAAACCCAGAAGTAACCCTTTCCAGTGCTTCCAGGTCGCCACGGAATGCAACCTGAAAGTGCACAACCTGAAGCAAACGTAACATGAGGTATGACTGTATTTTGGATGGTGGGGCGGTGCTCCTGCAAAACCTTCAAGTCTCTACAACCCTTGTATTACTTTCATCTTTTGTGTCTTGTGTGTGGATGATGCCCCTCTGGCGACATAAGTGCTGATGCTGCGACTGCAATCATGAACAGGGAATATTGCTTTTATTAGAAACAATGCCATATTCTTGTGAGGTATCTGGGGTTGGCTTGCACAGAAATGTTTCCCAGTAGTTTGGACCTAATGTGGATGGGGAAAGGAGATCAGTATTTACACTTTAGCAGCTGCATTTCGACCTGCATTCGGACAGAACTTTGTTCAAAGCCAGAAAACCAGCTGAGCCAAAAAAAGAGTTGTGCTGTGCTGTGTGTGTGTGTGTGTAAGAGAGAGACACAGAAAGAGAAGTCAGAAAGAACCTCCTGGAGCCAACTCTCTTTGCTTTCCATAATTGCCCATGGCACGAAGATCACGCTTTTATTCTTTGGGATACAGAACAGCGACAAAATGCTTGCATGCAGCCTTTCTAGCACATTCCAGCCTTTCAAAATGCCAAATGGCGCTCCCCCCCCCCTTTTTGGCTACATCACAGCCGTGGAACGGAACCTCTGGGTTGCCTTGACCGAAAGAATTTGGCTGGGCGTTCTGAAGGTTATTCCTTATATGGAATTATCTGCTGCCTGCCGAGTTACACATTTCAGTTGTTTTCAAGCAATGTCATGCTTTCCGGGCAGAAGCCAGGAAATCTCATGAGGTGTGTGTGAATGGAATTCCACTATTTATTTATTTTCCCCCTTTTGTCAGCAGTTGCCATGTGCTTGGTGTCTGGGATATGAAACTGAGTGTGTGAATACGAGGAAACGCTCTCTCCCTCTCCCTCCCTCTCTCTGTGCCATTTTGGGACATTGTTGTTCTCTCTGAGTCATGGGAAGTGCAAGGCAGAAAACAATTATGCAAAAGTCCCCTTGCTTTGTTACACAGAATCCACTGTCCGAAGACGAATGCCTCCATGTTCTCTCTGGTGGAGAAATTCTGGAGACAAGCAGAAGGTGTCTATCACCCCTGGGGCAACCTTGTGGTAGAGGGCTGTGGTAGCAAATTCTAGGGGTCACTTCATGTGGGGCTCCTAAGGCACTTGCCAGAATTGGCTGTGGTTCTGGGAAGAGTATAGTAAGCTCTAGTCCCATGCTGAACCTCAGTAGCCTTATGCCAAGGCTTGGCACACACACGTAGGTCAATGCTGCATTACATCCCATGAGTGTACAGTCTGTGTACCTGTAGACACAGATAGACGAGCTGCAAACTTACATGATATTCATGTGTAATGCTCAATGCATGTAATGCCTGTGTATCTATTTACATCTATATACGCAATACCTGAACTTTACAAATCAAAGCATGCACACTCATTCACACAAATGCTTGCACCTGTAATGTAGCCCAACCCCTTGCAATGCAGGAATCTCAACTAAAGCATCCATGACAGAGGGCCATCCAACCTCTGCTTAAAAACATCCAAGGGACAGGAGTCCACAACCTCCCAAGAGAATCCATTCTACCTATTCTAACAGCTTTTATTGTCAGAAAGTTCTTCGTGATGTTTAGTCGGAATCTCTTTTCTTTTAATTCTGGGTCCTACCCTCTGGAGAAGGAGAAAACAAGCTGTCCATGTGACAGCGCTTTAGATATTTGATGATGGCTATGATATCTCCTCTCAGTCTCCTTTTTTCCAGGCTAAACTGTTAAGAGAATCATTCCCCATGTGCGCAGTCATGGGATTGTTGTCTATCACATGACGGTGTATGTTTTCATTCCACAGAGTGGGAAGTGATGGAGACAGGATGTTTGTGTTACTGTGTTCCGTGTAGTGGGATTATTGTCCTTTGTTCTTTCTCTTTGCTGTCTGATGCTAGAGAGAGAGAGAGGGAGCCATCTTGCAGTGCTCCGTATGCGTTTATATGTAAATAAAGTAGATTAGCCAAAATGCTGAGTTGCTGAGGTCTGTCACACAAGGTGTGCAAACTCTGCAGATCCCTAAGTGTGCTGATGTCTGTTGGCATTGGTCGCTGTGATGTTTGGGCTGAAGAAAGCTTTTGAAGCTCCCGAGCAGAAGGGGGAGAACATGCCAGTCAGGCATGTGTCTCTGCCAGGGTCCTACTCGAGTGTAGGCTGAGCTCCTGACATAAACAACTCCCTCAACTGTTCCTCATAGGGCTTGGTCTCCAGCTTGTACCACCAAGCCACCGCTGCATACTACAATGACAAATCCTTTTTAACTACTCGGCACGCTGAAGAATAGACGTGGGGAATCTGTGGTTGTTGGGCTCCCGCCAGCCCCAGCCAGCATGGCCAATGTTTAGGGATGATGGGCGTTTCAAGTCCTGAAGGGCCAAAGGTTTCCCATCCCTGCAACAGAAGTTTTTCTTAGCCATAAAGCCTTTAGATGCAGAGCTACGCTCTCTTGTCGGCACCTAATGTCTATTGGATGGAGTATGTGCGATGGGGTTCTGACTCCAGCTGAGTTGCTCATTCAGCCCCATCATGCTTCAGATGGACGGTGAAGGGACAGTGGCAGAAAAACTGAAATGGTGCAATGTTAGTACACTTTAGCTGTTTGATTATTGTGTTTTTAATAGATCCCACAAGCAGAAATAATGCAAGGCTTTTATTCATAATAAACAATTTTTTTGCACAGTAATGGAGTGAAACAGTGATTTTTGGCCGATTCTAATTCATAAAAGCATGGCAGGAAATGGCTTCAGTGTCAGCTGAAGTGCCATATGCCGTATATGATTGCATGAGCTTGAGTGCTTGTGGTCGACGCTGTAGCAGAGTCATTATGCTGCCATTGATTTGTGTGTGTTTCCTCTTGCAAAAAGAAAAATAGCCACTGTTTTCCCCCAGGTGATGATCTCTCACTCTTTGCTTTTTCGGAAGAACCTCTGTAAAACAGCTGCGGTTAAGGAGATTTTAAAATATATTCCTGCGCCAAACTGTTACATTGCCCAATGGCTGGCTTTTATAAAGTGAATGTGAGGAGAACTGAACTGAATGGAGGCATGCACTTTCACCAATGAGGGAATGGCAAAGTTCGCTAACCGGAACACCTACTTCCGGTTTTGCGGAGTTCGTTGGCCGAAGAGTTCATTAACAGGACTGTTCACAGACCGAGGTACCACTGTATTTAAGTTGATTTGTTGCAAATTTACATTTCCAGGATGCGTTTGAAGCCCTCCAATGAAATAGCAATGGTCTGGAGAGGCACTCAGGGTGAGGATGATCAGTGGCGTAGCGTGGGGGGTGCAGGGGGTGCCGGCCGCACCGGGCGCAACATCTGGGGGTTAGGGTTAGGGGGCGCAAATCCACGGGTTCGGGGGTGCAAATTACTTGCCTTGCCCCGGATGCTGACAACCCACGCTACGCCACTGAGGATGATCCATGCAGGTAGATGTTGCATGGTGAAGAATGGATTCCAGGCATTGGGTGCAAAGAACAAAGACACCCAAAAAATCACATAATCTCCCTCCTTTCCCACAAGTCTCCCCCCCCCCACCAACTGGCCACACCATTTGGCTATATAGAAATGCCATTTTGTTTCTTAAAAACAAAACATATTAAGTAATTTGTTTGAAAAGAGGACGGGAAGCACCAACATTTAACAGAGTAGCTTTTTGAAAGCCTAATGTTTGATATTCGACTGAACATATGGTTGTGGGTTTGAATTGCACTACGGCAATGCAAAATGTATGAGTAAATAGCATCTTCCGTCCTCTTGGACAAGATACACAGAGAAAGCTTAAAGACATGTAACTCGCCTGCCTTAATCTCCTGACTGGGCTGCGATTCCGTTCTGTAAGGCTTGATAAATCTTCACATTTCTCCCTGCACCAAAAGAGTATTACAGCTCCTAATGGTCTTACGCTAGTAGCCTGCAACAAGACTCACTCGGCTGTATCTAAAGCATCTAGCAAATGAAATACTTTTTAATAATTTGCCGTATTTCCCACCTTCCATTCCACAATTTCATTTTCACAGGTTTCCTTTGCAAGGCATACTAAGAGCTTTTGGTTTTGTTTAATTGTGGGTGGATTTTTTCTTTCTTTTTAATGTAATGCTGTACAACCAATAAATACAGAGGAGGACCAAATGCTCTTAGCTAGTGGAAGTAGCTGGTGGGAAAAGCCTGGCAGATGAAATATGGTGGGGTTAATGGTCTCTACGCTGATCGGCGAATCTGTCCATTTCAGTTTCCCGTGATTCCAATCTTAAACTTAATTCTCTACATTTCCACCGGCACTTTGGTGTGAATTTCTCCTTCCCTGCACAGTTTTGCACGTCGTTTTGTCTGCCACACATGATTTTGCAAAGCATTTCCCCTAAAACAATGCATTTTCGTATGTGATTTTCACTAATATGTGATTTGATATGTGTTTGCGATGTGCATTTTTTGTATACATTGCTTTGCTGGAGAGCTTCACTGCAAAATTCAGAGAAGTGCAAATTGAAAAATATGTCTGCGTTTCAGTTTGTGTCTTGTTTTGGGAAATGCAAATTGGGAAATTAAATGCAAATGGAATCAACCCTCCACCCCATCCCTAAACTGCAGTATCCCAGGCAGAATGGAAGCTAAGTAGCCACTTTCTTCAATAATACAGGGGATTTATATAGTATGTTATGAATGTTTAAAGATAATATATTATCTCGATAAGCCTTATGAAAGCTTTCAAAGATAAGTCAGCACTGAACAATTAGAGTTGAGGATGACCAAATAAATGCCTCCTTGTCCTTTAAGACTTCTGCTTAAGGATCTTCTCTAGGTATTTCTGCTAAGTGAGATGCGACAGGAGGCTCGTGGAAAAGGGCCTTTCTGGTGATGGCCCCTCTGTTCTGCAACAACCTCTCCAGTAAGATCATTGATGTGATGCCCCTTCTTCACAAGAATAAGTTTCTTGCAAAAGAGGGACTTTCACTGGTGAGCTTTAGGCAGCCTCCAACTATGCAATCCTATGATTCTATGATTTTCTTATTCTTCAAATGATTTTCTTATTCTTCCAAATGCTTTGGAAGCTCAGCCTACAAGGATTACTTTCACTGTATTATTTATGCCATTAATTATACTTTTGAATAACGATAATAAAAATAAAGGCTCTTATTTAAAATTAACAAAAGGATTTCTTTAAGCAATGCCATTCATAATATTTAATATTTAACAATAGGAGATTAGTATATATTGCTATTATTGGATGTTGTTTTTGAACTTTCTATATTTATGTCAGCATGCGGTATGTTACAGTATTATTGCTTCGTATTCCAAGAACGAAAATACATGTTGTTGTTGTTGTTGTTGTTGTTGTTGTTGTTTTAAAAAACCTATATCCAAGCAGATATAAATGAGTAAAAATTGCCAAATTTCTCTCCCCCCCCCCCGAAATTAGCTCCATCCCTGCAACTAATTACTGGGTTTCTTTCCGTTCCTCTCCCAAAGGCCCATTGATTTTTATAGGGTGCTTGATTCAGACAATGCAAAAGAGCAAAACAAATTTAGGAACCGTTTTTTGTTATGAGCTTTTCAATATTTGTTATCCACACTGGAAATTATGTAATGATTGTAAACATCTGCACACCTGTTCCAAATTTCACAAGCGCTGGGAAACACATGTGTTATCTCACATAAACCCTGCGAATGCTCCGGTTTGTTGTCCATCAGGGAAGGCTACATTTCCTCCTGATCTGCTGCCTCTTTTTGCCAAGGTAGCTTTTGAGACCACGTGTGATTTATACGGCACTTATCATTAGCCTACAGATCTATTAAAATATAATAATCCTGGATTGCGTCCACCCACTGAGGCCATGCTTATCTGCCTCGGATATACACAACATGCATTGTTAATGTATTTCATTGAAAGGAGTCATTTCCTAGAAGCTGCGAACAGCAAATAGACTCCCTCTTTATTTGATTTAAACCGTACCACGTAGAAATTTCATTTAAGGTGATGTGGAAGCAGTGGCCATGGGATTTTGTTCTTTTCTGTTCCAGTTGGTGGGGTCAAGCTGTTATCTACGCTTCCCTCTCCAGGTACGGGTTAAGCATCTCCCTTTCAATTTCTGCCCCTGTGATAAACAACACAGATCGGACCGAGATGCGGGATTGGACCAAGGCCCATCTAGTCCAGCATCCTGTTCTTACAGCGACCAACTAGGTGCCAATTTGGAAACTGCAAGCTGTGATGGCCTGGGATTCGGACTCGGAGGCTGAACCTGAGGAATCCCAGCCTGCACAGGAGTCCCCGCCTCCAGAACCAGCTGAGCCGGGGGCTGGGGCTTGAGCCTGAAGGGTCCTCACCTGTGCTGGATCCTCAGGTGCAGGCAGCAGCTGAGTCTGCTCTGGCTCCTGTGGTGATGGAGGACCCATTGCCTGCAGGTGCTCCACTCTCAGCCCTGTCAGGGGAAGCTGAGGTTGCCTCTGGGTCCGGTAACCCTCCAGCCTCTCCTGAGCTGCAGAGGCTCAGGGCAAAGAGGTGTAGGGAACTAAGTTCCCGCAGGAGGAGTGCTCGCCTCCAAGCCAGGAGAGGCGAGTCACCTGTGGACTGGGACCACCCTATGCCTTGGGGCAGATAAAAGCCAGCCAGCCCCAGTCCCAAGTTGCAGGAGCAACATTATTGGTAGCCTATTCCTGCCTGCACCCTGTCCTACCAGAGCTCCTGACCTCACCCAACTCCCTGCCTTGGACCCAGACAGCCTCCATACTGCACCCTCGACCTCGGACTGGACTCGGACCTCGCCGCACAGTTAACCCTCGGGACCAGCACACAAGCAAGAAATCAGTGCAACTGCATTTTCCTCACCAAGGAATCACAGCAACTGATTCTCAGAGGCTTAGTGTCTCTGGTCCTAGAGGTAATATAGCCACCATCATTTGTAGCCACTGATGACTTCCATTGAAGTTGGTCCAGAAGCTGCAGCTAGTGTGGGATGTTGCAGCAAGGCTGTTGAAGATGATGCTCTATTGACAAAGCATAACAACCATGCCGAGAAAGCTGTACTGGCCACTCATGTGCTACAGGATCATGTTTCAGGCCTTGCTGTTGGTGTATAAAGCCTTGAACAACTTGGGACCGGATTATCTTGAGAAACACCTCACTTTGTAGACCACTGCCCAGTCCTCAGGAAAGACACTTTCAGTAATGCCATATGGTTCTGGGGTTCATCTTGTATCGACTAAGGCCTGGGCTTTTAGTGTGACAGCATCTGTCCTTTGGAATGTGCTGCCTATGGACACCAGGCAGGTACCTACCCTGTTAACGTTTAGAAGTCTGTTTAAACCTCTTCTGTTCACACAGACTTTCTGTGGGAGGGTTGATTCATCTGTATCAATGTACTAAGCTGATTGGTGAGGTATATACTATTTGTTACCTGAATGTCATTTTATTGTTCTGCTAAAAAATATGAACAATTCTCGCATGGTTATATGCATATAATACTATATACCTAACATATGCATGCACACTCCAGATTTTCTAAAGAAGCAAGCACATAAATGAATGTGTAAAACAATGCATCTGTAACTGTCTAAAAATAGGTAAAAGGTAAAGTGACCCCTGACCATTAGGTCCAGTCGCGGACGACTCTGGAGTTGCAACGCTCATCTCGCTTTATTGGCCAAGGGAGCCGGCGTACAGCTTCTGGGTCATGTGGCCAGCATGACTAAGCCACTTCTGGCAAACCAGAGCAGTGCATGGAAACGCCGTTTACCTTCCTGCCAGAGCGGTACTTATTTATCTACTTACACTTTGAAGTGCTTTCGAACTGCTAGGTTGGCAGGAGCAGGGACCGAGCAATGGGAGCTCACTCCGTCGCGGGGATTTGAACCGCCAACCTTCTGATTGGCAAGCCCTAGGCTCTGTGGTTTAACCCACAGTGCCACCCACATCCCGTCTAAAAATACCCATGTATTAATACTTATAAGCTTATGCTTCAACCACACAGCACGGCATGGGTCTTGACTCTTTGATACACAATATACATACAATATTTTGGGGCAGGGTGCATAATTCTGCTGATGATTTGTTGGGATTTTTTTAAACAACAGAGCATGAGCAGCTTGGACGTATGTTGGTGCTTCGTGCCAGAGGTCGTCCACCACAGGCCAAGCTCAGCCAGGTCAGAATTGCCAAGTTTCCTGCATAAACGGGGTTTTCCCTCCATGGCTATCTCTCAGAGCCCCGTTTGATTACCACCGAGGACGGTGGGGAAACTTTGCACACTGGGCTATGTCATTCCCACCTCACAGACCAGGAAAGCAGATTAATGACTCAATTTGTATAACGACGGCCAAGGCAAAAAACAAAATCAGAACGGCTTATGTAACTGTTAAGCATTAATATTATCAAGCCTTGTGTGTGTTAAACCTCACAGCTGTTTCTTGTGGGGTCTTTTCTTTTCTTCTTTTGCAGTGAGTGCATTATGACTTCATTTATGTGGGAGGAGAATGAAAGCCTTGGATTGTGTCAAGGCCTTAGCTGTCGGTGTTTGCTAATTGCAACAAGCGGGAAGGTACAGCCATCTCCTGCTTATAGAAAGATAGCCGTAATTAGCGAGCTATCAGCTGCTGTTTATAACAAGAGCCTGCCTTTAGCTCATGTCAGAATGTGAAGGTTGCATCTCCTAATATGGAGAGAGCCAAAAGCACAGCAGAGTGTCACAGAACAAAGGAAGGCTTATATGTGCCACTGGGTCGGATAAACTTTATCTGCTCCTGCGTTGTAGCTTAATCAATGCTTCCCCCCCCCCACCTCCCACATTTTAGGCTCCAACCTTGTTTTCCCAAAGAGAAATTGTGTGATTATGTGAGCGAATGATTTGAAAGAGCCACCCAACAAACGGGCTACGAAACTCAGCTATACAAGGCGCTTTGAATGCAAGAGTTTCTGGATTCCACCTCCAAACATCGCCAGGCAGTGCTGGGATGGCGGGTGGTAGATAAATTAAGCCTGGCTTGCATTTCAATGTGAACCTATCTAAATTCTCACTTTCCAAAACAGTATATGCAAAATGGAACACGGCTACCCTACGGAATGGTCTTTTACCGAATGTTGAAGCACAGTTCTCCAGACTCACCCCAAATATGTACAAGAATAAGTAGGTTAGGAAATAGTGCGCACAAAATGCACATATTAGCGGAGATAACATACAAAACTGCAGGGGAAATGGCTTTCAAAAATGTAGAGATGCAACCCCCCCATTTATGCGGGGTTTGCGTTCTGAGACATCGTGAGTGTCAGTGAAATTGCATATATTTGAAACACCATTGAAAAAGCCTGCAAACACCTTGCTCTGCCCCTGTTCTACCTCCCCCCCCCCCCCGCCTCTCATTGTGATGTTTTTGTGACGTTTAGGGTCACTTCCTGGTTTGGTGCGATGCACATATACATGGTCGAGCACATATTGAATGTGTGTGCCTGTAAATTAGACAAATTGTGCACTGAACACAAATCTCCATGATTTTATTTTGTTTAAAAAATGCTGAGTGATGCAGAAATGAACTTAAGAGGGGAGGGGAGAGACAGAAAAGGAGACAGGCAGAAATGGACAGTTTTGCACATCCTTATCTGAGAAAGACGTCTTTCTAAAACCTTGGAGAGTCACTGCTAGTCACTGTTGACAAAACTGGACAAGATGGACCAGGAGTATGATGTTGTTTTAGGCAGCATCCTGTGATCCTTATTATGTGGCAGAAAGTGAAATAGATAAAACAAGCTTGTTGGGTAAAATTGCCTGGCATCACTCCTTCTGGAAATCAATGTTCTTGTGCTTTGAGATTAGGGATGCAAACAGGACAGTAAGCGAGGTCACCATTGGCATCGTCTCCTGTTTATTTGTTCCCCAGTAAACGGTGCCCAAAGCTGCTCACATCAGAATGAGATCATAACGATAGCAAGATGAACAAAAACACAACATCAGCTTCTCAAAACAGTTCATTAGCCGTGCCGTTTCAAAAAACACACTGACGTTTGGATAAACATGGAAGCAACGTCAATAGGTCGATCCAAAAAACACTGCATGCAGTATTGTTCTAAAACCAAATAGTCCACAAACAGAGCAATCTCCCACTTCCTAAGACCATCTAGACTGATGCTGTTCATGGTGGAAGGTGCAGTGTGTGGCTCCACTTTAGTAAGGAATCGATCTTTTGGTGTGCAACATGCACACTTTGAAATTCCCTGTTTATTGACACCTGTCAGGAGCCTCAATTGTACTCTTTTTGGTGCCTGCTAAAAACATGGTTGTTTAGGCAACACGATCAAATATGTAGAATGTTGGCATGCGTTTTCATCTGTTTTCTAGCTCATTGCCAATTTTAACTATTTTTTGAAGGTTTCGAATATTCATCTTTAACTTTTATATATATTGACGATTCCATTGTTTTAATCTTACTGTAAACCACTTTTAGGGTTTTGGTTTGTTTTAGCAACCAAGCGGTACATGCATTTTATGAAACAGATCAATAAATAACAGTAGGATAAATTTACACTAAAATGCTGGTGAATTTCATGATTATTATTTTTTTTAAAATTAAGCCAACCAACAAAAACCTTCTCAGTTTGATATGGAAATGGAAAAATGAGAAATGGAGAGAAACTGAAATCATGAGATTCTCCCATCCCTACTTTGTGAATTCGTCTGCCAAAAGGGCACAAGTTGTGATGTCAGGTATGGGTGACATGAGGTCTCAGCCCCCACACCTTTGTGGTGCTTGATCAATATGAAGTCATCCTGCTATTGTAAGGACAACGGCGTCTTCTGTATGCAGCGATTAACATTCTGGATTGCATAAGCTTTGTTCAGGTAAAGGGACTGGAGAGTTATGGTTCCCTCTCACACACTGGTGTGTGCACAACTGCACACCAACCCTCCCTGCCCCCACTGCTGTCTCATATCTGAAGCTTGAGCAGGAACCGCTGTAGCAATTATTCCTCTAAACATCTGTCACAGCAACCTTTCCTGCATGCTGTGGGGAGCTGGTACAGAGGAGCTGGAATTCTAGGTGAATCGTCAAGAGACTTTTCCTCACAGAAGGTAGTCTAAATTCGTAGCAACAAAGAGAGAGGGAGAAAAAGAGAATTAAAAATATATATGCTTTCGTACACTTCTTAATATCGACTATCTGTGTATGTGTAGGAGAGAGAGGTGGAGAAGACTGCATTTAAATGGGGGGATATGGAGCAAGTTAATGAGGTTTCTGGCATTTTAAGACAGTGTTGGCCTGTGTAAGCTACTGCTAACAACAACAACAACAACAACAACAACAACAACAACAACAACAACAACAACAACAAATTTTATTTATACCCCACCCTCCCTAGCCAAGACCGGGCTCAGGGTGGCTAACACCAAATATAAAAACAATTGATTGAAATACAGCTTAAAAGACAAGATTAAAATACAACATTAAAACATTAAAATGCAGCCTCATTTCAGTGGAAACTCAAAAACTTTTTGGGGGATAAAAACGTCAAGTCTTCACCAAGGCTAACTATCCAGACTGGTCCTACATGGGCCAGGGAAAAAAAGCCAGGAAAGTCCCCATATAGGGGTTCCAACACAGAAGGAGAAAGGAAAAAGAAAGATATAGCCATACCTGCCAGCATTCTTTGTTCTGGACCCAGGATATCATGTCAGGGACAGAAGTGATGGGGAGAAGGAGGAGTGGTGGCAGTGCCACGCCTCTCCTCCGCTGGACTCCGGTGCATGAGGGAGGCGAGGACAGCCCCTGTGGGGAGATCACTCTCGCAGTACTGGCAATGCCAGTGGCTCCTGCTGCAGGTGGGCCAGAGCTGCTGCTGCTTCCAGTGCATCACTTAGGGCTGGGCTTCAGTGGCTGCAACTTCTCCTCTTTTGCCCACACTCCAGCAGCCACTAAAAGGTAAAGATAAAGGGACCCCTGACCATTAGGTCCAATTGTGACTGACTCTGGGGTTGTGGCACTCATCTTGCTTTATTGGCCGAGGGAGCTGGCGTACAGGTTCTGGGTCATGTGGCCAGCATGATTAAATCACTTCTGGTGAACCAGAGTAGCACACGGAAATGCCGTTTACCTTCCTGCCGGAGTGGTCCCTATTTATCTACTTGCACTTTGATGTGCTTTCGAACTGCTAGGTTGGCAGGAGCAGGGACCGAGCAACGGGAGCTCACCCTGTCACAGGGATTCAAACTGCTGACCTTCTGATCGGCAAGCCCTAGGCTCTGTGGTTTAACCCACAGTGCCACCCACGTCCCTCCCAGCAGCCACTATGAGATGCCAAAGGGAGGAGACTGGCAACGGTGGCTATGGAGAGGCTCGGCTGTGATGATATAGCTGTCAGTCTGTGCACACCAGCTGTTCCCACTGTCTAGCTTGCTGATCATAAAGTTGGCAGTACGATGGGGTGAGCTCCCGTTGCTCTGTCCTAGCTCCTGCCAACCTTGCAGTTTGAAAGCATTACCAGTGCAAGTAGATAAATAGGTACTGTTGTGGCAGGAAGGAAAATGGTGTTTCCATGCCCTCTGGCTTTTGTCACTGTGTTTCGTGTACCAGAAGTGGTTTAGTCATGCTGGCCACAAACGCTGTCTGTGGACAAATGTGAGCTCCCTTGGCCTGGAAGCAGAGATGAGTGCCATACCCCATAGTTGAATTTGACTGGACCTAATGGTCCAGCAAGGGACGCGGGTGGCGCTGTGGGTTAAAGCCTCAGTGCCTAGGACTTGCCGATCATCAGGTCGGCGGTTCGAATCCCCACGGCGGGGTGCGCTCCCGTTGCTCGGTCCCAGCGCCTGCCAACCTAGCAGTTCGAAAGCACCCCCGGGGGCAAGTAGATAAATAGGGACCGCTTACTAGCGGGAAGGTAAACGGTGTTTCCGTGTGCTGCACTGGCTCGCCAGATGCAGCTTGTCACACTGGCCACGTGACCCGGAAGTGTCTGCGGACAGCGCTGGCTCCCGGCCTCTTTGAGTGAGATGGGCGCACAACCCTAGAGTCTGTCAAGACTGGCCCGTACGGGCAGGGGTACCTTGACCTTTTTAATGGTCCAGCAGTCCTTTACCTTTACCTTTGCTGCCTAACTGTGGTTCAACCCATGGTTGCACTGGGATCAGCTGGCACAGTCCACACCCGAACCAGAAGCACTCTATGGTATGGCATGAGGGTATCAGGCTCAACTGCAGCAACTGTTCCAGGCTGGAGCTGTTATCTGCCTGCCCCTTTCTGCCCCAGGAGGTGTGATCAACAAGACTGTGGATGTGGCAGTGGCACCACCCCCCCATTAAATTCCACCACTTCTCACCTAGGGTTTGTGTGGCACTCTAAGTCTGTTGAGATTTAGTCTTTCCCAGCTGTGCGTATGACCCTCACAGCTACCTTGTGAGACAGGTAAGTATTAAGCCTAATTTAAAGCTGGGATTTTTTATAATGGAGCAATTGTGATTGCTTCAAAACAATCCATTTTTAAAATTTGATTTGAATGCCCCACCAATTGGCCTAGTAAAGTGCCTCCCCCAAGTCCAGCTATTAGTCAATTGCTGCCACAATAAAGTTGTTTCAACGTTAGTATTTTTTCAAAATAATAACCGAGATGAACACCTTGGGTTCTCGATGCATCTGCTTAATAGCATTTATTTAGCACTTTCACCAGGGAGAGAGTGAGATGGAGAGAGAGAAGAAAGAACGTCGTCTTGGCTGGCAGAACTCTCTACCTTTTCCCTGTTGAAGAACAGTATCAACACACTATCTAAGAGCTAAAGTACATGTTTATTTTTAGCTCTCTCCCACAGCGAATAACACTGACAATGTAGGGCATTAGAAAAATATAACACATCAATGGTCTCAAGCTGAAATGATTTAATGGCCTCGGGAACAATGCCACCTGAGACACGAACTGTATTTTTGAGCCTGGTGGGGAGAGGTTAAAGAAAACACCACAAAATCTTCACAGACGTTTGCATTGCAGGGCGAAGGCAGCAGCGCAGATCCAGGCTGGAAGAGGGGCTTCCTCTCGGGAAGCAAGAGGTGCCAAGTCAGCCATTTTGTCAAAGCAGTGAACGGTGAAGAAGGAAATCACTGTGGGGAAGGTAGAAGTGGGGAAAGAGAAAAGGCCTCTGATCTGCCTTTTTCTTTCACCGCGTCTCAGAGGCCCCTATTCCCTATTATGTGCAAATGTGCATAATGGAAACAAGGGATGTAAGAAGGCACCAAGATGGTATTCCCTGCCTCACTGTGTATTGGTTGCATGCAACTCTGTTTCTGTTCTGCTGCAGTTCATCTTCCACCAAAAGCTACGTTATTCAACTCGCTGTGGTGAATCTATGCAACTTGCACAAATCCCATAATTAATCCCGTAAATTGTGTAAAAACTGTTGTCATTATGTTATTCCGCCCAATCATTTCAGTGCAAAGGAGACACAAGGCAAATTAGGTGGGTGGGGTATAAACAATTATGTAGATTGTTTGTAGACTAAAAGCAAAAATCATGGTGAACACAAATTTCGTTTGCTGGAGTGATTTCCATTCCAAGTTTGGGATGAATAAGCAAAGAAGTGTTTGGATTTGGATTTGATATTCCGCCTTTCACTCCCTTTAAGGAGTCTCAAAGCGGCTAACATTCTCCTTTCCCTTCCTCCCCCACAACAAACACTCTGTGAGGTGAGTGGGGCTGAGAGACTTCAAAGAAATGTGACTAGCCCAAGGTCACCCAGCAGCTGCATGTGGAGGAGCGGAGACGCGAACCCGTTCACCAGATTATGAGTCTACCGCTCTTAACCACTACACCACACTGGCTCTCACTGGATATTTGCACTCCTGTTTGTGTTTTCATCTGAATTCTGTGACACCCCCAACAGAAACATTTTATCAATGTGACAATGTACTTTTTAATTAAAAAAAACCCCATTATTACCATTATATTACAACAATATGTATCCAGAACCATTGCACATCAAACATCCTTGAGTCTTGTAGAAAAAGATCTATAAATGAATAACATTTCACCAAACAAATCATTGACATGCCAAAGTGGACCAGAGGGAATCTTTTGTGTTTGTGTGTGTGTGTTTCTGTGGGTGTGGTTTCCTTTTGCACACACTCGACGTTTTGAAGTCCCACAGCTGGTGTTGCTTTCTGCATTTTCAATTAAACGAGTAGACAAAAGCAGTTGTTTCATTTTAACTTGCAAAATTTTGCAGAGAAGGAGCTGAGAAAGGTTTCGGAGTGGGGTTTTCAGATCTAGCCCCATCAGAATCAAAACATACCTACCCAAATTTGTCTCTCTTGTGCACACAGCCGAGCAATTTGATGGTGTATCTGGGTAGAAATAATAACTGTGCCATCAGGCTTTGAAACAGAGGCTTTTTATGGATGCATTTAATTAATCAGCAAGTGGGCAAAGTGAATAAAATTCCAAGCAAGGTGAAGGTTAGAGTCAAAACTGGATTCATTTATGATTAAACCATCTCGTCGTGATTGGTTGGTAATGGTGTCAAAGTTATTGAATGGCATCCATTGCATTCTGGCATTTGGTAGCGCAGTGGTATAGCACCTGCTTTGCATGAAGAAAGTCCCAAACTCCATACCCTTGCATCTCCAGGTAGGACAGGGAGAAAGCCCTGCCTTGTACCAAGGAGAACCACTACTAATCAGGATCAATAATATTGAGCTGGATGGACCGATGCTCTGACGCAGCATAAGGCAGCTTCCTTTGTTCCACTTTTTATTAGGAAATAAACAAAGTAAGCTAATAAAGTATCAAATGTTTGTCAGAAGGTTCTCCTTAAATGGAATAAAGCCCTTTCATCTTAGCCCTAATTGATAGGGTTGCCATACGACTGGGAAAACCCGGACATGTCCTCTTTTTGAGGGCCAACATGCCCATCTGGGCAGATTTTAAAGGATAAGGTGGACTTAGGCTTGGGCTGATCGCCGAAGAATTGATGCTTTTGAATTATGGTGCTGGAGGAGACTCTTGAGAGTCCCATGGGCTGCAAGAAGATCAAACGTATCCATTCTTAAAGAAATCAGCCCTGAGTGCTCACTGGAAGGACAGATCCTGAAGCTGAGGCTCCAATACTTTGGCCACATCATGAGAAGAGAAGACTCCCTGGAAAAGACCCTGATGTTGGGAAAGATGGAGGGCACAAGGAGAAGGGGACGACAGAGGACGAGATGGTTGGACAGTGTTCTCGAAGCTACAAACATGAGTCTGACCAAACTGCGAGAGGCAGTGGAAGACAGGAGAGCCTGGCGTGCTCTGGTCCATGGGGTCACGAAGAGTCAGACGTGACTAAACGACTAAACAACAACAACAACAAGGCTTGGGCTGCTCTGCATGCCATGGCCGCTGCCAACCCGGACCAGGGAAAGAGGTGCATGGGCTCTCCTAGTGCTTTTTTTCCTAAAAAAATTTTTGGGGGTACTTTCATTTTGGCTACTCCCTCTCCCCCTTGCCCCCTCCCAACCCACAGACAAGGGACTTGAGGCAGCGGCTCTGAGAGGATGGGAATGCCCCCAGCGATGTTGGGGTTGGCTTGAGCGAGGAGGGGCGAGCACTTGCCGGCTGGCTCTAACCCAGCAAGAGGAGGAGGAGGAGGAGCAGTGCCATCGCCTCCACCACGGCCGCCCCACACTCCCCTCCCTGGGCACCAGTGGGAAGAATGACGGAGCTCCAGTCTGCGCTGCTACTGCGGAGACAGTTGGCACGTCGGTTGGTCCGTCCATCTGTCAGTCAGTCGGGGCAACACAAAATGTTTAGGGGTATGCGTACCCCTGCATCCCCCCAGAGAAAAAGCACTGGGCACTCCTATGCCTTGGGCTGCCCCCTTTTTTGTTCTTCAAGATACAGTAACACCATATTGCCAGATTAAGGTCCATTTGTTTCAGAATCTTGTTTCCCACAGTGACCAGAGATATGCCTCTCAGAAGCTGGCAAGCAGGAGCTCCCCACTCTGGTTCCGACCCTCCACCTAGTATTCCCAGTGTTGGGATGTGTCCAAGGGAACGGGGGCAATTCGCAGGCCCCCAGCTGGCTCCAGCCCACTGGCCGGCAGCCGGGTGAACTCCGGTCCTTGGAACAGCAGCAAAACAGCGGCACACAGCTTCAGAAGCCTGAGCACGCCTCAATCAGCAGAGTGAATAACACACAACAGAAGTGGCGGACAGAGGCATATGTAAAGCATATTTACAAGCAGTTTATTCAGCATAGTTCAGGACAAAGAAAACATGCCTGCTCTCTTTCATGTCCAACAGCAGGAAGCATAAGCAAAAGCTATACACAATGGAAGTTCCCAGCAGGCTGTGCTGGAAGTAAACAGACATGTGACATACAACAACTCCACATGCCTGTTCTTAAGGCGGAACGCAACATCAACATCCTAACACCCAGAACATGCAGGTGCACTTGGCTGATTGCTCTTGGCAGGCCTATGATCTGTCTGTTTGCCAAATTCTTTTTTTTCCAGAGAACCCCTAGACTTGTGGATATCAGCTCATCTTATGTCAGGGAAGCCTCCGAGTGCCAGTTGATGTGAATCACGAGTAGGGATAGAAGTACAGTGCTCATGTCCTGATTGGGCATCTACATGACCACTGAGATGACGGGTTGCTGGGCTAGATGGGCCATTCTTGTGCTCTTCTCTGTTTTCCCTACTTGGCATTATGACATTAAGAGTAGCAGAACTTGCTGCACACGTCTTTATTTTTTACATTCATGTTACCATAGTATGCAAATGAAAGTTAAGGAATTCATAAATTATCCAGGTTTAGATATATTCCTTAAGTGGCGCAGCCTTTAATGGAAATGAGGCGGCGGCTGCAAATCAAATTTATTCCTCTATCATTAATGTTGGTTTATTTTTAGCAACCAGTGTGTCTTTCTGGGCTATATGCAACAATTTGTAGTGGCAGGGTGGGGAGGGATCAGCATGCATTAGAAATGTGTGTCTTGTTTGGATAATTTCTCCCTTGGAATAATTGCTTTCTAACCTTAGATATATTATGCAGTCTGTTAGTGATGTTCATTACCAAATTCTGTAACATCCAGATGGAGTACAAGATATAGCTTAATAAACCAGGGAGCGCAGGCAGAAGCTGCACAGAAAGAAGCCGCCTGTGTATCACTCATTTAAAGGGAGCCATGATCACATAAGAAGAGCTTTGCTGGATCCGGCCAATGGCCTATTTAGTTCAGCATCCTGTTCCCACAATGGCCAGCTGGATGCCTATGGGAAACCAGCAAGCAGGACCAGAGTACAAGATCACTCTCCCGTCCTGCTGTGGTTTCCAGCAACTGGTTTTAAGAAGCGTGACGGCCTCTGATCTTGGAAGCAGAGCACAACCATCATGTTTTAACACAGGGATGGGGAACCTCAGGCCACGGGGTTCAAAAGTGGTCTCCAAGTGTCTCTGTCAGGCTAATAATAATAATAATAATAATAATAATTTATTATTTGTACCCCGCCCATCTGGCTGGGTTTCCCCAGCCACTCTGGGTGGCTTCCAACAAAGATGAAAAATACATTAAAATGTCACACGTTAAAAACTTCCCTAAACAGGGCTGCCTTCAAATGTCTTCTAAATGTCAGGTACAGTGGTACCTCGGGTTACATACGCTTCAGGTTACATACGCTTCAGGTTGCACACTCCACTAAGCCAGAAATAGTGCTTCAGGTGAAGAACTTTGCTTCAGGATAAGAACAGAAATCGGGCTCCAGCGGCGCAGCAGCAGCAGGAGGCCCCATTAGCTAAAGTGGTGCTTCAGGTTAAGAACAGTTTCAGGTTAAGTACAGACCTCCAGAACGAATTAAGTACTTAACCCAAGATACCACTGTAGTTGTTCTTCTCTTTGACATCTGGTGGGAGGGCGTTCCACAGGGTGGGCGCCACTACTGAGAAGGCCCTTTGCCTGGTTCCCTGCAACCTCACTTCTTGCAGTGAGGGAACTGCCAGAAGGCCCTCGGCGCTGGACCTCAGCATCCGGGCAGAATGATGGGGGTGGAGACACTCCTTCAGGTATACTGGACTGAGGCAGTTTAGGGCTTTAAAGGTCAGCACCAACACTCTGAATTGTGCTCGGAAACGTACCCAGAGCACCCATGAGGTTCCCCTCCCCTGTAGTTACTGAGTTTTTAAAAAATAAAATTGGTTTTATCTATCTATCTATATCATCTATCTATCTATCTATCTATCTATCTATCTATCTATCTATCTATCTATCTATCTATCATCTATCTATCATCTATCATCTATCTATCTATCTATATCTATCTATCTATCTATCTATCTATCTATCTATCTATCTATCTATCATCTATCTATCATCTATCTATCTATCATCTATCTATCTATCTATCATATATCTATCTATCTATCTATCTATCTAATCTCAGAGCTAAAATCTGGAGCTCCCTGGAGCTACTCAGTCCCACCATATATATTGTCTGATTCACACATCACTAGCATTGCTTAAAACGAACAATAAAACACACAGGAGCCCCATTGGTAAAGTAAAGGTTCTTTACTTAACAGTTACATGCACCCCACCCCAATCTCTGAGCAGTGCAAGAATCCAGGGGTTCGAGGTATATACCCAGAGTTTGGTTTTCTTGGAATGAGGGGCAGAGGAGACTGTGGTGTCCTTAGGATATATGGTTTATCTGCCCATATATGCAACCTGAGCCTAAGTTGCAGGGGCTCACAGCGTTAACAACTCAGAAGGTCTTGCTTCTCCCATGAACTCAAGCAGAAATCCAGCATGGCTCTCATGACTCTCTGGCTTTTGCTTGCTTCCAGCCCAGCTCACACAAACTCCACTCCAGCTTTTCTCCTCCTCACTACCAGCCATCCATTTACCCTCTGGCACAGAGCAACTTCCTTTCTCATTCTAATGACCCATACTTAGGGGCCATTATGGCCCTTCCCTGGCTAATTCAACAATGGAATCCTCCATTAGATTTTAACCCTTGCTGGATCTAGGAATTAGAAGGGACTTCGGCATCACACAGCCTAATCCCTGTGTGTCCCTGCCCACAACAACCTACAACAAGGATAGCTTCAGATTCTGCACTACATGACTGGAGCTACCTTCTTGACATTCTCATGCAAGAAGAGAGAGGAAGAGAGAGAGAGAGAGAGAGAGCATAGGAGGAAGCGGCATAGTTTAGGTGTTTAGTAGGAAACCACAGTGATTATTTCCCCTGACTCTGTATTCCTCTCAAACTTTCCCTGTAGGTATGCAAGGTTGCCTATATCCAACAGTAGTAAGCCACGTTTATCTGTCTTTCCAATGATTTATCCTCAGTTCAAGCCAAGCCAACTGTTGGTGCAACTACTCTCTCTCATATTTGCTCTAATCATGTGACTTTCTGCCTAGAGATGAGCTCTAAACGGCTCCCATGCTCAGCGGTGGGTACTCTGCATAATGCCCAATGTTATTCTCTTGTCTGGCCATGTCTGCTGCATACCAGCTCACTCCCATAGCTGCTCCTGTGCAATTTGCATTCGTGTGTACAGACTTGTGGAGGAGCCAAGCTCAAATGCCTGTGTCTGAGGCAGTTCCCCACATTCTAGATGTACCCTGCTGCCAGCCAAAGGTATTTCCAAACACCCTTGCAAAAGGCTGACATGTGTGCCCTTACGCTACCTGTTTGCCATCAGCAGGAAGCTTTCAATGCCACCTCCTTTATTTTTTCAGAGGAGTCCTTATTCTGCCTTTCAGCTACATGGATGGCTGAGCCCCCAGTGGAAGAAGAAGAAGAAGAAGAAGAAGAAGAAGAAGAAGAGGAGGAGGAGGAGGAGGAGTTTGGATTTGATATCCCGCTTTATCACTACCTGAAGGAGTCTCAAAGCGGCTAACAATCTCGTTTTCACTTCCTCCCCCACCACAAACACTCTGTGAGTTGAATGAGGCTGAGAGACTTTGGAGAAGTGTGACTAGCCCAAGGTCACCCAGCAGCTGCATGTGAAGGACAGGGAAGTGAACCTGGTTCATCAGATTACGAGTCTACTGCTCTTAACCACTACACCACACTGGCTCAGCTATGATCAGACGTGCTGCAGGAAAACACCTGAGACCTGAAATGAGTATTGTCAAATCTGCCATTCCCGTCTCTCACTTTAAGTGGGCACAATTCAATTTATGGTGGCTTTTGCAAATTGCACCTTTTACTTAGGGGCATTGAATTCGTCACTGGCTGTGGTGAAACTAAACCTGGGAAATTTGAGCTGAAGGCAGAAGATACTGTTTCTTTCCTCCAGAGAGCTGAAAGTGAAATGAAAAATATATAAAAATATTGGTGGTGTGCTTTTGTGGGGGGGGGGGGAGAGGGAGGAGTGCAGGCTAGTTACTTCTGACTTGGTGTCACCAGTGGTCTAGCAGATTGTTCAAAAGCCTCAAAAACCTGTTTGGCTTGTGATGAGAGAGGTGGGAAAAAGACTTGAACATGTGCTACATAATGGGTTATGATGGCTCTATCCTTCCGCCTACATCACTCTTCAAAGTATTGCCTGTCTCTGTCTCCAGACAAAGTTTCAGAAGGTCAATGCACTGTTGTTTACGGCATGTCCACAACAGTGTGTAGATCAATTTTATGATCAGAAAAAGTCAGAGGACGAATAAAGGCAGGAATCAGCCAATTGTAAAAAAATATAGTAATTCTCTCTCTCTCTCGTACATACCCCAAAACACACACTATTTAAGTTTGCCCGATGCATTAGCTGAATCCTTTAATTATTGTGCATGGGGAATAAATTGTCTCTGATTCCTTTAGCATCCATTCATTCCTGTGTTGAGCTGAGAATTATAATTGTCTGGCACTCATTCAGACAGTTGTTTTAGAATCTTTCCTCCACGTCCCTCCACATTTCCTTTCCTTGAGGAAATCCATTTACCGGAGTTGCCCTTTTCACTATTTCCTGTTTTTCAACATTTACTATGAAATCATTTTTCTGTACATAGGTTTCCCCCTCGCTGTTTGTTTTTTTGCTTTATGACCTGCAGATGCTGGGTTAAGGATGGGAGATGATAACTTACGCTTAAGCTTATGTTCCATCATGAGTAACTGTGTTGGCATCAGTAAAATTGTCGCAGATATATGTGAATGATGTCAGACTCGGAGGGAGCCCTAGTCTTGGTGTTGCTCTTGTAGAGGAAGAAGAGAAAGGGGACAAAACTAGAAGTAGTTGGCTCTGTCTGTGATTGGCTCTGGCTTCACCTACTTTTCCCTCCCTTCTGCCCTATCAATTGCAATGAGCACCAACACAATTGGTGCATGAGCATCAATAGACAGTGGTGGAGTCATGCTGCCTAGTGAGGTCTGCCTCACCAAAACCCCTTTGGGATTTATTTCAGTATTTTTCCAAATGGAATTTTTCTCTGTTATTTTAATAAAGTCAGATCTGCTGTTTTATTATGCTGGGTTTTCGTTTTCTTTTTCTTTTTCTATGTTTTTATTTCATGGCTCTGAGCACTTAAAAATAATATACTGACTAGCAATGCAATCCTATGTGCCCTTTGGCTGCAATCCTATACTCACTTGCCTGGGAGAAAGTTCCACAAAGCTTACCTCTGAGTACATCATTGCACTGGTATTAGGGATGACACATTTGTCAATTTTGGTTTCTCATTTTCCCAATCTTTCATTCATTTCTCCACATTTCTGCATGAACTTGAGAACCTTAAGAAATAATAATAATCAATAACATTCATCAGCGTTTTGCCTAATACAGTACTTTTTGTATGGAATTTAACCTGATCCACAAATTTTTGCAGGCAATTTCCCCTAGAGCCATGTCTATTTTAAGTTCCTACCACTAACGCATGCATTTTTAAGTACACTTACCCCTAATACACATTATTTGTATGCATTGGTTTCCCAGAGAGCGCAACTTTCAAAGGACAGCTGTGTTTCCCTTGACATGTTGTCTTGGAAAGTGCAGATTAGGCAGGTTTGCATTAAAATACGAATTCAGTTCTGTCCCGTCCCCCCACCTTCCTAGCTCTTACTTGAGAGTAAGCCCTTTTGAAGTCCGTGGGACTCCTGAGTAAACACACAATGAGTTGGGCTGCGAGAAATGTTATGAATCAATGAAGGACAGAATGAGAACAACGGCAAGAAATCAATAAACCGAAAAGTCAACTTGTGCTGGGAATTGTGGTGATGAAAGTCCTCCCCCCTCCCCTTTATGCCCTCTTTTCCTGAAGCAGGCAGAAGAATGCAACGAGAACCCTGCTGGATCAGGGAAAGAGGGCATCTGAGCTGCTGATCTCCTGCTAGCATGGTCCAGTCAGAAGAGAGAGACCGCAAGCTGGACTCAAAGGAGAGCACTCTCCCCCTCCCATTTATTGCCCCTAGCAGCTGGGATTGAAAGACGCATGCCCTACGGAAACTGGATGTTCCCTTTAGCTGCTGTGGCTGCCTGCCTGGCTGGCAGGCAGACTAATGAGGCGCTCAGCAAATGGTATAGTTTTAAAATAACACCAGACACAGGTCCGGTCTCTTTCCTCCTCCACCTCCTAGAGGTTACTAAAAGCAATATTTTGTGCAAATATCTTTGAAGCCTCAGTACACTTCTGGTTTTTGTATAGGCATTGCAAACCTTTGAGAGAGAGAAAATCACATAAAATCCGACGGCATAGAATATATTAAGTAAAAAAAGAAAAAAGGAAGGAAGAATAAAGAGTATTATTCTTAGAAGCCACCATACATGGATTGCCCTTTGATTTCTATTGTGTGCCTTTGTTGCTGGCCCAATTTTGTGCTTGTTTGTCTTGTACATCACAGCTGCATATTGGAGAATGAATGCTTTGGGATTTGCCTATTCTCTTCAACAATGCCTATAGCTCCTTCCTGGTCAATACATGACCCCACCTGGACCATCTACTGCAGCAAGAGTGAGGCTAATGTGTACAGCAGATATTTCCTGTTCCCAACGTTTCTCCATTGTTCTTCATCTATGTGGCTTGAACTGTGCTTTCTGTCATCATGGATGCTAAATGCGCAATACCTCTCTTCTTTGCTGAAATATCTTGTGTGTGTTTAATTTTCAAAGGCACCTCGATGCTCAAAAAGATGTTACATTTGAGCTGGAATATAACTTTTTTAAAAAAATGCATTTAAATGGAGTGTTGAAAAACCCTTTTGTGGTAGCACTGGAATTTGGTTACAAAAGAATTAATTGGGATAATCACACAAACACAAACGCAGACCTCTCAGGCTATGCTTTATGATCCATTCTACACTGATGAAGAGAAGGTAGAATTATGGAAATAAACATTTCAGAAGGCAGGCACTCAGTCATATTTTTGAGGGCTCCAAAGAATTCAGGATGTTTTCCCACACCCCATTTCCCTCCTTCTTCCTGTGAGGTTGAATTGAGCTAGTGACAGATCAAGATCACACACTGATCTTCATGGTTGGGTGGGAATTTGAACACAGATCTCGCAGGTCCTAGTCTGACACTCTAAATCACTGCAACATGCTGGTTTGGAAATGTCAGCAGGTCCAAAATGAGCACCCAGATTATTAGCTTGGTATCCTTGTAGAATTCATATACCTCTGTTTAAAACAGCTGTCCTAGTTGCCAGTTTGTTTTCAGGCCTAATTTAAGGAGCTCACAGTAGCGTTTAAAGCCCCAAATATCTGAAAGCCACCTCCATCCTTACTGGCTCAGTTGGGTGTTAAGATTGGTAGAGGTGGACTTCTTAGTAGTTCCACCACCCTCAGAAGTTTGGTGGGCATATGTGTGTGACAAATTCTCCATGTCAGCCCTAAATTGTGGATTTTCTTCCTCATCTTAATTATGTCATTTCTGTCATGTGCCAAAGACACACCATTTTACCCTGATGTTTGACACCTGAGAGAAAGAAATTTTTTAGGCCCCATCCTGTTCTCTTGATGATCATTTGTTCTAACTGATTTCAATATTGCATTTTTAAATTTTAAATGAATAATCCACCCTGGGTGAAGGGCAAATAAGAAATCAAACAAATACTGTTACCATCGCCACCAACAAATTAGCACATTGGGGGTGACATCTCTTAAGTGAGCTCATTTAGAAGGAACTGACATCCACCTCTTCAGACAGATATTTGTGAAGATGTGGGATTCCTTCATGCCTTGATGTCATTTCTTTTAAGAGTTGGGAGAATGGTTCAACACATCCATTATTTATTCATTTTACTTAAACAGTTTACATCCTGATTAGCTTCAGTCATCTTTAAAGGGTTTACAAGGATGTCATTAACAGGACCGAGATAGTATCTCCAGTCCAGTTTGACTTAAAAATAAAAGAGTCAGGTTCAGAAATCTCTTAAGAAAACATGAATGCACTCTGGCCAATTGTGGAATGGCTTTGCAACCTTAAAAGCTGCAGTAGTGCAGAACCATTGACTAGCCCATAAATAAATTTGTTCCTTGAAATAGAACTTGCTACCTTTTGACATTTTAGTTGGCCCAACTCCTAATCAAGACAATACACCACCCTAATGTTAATTTGGAATTTCCTCTTCCCCTGTCATGGACCATCCTGACTACTTGCCATTTCTATAAATTCAGCATCTCTTTAACAGTCTGCCTGATAGCAACAGCAACCTGAGTAAATACTAGCAGGCAACACCGTTACTCCCCTCCATCACATCTTTGTCTGAATAGCTAAACATGTTACCACTGAAGCCCGATGGGCATACAACTCTATCCTGTCTATGTTTACACAATCCACTGAGTTCAACGAGACGCTCCCCAGGAAGTGTGCTTATGATGGGGCCTTCCAGATGTTTTGACCTGCAACTCCCATCATCCTCAGACCACATGGTCAATGGTCTCAGGAATGATGGGAATTGTAGTGCAACAAGATGTGGAAGGCACCATATTGGCTACCCCTGAAAGCAATCTCCTTGCCAATTCCAAGGTGAAGGGAATTCCATCTCTCTTTTATTCATGGTGGCAGGGAAGCAGCTGCCCATTATTTAGAAGCTGAAGATATTATCAAGATCAGGTCAATGGAAACAAAAACGCAGTGGCTGCTGGCAACCTTATAGAATTTATTATTCACTCATTTGTTCCGCTTTATAGCTGGTCTATCCCAAAGGCTCAGGCTGGATAACAGCAATTTTATTGAAAAACAAAAGAGAAAGATTCCTGTCCCTTTAGGCTCATAATCTAACAATTTAGTAACTGGAACGTGTTTTTAATTAGCTGATTATCCATCAGGCACAAGGCATTTATGTTTAGAAATCTTTAAAACAGCCGCGTTACATTAGGAGCTTTATGTCTACAGCTCGGCCCTGTGACTTGCCATTTCGGTTAACATTTACAAATGGACCCCACTTCGTCTGAAGAGTTTCTCCACCATGTCTAACTCAGTAAACAGGAGACGATATGACCTGAAGCTGGCTGTGATTCATTTAGAACAGCAGGATGCGAAAAATGTTACAGGGTTTATGTGTGTGTGTGGAGCTAAGAATCCCTTCTGGGCAGAGAAGGGTCAATCCATCCCTCTCTGCAGGAGATGTCTGCAGCCTGCCATACTTACCAGTCAGCCAGTGCCATCTTCTGGAGAATAAAGGCCACCTGGGACCAATGAAGGCTGGATACCTAGTTCTGTCAGGGGCTGGACTGAGGAGGAATGGTGGGAGCTGCCCTCCCCGTCTCCTGAATCTTCCCAAGGGCAGGAGGACAGTATTGATTTAGAACAGTGGTTTGCAGAAGGGTATAGTCCAGAGGGGGAAAGCTGGGAGATACTGGGTGAGGAAAAGCTAGAAGAGGAAACACCAGGAGAGAGACTGCTGGCAGATTCAGTGTCCTTGGACAGCATTCCTGACCCCTCCCCCTTTGCCTAAAACTAGATGGGCTTTGAGAGTGATAGAACTCTCAAAGCTCAGCAGCAACAAGCTCAGATTACCCGATGTAGGAGTGGCGTAGATTAATGAGGACGAAAAGGGTGAGCCTTTACTGGAAGCAATGCCATTTCTAGAGAGTTATGCATTCCTTCGTCTCTCACTGTGATTATTAAAGAAACTAACTGGTAAGGACGCTCCTTTCATTCTTACCAGATTCCCCGAAGCCTGACACATTCTCACCATAGCTGTCAACTTACAGATTTGAAAATAAGGGATCAGCAGCCAAAATAAGGGACCTGCAGCCTCACCTGTTCCAGGCACTCCAGTCTTCCTGTCTTCCTGCAGTCTGGTCAAACTCATACTGGTAGCTTCGAGAACACTGGATCCAAACTACAAGAAAGAAGATTCCACCTAAACATTAGGAAGAACTTCCTGACAGTAAGCGCTGTTCGACAGTGGAATTTGCTGCCAAGGAGTGTGGTGGAGTCTCCTTCTTTGGAGGTCTTTAAGCAGAGGCTTGACAACCATATGTCAGGAGCGCTCTGATGGTGTTTCCTGCTTGGCAGGGGGTTGGACTCGATGGCCCTTGTGGTCTCTCCCAACTCTATGATTCTATAATTCTATGATTCACTGTCCAACCAACTTTGTAACCAGAGGTTCAACTGAATAGAATCTGAATCACATGCACCACAAGGCCTATGCAGCCTCAACTTAAGATGGCTCCCCGGCCTGGCTTTGCACTGCAAAGTTTGCAGCAGCACGTGCAGCAAAATGGCGTCCAGCATTCAACCCCCCCCCCAGCTTGCATTAACTAGCCACACACACACAGCCTCCCCCCCTCGCCACAAGATCGCCAGTCACCCACCATTTTAGTCAACCAGCTCCTTTCTTTTTCCCCATAAGTCAATCAAAGGAGCCTCCAAAACAAATTCAAAAGCCCCCCCTCCCACAAGATTTCCTTTCCTTTCCCCCCAGCATGTGCCCTTGCTCCAGACAGACCTTTTCGCTGGCAAGGGTTAGTGGGCCGTCTATGATGCATCCATCCGATTCTGATCCGAGCACTCAGCACAGGTATATTCAACTTCTGAGCCCCTCTGAGCCAAAGGCAGAAAGCCCAGCCAGCAGCCAAACGAAGCCTCAAGGAAAACTACCGTCACCTCTCTACTGTGAAGCGCTGAGCAAAGGCGAGTCCCCAGGCTACTCAGCCGATTTGATCAGCACAAGGCATGCAAGCTCCACCCCCCAGTCGTTCTTAGACTTCTTATTAGGTGAGCAACACAGCGAAGCAACACAGTTGGAGCCTCCCTCCTCCCTGGCCTGCAGGGAGGGAGGGAGAGGAGCTGCTTCCTTTGAAATTTAAGGGACATCATTTAAGGGACATTTAAGGGACATCCATCAATAAGGGACAGCAGCGGGACATGGCACTGGAATAAGGGACTGCCCCTTAAAATAAGGGACGCTTGACAGCTATGATTCTCACCCTGAAAAAATGCTTTTTGTGTGGGCACAATCTTGCATGGCACTCAAAACACACATGAGACCAAGGCATGGGTCACAAGATTCACCCGGGAGCACGTCCTGGAAGAAGCATGTCCTGGCTGGGAGTGTGAAAAAGTTGGTTGGTATGTGTTCCTGATATGGCTCCCCTTCTTTTCCATACTGCTGCAAGAGACACTGATGAGACCCAGACACTCGATGCTACCGCTAGCTAAATCCCCACCTGCTTTGTTTAGCTTCTAGCCTGATGAAGATGAGGGAAGGTTCTGTGGTGTGATGGGATGATGAGCTACTTGTGCGTAAAACGCCAGTCCCTCAGAGTTTGATCAAGTTCTCAAACCTCTGCCTGTGACGGAGCCCCTCCAGCATGGCTGCGTCAGTCGCTAGCAGAATCCGAAAGTGGTTGCTTTCGGAAACGTTTCCAACATAAAAGCTCCTTAACGGAAACACGTCTTCTGGACTCTCGGCGTGACAGTTTCCGGCGAGGAATGGGTGTCCCTATAGGAGGTCCTGAGACCTCCCCGCTGTTTTCGCTGGAAGCGTCTCTGAGCCATTCCTCCGACTCTCCTTCCCTTGACGTACCTGCTCTCCCCCTACTGGTTCCCTCTTCAGCTGCTGCGTCTCTCTCAACCTCAGAGAGCCTTTGCACCTCCTGTCCTGCCGATGGCAGTTCCCTGACATGTGGCTTAGTGGAAGAGCATCTGCCTTGCATGTAGAAGACACCTAGTTCAAACCTGGTCTCAAGGTACTTCTGGGAAAGACTGCTGCTTGAGACCCTGGAGAACCACTACCAGCCAGTTTAGATAGTCCTGAGTTAAATGCATCAAGGGCCCAAATCAGTACAGTCATACCTCAGAAGTCGAATGCCTTGCAAGTTGTACATTTTGGCTCCTGAACGCCGCAAACCCAGAAGTGAGTGATCCAGTTTGCGAACGTTCTTTGGAACCCAAACATCCAACATGGGTTCCGCAGCTTCCGATTGGCTGCAGGAACTTACTGCAGCCAATCGGAAGATGTGCCTTGGTTTCCGAATGTTTTGGAAGTCAAACAGACTTCTGGAATGGATTCTGCTTGACTTCCAAGGTATGACTGTATAAGGCAGCTTTCCTATCATCCTATGTTAAGAGATCTGGAGAACTTGCAAACTATTGCTCTTTTTGGGGAGTTTTGGCTGTCTTGATAAAGATACGGCTGCAATATTTGGTGGTTGGTTTTTCGGTGTGTGTGGTTCTTTGGTTTTTTGCATTTTTCTTACAGGACAACACAGCTATCTTTCCTTCATTCCCCCCCCCCTCTCTGTTGGTTTTCAGTAGAGGTATCAGACTTCAATGTCCTAGCAGCTTGACTGGAAGCTTAGATATTTACAATAAAAATAGTTCCAATATTCCACAACCCTCCCCTTTAATGGTTCCTTTTTCATTATCTGGACAAATGGTTTCAATGAATACGATGACTTTGAAATACAATCTGCTCCACTTATACTGTCCCGGCTTAATTTAGCCAGCTGTTGGGGCCATCCAAAAGCTAGAATTTATTCCTGCTTTCATTAGGTCCCATGAAAAAAAAAGAGTATCCAGCTAAAAGCAATCTAAACACAGGGTATTAATAATGCCCAATAAAAAGGTGTTTTCATAAACAACCCATCACATAATTTAAAACTGGCTATGGCAAAGGCGTGATCTATGCTAGAAACTTGCTTATTGTGACATGTCGTACATATATCCAATTTAAAACCCATCATTTACAAGCATTAATATTAGCAGTAAAAACACAGCCTGAAAAATCTCATCGCTATACTTGGAGAGTTTGCTTCTGCTGTAAGCCATGGCTCTGAATGGAGAGTTAATTGAACAATTCTTGGAAATGCACCACAAGATGAAATTTTTCATTTTCCTAGCGATTGGACCAGATTTATCAAATTTCAGTGAGGGTGGGAATCCCACCACCACTCATTGTTTTCCACCAGCTTTTTAAAAACATGTTTAGATGAGGGGCAAATTTCTGTCTTCACTTTCCTTCTTCCCCAAGATCAAAGGAAGTTAAAAGAAGTGCTGGTAACTTTATATGTACAGATGTTCAGTCTTGGGAACTATATTTTTTTATTGTAGACTTCTGGAATGTCTTCTGTGGAACCATTCATCTAGGTATTTCCATTCCACTTTATTGAACTATAAAAGCAGCTAATCAAGAAATGCAACACCTATTATCTAAACTGTTTTTATAGGTGTGTTTGGCTTGAACGAACACCATAATTTAATTCCTATATCCTTCCCAATTGGTGCTGGATCTCATCAATGAAATGGCATCTGGCCTACGTAAGGAGTTTCATGGGATGTTTCCCAAGGAAAGCAAATGCCAAAGAATGCAACATCATAGATGAGATTCTTACAGAACAAAACTGCCTGGGAGAGTCCCATGGCAATCACTAACTCTGACTGCTAACTAGCAGCAGGTAGAATTAAGATTTTGGTATAAAGAGCGTAAGAAGAGCCTTCTGAATCAGAGACCCATCTTGTCCATCATCCAGATTCATAATGGCCAACCAAATGCCCAAGGGGGAAAAAAAAGAGAGCAACAGACTTCTCTCCATCTGCAATTCCTTGCAACTGGTTCTGCAAGAATCTTGTAGACGACAGAGCCCTCTAGGTCTTCTCTGGTCTGCTTCATGGAAGGCTTTTGGTTTTTGGTCATAGAAAGTTCAGTGCTGCTTCCTGGTGCAAGATTCTTCCAGCACCTAGGATGTTAGTCAGCTCCCTTCAAATGAACAACCAACCATCCATCCAAACACTCTATCATCTTCATCCACTTCCAGTTGTTTTCAAGTCCCCATTCAAGTAGCATGGGCCAATCCCAACTTTTCTTCAAACTTACTTCAGCATTGGCAATGGAACAGAGTCCTCCAACGCACCCTGTGGAAGCATGCTAGCTTAAGGGCTGCTATCTAACACACATTTCTAGCCCTCAGAATTTGCCGCCCGAGGCAGCTGCCTCACTCTGCCTCATAGAAGGGCTGACCCTGACTTGGAATTATGTTTGATGACTGGCAACATCAAGTGGTGGTTGGATCCAACAATGAACAGAATCTGTAATCAGAATGTCCACATTAAAACACCCTTCAGACAATTCCTAGGCCAACAGGAATCTTTGCATGGTGGAGAAATCAATGGCTCTGACCAAATTTGTGCAATTTTGCTCTCAAAAGGGGGCAAAATGATGTCTCCTATCTTTTGGGGAGATGTTATCATGTGGAGATACCCCACTGCAAGAAGAATCAAGCCATGCATCTCTCCCCTTTCCTGAAGTCTTGTGAACCATGTCCATTCAACCAACTTTTCCTATGCAGAGCTTTATCACACGTGATGCTTCCTGCATTATGGTGAATCAGAGATGTGCCCACTCCACTGTCATATGAAGCCTCCACACGGAGACTCTCAGCAACCTTGTAAATGTCTGGACTGGCCCATAGAAGGTTGCGCATCAAGACAACTGCACAACTGCTTGAATCTCTCCTGTGTGTCAAAAGGCATATGAGGTTGCCACCTTGCTGAAGGCTAAGTGGGTCGGGGTGTGGGAAACACATCTGGTCTCCATGATTGGAGGAAAAATGGGTGTGATATAAATGTAAGAAAACCAAACAAGGAAACCCGCACCTGCTCTGTCTGGAAGAGCAGGAATTACCTGGGTCACACAGAGATTACATGAGGAAAAATAAAAGCTACATGAAGAATACAGAAGGCTGAGACCCCAAACTTCGTTGTTTCTTTGGATTCAACTTACTCGCTATTTGTTATGCTCATTAAAGTCTTCCTGCAAAAGCTCCTGCAGGCACAGTAAATGAAAGATCATAAATAACAAAACTGCGGCGGTTATATTTCTTAAGACAAAGATGGCTGTAGCAGGCTGGATGGAAGCCAGTCCGTCACCCTCCTGCTCCTCCCCAATTTGGATGGTTAATGCCAGGGCCAGCAGTATCCCTGCGTGAGGCCTCCTTTGTTCACAGAGAATCAAAGCTCTCCTTTTCATTACCTAATAGTTATTCATAAAGCATATTAACCCATTATTATTTAAATAAGGGCCCTTGGAGGCTTCTCTTGGCTGATTTGGATCTACAGATGCAGCTTTGCTTTAGGAATATAGATACATCTCTCTCTCTCTCTCTCTCTCTCTCTCTCTCTCTCTCTCTCTCATATTCTCTCTCCATAAACTGGAGATGTCAGCGCAACATATGTGTAATGCTCTTGCAAATACCATAATTACAACCCATTTGTCAACAGATGACAACTTTAATAACTGCCGTACACCCATCGTTTGAAGTGTCTACATATTTCTTAAATAAATGTTGATTGAAAAATTTACTGTTGCGGCAATATGGCTTAGAATGGCTTGGGATTTCTCTCTCTCCCTTTCCTCTCCCCTCCTCCTTTCGCCATTACCTCCTTCTTTTGGCTCATTATAGGCCGTAAGCTTGCCTATAAAATGAAAACATATGGGCACACCAGAAAAGAGTCCAGGCCGGCGTTTCATGCGGTCCAAGTCTGGAGGAGTAAATGGCTGATTTAGGTCTGCTTCAGCTGGGTCAAAGGAAGTTCATGGATGTGGGGCAATTACCTCATACCTGACATTACAAAGCTCCTTTGGATTTCCCATTGGCACGTGAGAAAGGGCAGGCAGGGACAGGCTGCCTGCTTCAGTTCAGTAGGAGCCACCACTCAGAACATGGCTCATACAGAGGAATAGAAATAACATTACACTTGCCTCTCATGATCAGATTAAATACACCTGAGTTTTAGAGACCAGAGTCCTATTGTGATGGCCTGGGACTCGGGCTCAGACTCAGGGTCGGAGGAGTCTCAGTCCGCACCGGATCCTCTGCCTCAGGTGGCATCTGAACCAAGTCTGGGGCCTGATCCTGAAGAGCCCCAGTCTGCACAGGTTCCCCTGCAACAAACACCAGCTGGGCTGAGTCAGGGGCCTGAGCCTGCCCTGGCTCCAGATGCGGGGATTACCTCATTGCCTTCAGCTGGGCCATCCCTTACAACTGCTCCACTACAAGTTGGGTCAGAAGAGGCTGAGGTGGCCTCTGGGCCACCGACCGACATCTGGGTCACCCACCAACATCTCCCGAGCTGCAGAGACTCAGGTCTGAGAGAAGGAAAGACCTGAGTACTTGCAGGAGGAATGCTCGCCTTAAGGCAAGACAGGGAGGTGAGTCACTGGGGGATCAGGACCGGCCGTTACCCCATCAGAGATAAAAGGCTGTCGGGCCCCGCCCCAGGTTGCGGGAGCAACATTGCTGTTTGCCAGAACCTTCCTGAGACCTTGTGCCTGACCTAGCCCAGTTTCTTGCCTTGGCCCTGTTGGATTGACTCCTCACGGAATCCTTGGATTCGGGACCGGACCTGGACCACGTGGCTCGGGTTAACACCCCAGGCCCAGCACACCTATGGGCTGCTGAGCCTTTAAGCCAGTTGCCTTCACATCTCCTCTACCAAGGGGGTCTTTTCCCTGCCTTGCTTCATGCAGGGCTTCCATCTCCTACCTGTATGGCACTCAATGGCGTTTGATGTCCATTGGGACTGGAGTGGCTGAAGGCACTCCAATTTTATGTTATCATAAAATTAGGCACCCCAAACAGGAGTCTTCCAGATTGAATATTCCAGATACAGTCGTACCTTGGTTCTCAAACGCCTTGTGATTCGAACGTTTTGGCTCCCGAACGCTGCAAACCCGGAAGTGAGTGTTCCGGTTTGCGAATGTTTTTTGGAAGTCAAACACCCAACATGGCTTCCAAGGCTTCTGATTGAGTGTAGGAAGCTCCTGCAGCCAATCAGAAGCCATGCCTTGGTTTTTGGAAGTTGAATGGACTTCCAGGACGGATTCTGTTCAAGAACCAAGGTACGACTGTATTGAATGATAATAATTTATACCATTTTCCAACAGATAATTGAACACCCTGCGATTTCCACTGAGGCTAATGAAACCTAGAAATGTTAGTAAGCATTTTGTATTATTTTGGAAAGCGATTTACTTTACTGGGAAAAGTGACTTACAAATGCACTAAATGAAACAAAATATGGAAAACGTGCCACTGACATATTTGTAGTGAATATTGTTAGCTGAACTCCTTTCAATTTTCTCCTACGTGCCTGGTAGCCAATAGAAGTGCGGACATTTATCAGACTTTATTCTCCATTCATGTATCCAAACGTTAAGGTGATTATAGACAAATTGATCTACAAGTCTGACTTATGAATGGTTCAATACACATCTAGACAGACCAATCAGTCACCACAACCTCCTTCAGCTCGCTTGCTAATTCTTTCTTTTACTAGGGCATTGCAGACAGCAATCATGACACCAGATTTGCTTTCCATGAGCAAATTTAATCAGGGCTGAGTTCAAGCAGGCATGGGGAATGTGAGGGTCTCTGGGCGTCTTTGCATCATAACTCCCACTAGCCCCAGCCAGCAGGTCAGTCAGGAGGAGGTGGAGTCTACCAGTGTCTAGAGACTCACAAGTTCTCCAGCCCTTCCTTAGAAGCAAGTGGGAGCATCCCCCCCCCCCCCCCGGGATTCTTGGGAAATCATTGTGTGAAACAATATGTCATCAGAAACCAGTTATGAGTTTTGGATAATGGCTGGTTGCCAGAATTCTGCTTTACTGTCCTCCCCACAGTCCAAAGTAGAACTTGCATTTCCTGTTAATATTGAGTCAGATGAGAGTTAACGTTGTTCCCCTGGAAATTAGTGGGCAAATTTAGCTTTGATTTCACCAGGGAGATTGCAGAGTACAGTGGTACTTCAGGTTATAGACGCTTCAGGTTACAGACTCCGCTAACCCAGAAACAGTACCTCAGGTTAAGAAATTTGCTTCAGGATGAGAACAGAAATCGTGCAGAGGCGGCGGGAGGCCCCATTGGCTAAAGTGGTACCTCAGGTTAAGAACAGTTGCAGGCTAAGAACGGACCTCCAGAACAAATTAAGTTCTTAACCCGTACCACTGTATACTCCTAATTTGTGAGAAAACATAGGTTTTCCAGCAGTTCCCAGGTGTAGCTCTGCGAATGCCAAGTAACAGAGTTGAGAAATGCATGTGAAGGAAACCCATTATGCTCAGCAAAGAATCTTTTATTATATTGTTATGAGGGTTTTTTTGGGGGGGGTGAGTGGGGAGGAAGTAGGCTGTATGAGAGACCCTCCTAACCCCTGGATCAAACAAGTATTAAAATATAAGCCAGGGTAGCTTGCTGCGTTGAGGTGATAGCCTGGGTGATGGGCCATTAAGGGAAGAAAGGAAGTGACTCTGTGTCAGAAGTTAAATGGGTGGGCATTCCTCCCACAACTGTTAGTTAGTTAGAAAGACAAAAGACCAGAGTGGAGAGCTGAGTGATATGAGTTAGAAGCTGGGTGCAAAAGCGGCAGGCTGGAGAGAAGGGATGGAGAGAGAGAGAGAGAGAGTGAGTGAGAGGCCCAATTTCTACTAGAATCCAAGACTGTGGCTATGAGAGAAGCAGGACATTTATGGGGTGAGCCCTCCATCATAGGCTCAGGTTGTATATATGTGTAAATAAACTATATATCGAAAAACACAACTCTCTCTGCTATGCTTCATTCCAAAGGAAACATGGACCCTCAGTTAGTGCCAGGAAACCCTTAAATCTCAAACGGCTCAGAGATCGGGGTGGCACACGCAACAATATTGTGCGGGCAATGTATGCTTAAATAAGGATGTGCAGAGCCCACGCAGCGACATCCATTCTTAGTAACAAAGGCCTTTTAACCAAGGACGAAGAACAAAGCGGGAGCGATTGCGGAATGAGCTCTTGGAGCAATTATTAAATGCCTAGCCTTGGAAACAGGTTTTTTTAAAGGCGAAAAAAAAATCAAGAGGAGAGCCTATTGTGTCATTGTATATAGCATTTTCATTATTCCCTGGCAGAGCCAATATTTCCAGCACTTTAGAGGAGCTAATGGATCACACCCAGCTGTGCACATTCAAGGAGTGCATTGGGGGAGGGGGAGATTGTGAGGTGTCGCGAGTTCCATTGTTTGTGCTACAATCTGCTCTTTTTTAGAAACAGGGGAGGGGGAGATTGAGTCCTTTAATTGGCAAAGGGGTCCTAGTAATAGGTTGCTATTGTACGAAAGTGTAGCAGTCAAGTGTTCTGAAGGCCCCATAGTAGGTTTCATTCCCAGCTGTAAGGAAGAGTTTCCACTTTACTATGAGGGAAGGGCAATTCTGTCAATTTCAGCTTCTCGGTTTCCGATTCTCCCATTTTTAACGTCAGCTTCTCAACGTTTACATATCTGTGGGCAAATTCTTCTTTGGAATGTTCTAAGGAAAATCCACCAGCCTTTTAGTGCAAATTTCTCTTGTTAGCCATGTTTCTATGCGTTTCCCCCTAACGCATTTGGAAAAACGAGACACGGCATGAAAATGTGTCTATCCATAACTGGTGGCAAAGCTTTCTTCCCACTGTCCCTAAGCCGCCCCCTTGATTTCCGCTCTTGCATCCCAACACCCTCTTCACCCCCTTTGCTGCCAAGAAAGGGCAGCTCCTAAATGGAATGGCTGCTCTGCTTGTGCAAAGATGAATAAAAGGATGGGTAGATGCAGCTTGAGACCAGAACAGAGTATTCACTCTAGAATACACAAGAGGAACCTGCAACAAAATGCTGCAGTGCAGAGTGCTCACCGTTCAGGATTCTAATGAATCCATTCCTTTCTCACTACTGCTCACCATAGTTTTCAACTCCACCCCCAACAGTCAGCCCTCCACACCAAACATGCCCAATTCTAATGGGGCATTTTCATAAGGGGGTGGGGTTGATGGTGGTTGTTTTTTGGTACCTATGCAAACCTCAGGATTTTCCCAAGCCTGTGATTTCCCCCCCTTTCCTGTGCATGGATACCAGTGCCGGATTTACGTATAAGCTAAACAAGGTATAGCTTAGAGCCCCACTCTCTTGGGGGCCCCACAAAAAACTAAAGAAATAAAAACCTGGATGTACATTTCCAAAATAAAAGATAAAAGACAAATAAAGTAAAACCTACATACAGCAACAGTGGCAAATGGCTTTAGATACCTATCAGGTCCATAAATTACCATATAGCATATATTCAACACAAAAAACAGCGACAATTTTTCGTTGACAAAGGACAGCTGGACATATAAAGGGCCCCATTACCTTCAGTAGCTTATGCTTTTGAATTATGTTGCTGGAGGAGACTCTTGAGAGTCCCATGGACTACAAGAAGATCAAACCTATCCATTCTGAAGGAAATCAGCCCTGAGTGCTCACTGGAATGCCAGATCGTGAAGCTGAGGCTCCAATACTTTGGCCACCTCATGAGAAGACTTGACTCCCTGGAAAAGACCCTGATGTTGGGAAAGATGGAGGGCACAAGGAGAAGGGGACAACAGAGGACGAGATGGTTGGACAGTGTTCTTGAAGCATGAGTTTGACCAAACTGCAGGAGGCAGTGGATGACAGGAGTGCCTGGCGTGCAATGGTCCATGGGGTCACAAAGAGTCAGACAAAACTAAACGATGAAACAACAACAACAAACCTTCAGTAGCTAAGGGCCTCATCAAACCTAAATCCAGCCCTGATGGATACTACTAGCCTTGAAACAACATTCACAGCCGGAACACCAGATAATAGAGCAGAGGTGGGAAACCTTGAGCCTAAGCGCCAAACTTTGTCCTCTAGACCTCTCTACCTGGCCCTCACGACTTGTTCACAACACTTCTCCTTAGACCACACCTCTCGTTGGTCCTCCTTAGGTGTTTTTGCCAGTCTGAAATACCTCTTGCTTGATTGGATGCAAGATAGAGAAGGGGTTGGATTATGTGCCAAACCAGCCCCCAGCACAAAGGCAATATTTGCATTTTTTGCCCCTCCCACTTTTGCTTTTGGCCCCACCCACCACTGGTTTGTGGCTCCCAGAAGGTTGCTGAGCAGGGAATGTGGCCCTCAGTTTGAAAATGCATTCCTACCTATGGTATAGAGGAAATGTTTTCCAGTCCTCACCCAGGCACTCCTTTCCCATTCAGCTTCTGTCCCTGACGATCGTTACGATTGCCTTCCCTACCTGAGCAAGTTGAATGGTGGTGACATCACCCTTGTTTCACAGAGACAATAGCTTCCCCCTTCCCCTTTCATTTTTTTGTACTGGGCAGATGGCGAAGCATGCATGTAAACAAGTTAGATCACCAAATATTGATTTTTCATGCCCTGTATTATATTTTGCATCTTTCAGCAAGAGTTTACTTTGCAACCAAGCCAAAATTTGCTAACAAGCACATGATGTGATGCGGCCAAGTGGGCAGGGAAGAGAAGACAATTGCTTGATTCACTCGTGATAAATACCTTCTGAGGTACCTATTGTTTAGGGCTCCTGGATCCATTGAAGAGACAGCTGAAATGCTAATAAATGACATCACCCTCTGTGACTCCAAAGAACACACGGGACAAGGTAAAATATCCGTTTACCTCAGGATCACACTAAACCTCTGCAAACAGGCCACATATTATAAAGCAATTGCAAAGAGGAGTTCATACTAAACACACAGAGAGAGATCCAGTTACTAGTCATGCCAACAGCAGCTTTGCCTGCTTAATTTCTGCATTTTACTTATTTATTTATAGTTTATTTATTTCATAAAATTCATGCACACTAGATTGTCTCAAAGTGGTTTACAAAAAAGAGAAAACAATAAAATTCTCACCAAGAAAAAGATCAACGGCAATAGCTTAAGAAAAGCTAAAATAGCAACAAACTAGAAACAGATTTAGACTCGTGCCAGGTTTCTAAATATCTGGGTAAAGGTAAAGGGAACCCTGACCATTAAGTCCAGTCATGGCCGACTCTGGGGTTGCAGCGCTCATCTCGCTTTATTGGCCACGGGAGCTGGCATACAGCTTCCGGGTCATGTGGCCAGCATGACTAAGCCACTTCTGGCAAACCAGAGTGGTATCTATTTATCTACTTGCACTTTGACATGCTTTCGAACTGCTAGGTTGGCAGGAGCAGGGACCGAGCAACAGTAGCTCACCCCGTCACATGGATTCAAACCGCCGACCTTCTGATCGGCAAGTCCTAGGCTCTGTGGTTTAACCCACAGCGCCACCCGCGTCCCTAAATATCTGGGTAGGTGCGAAAAAGAGAACAGTGAAAGTGCTTGATATCAATAGGCAGGGAATTTTAAAATGGTGTGTTGCCACATTAAAAGATTCAAGTTCTTACAAATGTAGAATGATCTCAAGTGCAGTTTTGCTTTTGTCATATTTGTTAGGATTGTTTGCGCGCACGCACCCACCCACCCACCAGGCCCGAGGCTTGATTTGGCAATTCACATCAGCCCTGACCGAGACAATCTGGACTTGGCCAAACCAGATCCAGATTGTAAGAAAAGAATGGATTACATTGACTTGCGTTGGGAAACCAAAACAGTTATATTCCATTCTTAAAGCTCTTTGTGTACTCTCTCTCTCCTTTTTAAAGATGAGAGGTATATTAAAAAGAAAAAGAAAATCATTACTAGCCACTATTACTTTTGAAACTTCAGAGACATAAGAAAGCACTCGTAAAGATTCTTTTGAGGTGGGAACTGCTTCCTTACACACAACTGATGAAAAATAGATTAAAAATTAAACATTTATGACCCGAGAGGAACTGTTCAGAAGACTTTGCTCCGAAGAACATATGTAACAATAAAAGCCAGGCTCTCAGAATGGGAGTTTTGCCTGTTGTACTTTCTTAATTACCGTGCATGCGAGCTTTTTAAGCCTCTGATAGGGTAATAGCACAGTTGTCAAGTGTATTATTCCCTCGGGGCATTTTCTGTACAAATTCTACAGGGGATGTTCCCATCCTGACGGGCTCAAATGTGGTTTGCATTACCAGTAATGGGAGTTCTGTGCTTCATCCAAAAGGCGAGTACACCCTGGTAATTATAACTAATAATCAACAGGAAAAACCACCTACGTCGCCGCGATAGTATCGCGGAGACTGGTAATCCGAGTGAAGTGTTTGCTCCATTTCTATTGAGGCAAAATTCAGGTGCGATAGCGGAATTCCTGGATCAAAGCACTGGCACCGCTCAAGCATATATTTTAAATGCAAAGAACCAGAGAATACCTGGGAGAACAAGTAAACAACGAGGTCAAGGCCTTGGTTCCTGAGAAACTGAAGCCTCCCCCACCCCCCTGATTCCCAACATCCATTGCAGCAGCCTGCTGATGGGAGAGCCACGTTCTCCTGTTGCCATGGTGATGACAGGTGAGGTCAGTGAAGGCAATGGAAGAGAAGAACGGCAAGCTCACCATGTTGACAGGGATGTATCTCCCAGCTTTGCCCCGATTGGAAAACACAAGGGAAGTCGGAAGCGGCAAGTGTTGCCTGATGGTAATTAAAGGCAGGCAAGTGAAGGTTGCAGGTGGCTTCCCAGGGGCTCCTAGAGCTGGTTGTGGAAAGATCTGTCAGTTTGGTTCTCCTTCTGCACACACACCATCCATTCAAAGCTTCCTCCAAATTTATTTATTTAGTCAATGAATTTATAAAAAGGTAAAAAAGGTAAAGGAGCCCTGGACGGTCATCTCACTTTCAGGCCGAGGGAGCCAGTGTTTGTCCATGGACAGCTTTCCGGGTCATCTGGCCCAGCAGGACTAAACCGCTACTGGCGCACAGAGGACTGTGACGAGTGCCAGAGCGCATGGAAACGTCGTTTACCTTCCCATCACAGTGGTACCTATTTATCTGCTTGCACTGACGTACTTTCAAACTGCTTTCGAATTGGCAGAGTAATGGGACAGAGCAATGGGAACTCACCTCATCGTGGGGATTCAAACCACCGACCTTCTAATCAGCAAGCCCAAGAGGCTCAGTGGTTTAGACCACAGCACCACCTGCATCCCTACTATTGAATTTATATACCTCCTATGCCCACAGGTCTCATGGCGGTTCACAGGATAGAACCACAAAGTACATTATCAAAATAAAAACAACAAAAGCCCAGTAATACCTTCCCCTGGAGGGTAATCCTGGGAACTGTATGCTGGGAATTATAGCTCAGTGCGAACTATGGTTCTCAGGATTCTTTGGAGGAAGGCATGTGCTTTAAATGTATGGTGTGAAGGCAGGCTATTGGTCTGCTTTAGTTCAGAGAAACAGAAAACTGAACAATCAGAATAAGCACAAGATTGCTACCCATGTAGCTACAGACATTTTCAGATATCTCTTTTTACATTGATTGCTATTGTAAACCCACACTTGGTTGCGTTTCTGTTTTATATCCCTTTTGGTCTGGTTTCCCCATCTTCAGAAAAGAACGCCATGTGATTTACTTCTGAGTAAACGTACACAAGGCTGTGTGGTGTGTTTAATGCATGAAATTGGCTACCTCTCAACGAGCATTGCCCCATTCTTAGTACAAAGTGACAAAGCTAACAGTCCCTTTGTTATTTATATGGATTTCCTAATTACAAAGCACCTTATGATTTATTGCGAAGGTCGATATTGGAAGAGGCCGAGCCAATCAATATCTCATTATCGGGCCTGCTGTTGCTTCCTGCTCCCCCATCATGCCACCCAATTTCAAAAAAGCGATTTGAAAATCCAAAGGATGAGCCCAACTGAAACATAGCCTCATCATGAATAGTGAGGTGGCCTCACTTTCTATTAAGGAAAAGGCCTACTTCTCATTTAGGTGGTCAAGCTGACCTTGGGTCCCACCACTTCACCTTCCACACTCCTCTGCACAACACCCCCAAAATAAAAATAGCTCCTCCACATAGAAAATGAGTGAGCAGGAGAGAAGGCTCTAGTATATTAGGGACACCAAAACACCCACAGAATCTCTTCTCAGGGTGTTTCCACTGAGTGAGGTGCATTGGGAGGTTGCACCCCAGCTCTGGAATGCCCTTCCCAGAGAGGCTTGCCTGGCATCCACTCCATACCTGCCAGCATTCCTCAGATAAAAATAGGGAGACTTATCATTCCCCCCAATTGACCCTCCTCAACCCCCCATTTTTCTGTCCGTCTGTCCCCAAGCATTTCCTATCAGAAGAGGGGCAATTGCCATCACTACCACACCAGTAGTGAGGTATGGAAGTGAGAGCTGGACCATGAAGAAGGCTGATCACCAAAGAATTGATGCTTTTGAGGAGACTCTTGAGAGTCCCATGGACTGCAAGAAGATCCAACCAATCCCTGAAGAAAATCAGCCCTGAGTGCTCACTGGAAGGACAGATTCTGAAGCTGAGGCTGCAATACTTTGGCCACCTCATGAGAAGAGAAGACTCCCTGGAAAAGACCCTGATGTTGGGGAAGATGGAGGGCACAAGGAGAAGGGGACGACAGAGGACGAGATGGTTGGATAGTGTTCTCGAAGCTACCAGCATGAGCTTGACCAAACTGCGGGAGGCAGTGGAAGACAGGAGTGCCTGGTGTGCTCTGGTCCATGGGGTCACGAAGAGTCGGACATGACTAAATGACCAGACAACAACCACACCAACAGGACAAAGCGCACACACCATCCTGAGAAAACCTCTTAATCCCTATTTTTTAAATTTTATTCTATTCTTTGGTAGGTTTACAAAAAGAAAACCACACACCAATAAATAAATTTCAGAAAGGGGCAAGATTAAACAGAGAGATAGAAAGCATTTAATAAAATAATAATTAAAAAAACCAGGACTCCTTGACTTCTGCTCCCCCTTCCTTCCCGCCCAGGTGTCAGGAACTGGGCAGAGGTGAAGGAGCGGTGGAGACCACCTCCCCATCCTGACCTTTCCAGGGAGGAGGAGGAGGAAGACAGTATAGATTTACAACAGGGGTTTGAGGGAGGTGGCAGCTCAGAGGCAGATGAGGGGGAAAGTTGGGAAATTATGGGAGAGACAGAGCAGCAGCTGGCTGACACATTGTCATTAGAAAGGCCTACTTCTCTCCCAGAACCCGGAGAGCCTTAAAAGTAGGAGAACAAAGAGCTTGAAGACTGAGGGAAGCTAGTGGCACCCGTAGAGGAGATGATGATGATGATGATGATGATGATGATGAATGAGGAAGTGGGGGAGATTCACTTGGAACAACGCCATTATTGTCTACGGGCGATCAAAGTCCTGGCTGAGGACGTCGGGACTGGGGGCAAGATGGCGGGGTGGGAGCAGGAACAAGAGTCCAGAAGTCAGGGGTTTGAGGGTCAAGAAGCAAGGAGTCAGGAAGCCGAGGTCCAAGGATCAGGAAGCAAGAAGCCAAACGCAGCAAGGCAGGAAATGTGTTGCTGTGGCAAAGAGCCGAAGGGAAATGCTGACCTTATATCCCTTCCTGGCTCTTGCCACCAGGTGCAGTGAGTTACCAAGTGACCTCACCTGTGCGGCCGTGCCTTGCCTCTCCAGAACAAACTTAGGAAGGCTCCAGTCCTGCAAAGCCCTACTGGTCACAGGGCCTGGTTCCTGTACGCACTCCTGACAATTATCCAAGAGGCTGGGTTCTATAGCCTCTCTCTGTAAAGTTTGAAATAAGGACTGTAAGAAACTTTTCGATGTCTTTATACTTTCCTGGGCAACCAGCCGGGAGCCATTGACAGCATCCTGACACTAGGAGGTCCTGCCCCCTGCGTGCCCTTCAGAGCTGGCATGTCACTCAAGGCTGGGCCTCAGCGACGACAACCTCTCCTCCTCTGCAGCAGCCACTGTATGCTGCCCAATCTCTACTTGAGACTTCTGCTGTCCCAAGATACATTGGAAGTCAGCTTGGGTAGAAACACCCCCCCCCCCAAAAAAAAAACCCTATGTCCATTTTTCAGTTTTCCTGGATGTAGGTTAATTGAAAGCAAACCAGCTAAGACAGCTATCTCTTTATATCTTAACCCTTATTTCTGAGCAGGTAATTGCATTTCAGTGAAATATTGGCCACAGCTATGTTAACAGTGGATGATATTTCATATTAATTAGTATTGTAGTTTTCACGGTTTTCCTCCCCATTCCCCCCAAATAAGTCATTAAGTGACTGGATAGCTCTCAGTCGAGTAATCAATACAACCACAATTATTAGCATGATGCATTTTAATAGTGACAATTCAGCAGAGCTGATTTGGAACTTGGAGCAGCCATATGTAACCCTGTGTGCTCTGAAGCCTGCAAGGGACCTAGGCAGTTTCTCATCCCTGCCCCCTAATGTTAAATTCAGTTCTCCACATTTCTGGAGCAATGTGTGAATGTTAGTTAAAATCATGAAAACTTATTAGCATTCTATTGCAAATTCATCCTAATCAGCACACTTCTATATGAGGTTTTGATCGCTATACTCATTTTTGCAAGCAATCCCCCCCCCCAAACCATGCAATTTTTTGTATGCTATTGTGGACATTTTAATGCTAATCTATGCATATTTGGACAGATTCCTTTGCTGGCAGATGGCACTGCAAAATTCAGAGGAGTGAGAATTTTGAACGATGGCTCTCTTTCAGTTTGCACCTCATTTCAGAAAGCGTGAATTAGGCAAGTTCACCATTAAATGCAAACTGAATCAAATTTCTTTCCCCTTCCTAGCTACAATTGTCTTTTTAAGAAATAGCGAAAGGTTTAGCTGTCAAAATCCTAAGCTGGTGTCTGAGGGACAGGTCCTCTGTTGTAGCCCTATGGCTGTGGAACTTCCTCCTACTAGACCCAGAGGCATAATTAGGGTCACTTGCGCCTTTTGCAAGGAGCTATATCAGTCTCTCCCCCCCCCCAAAAAAAACCCCACGTTTGATTCTGCCACAACATCAGCAAATTGTTGCTACAAACATATATGTCATATATATGTATCTAGGGCTGCCATACGTCCGTATGTTTAAGGGTAAAAGTGATGTTCAGAATATGCCACTGCCTTTATCATTATAAGAACATCGGAAGAGCTCTGGTGCAGCATCCTGATCTTACAGTGACCAATAATAATAATAATAATAATACCTGTGGGAAGCCTGTGAGCAAGACCAGCAGTGAGCAGTTTTCCCTCCTGCAGTTTGCAGCAACTAGTATTCAGAAGCCTTAAGGCCTCTGACTGGAGGTAGAATGTAGCCACTGAGGCCAGTAGCCGTAAAGGTAAAGGTAAAGAGACCCCTGACCATTAGGTCCAGTCGTGGCTGACTCTGGGGTTGCGGCACTCATCTCACTTTATCGGCCGAGGGAGCCGGTGTACAGTTTCCAGGTCATGTGGCCAGCAGGACTAAGCCACTTCTGGCGAACCAGAGCAGCGCACGGAAATGCTGTTTACCTTCCCGCCGGAGCGGTACCTATTTATCTACTTGCACTTTGATGTGCTTTCGAACTGCTAGTTTAGCAGGAGCAGGGACAGAGCAATGGGAGCTCACCCCGCTGTGGGGATTTGAACCACCGACCTTCTGATCGGCAAGTCCTAAGCTCTGTGGTTTAACCCACAGCGCCACCCGCCTAATCCTGCCTTGCATGCCTGACATCTCAGGTTCATTACCTGACTGCTGCCTGAAACCCTGGAAGACCACTGTCAATCAGTGTATATAATACTGGCCTAGATGGGCAGCTCCCTATGTTCCTGTTCTTCTACACCTGTACATAGCATTTCTGAACTTGCATGTACATCCATATGACAGTTCAAATGACTTGCAGCATCGGTGTGGGGGGTGCGTTAGACCCAGTTCCTGTTGGGTTTAGAGTGGGAACATGCTGGAATGAAAGCAGAGAGGAATGTGGTCCATAGCCATCAAAAAGCATCAAAAGCAAAGCCTCCTAGTGGTAGCACTGCATACTGCACCCATCTTGTTGCCCTGTCCCCAACAATAACAGGAAGCTCACATTCTTTAAAGAGGGTGACCTTTTCTCTCTCCCTCCTGCATCTCAGCTCAGCGGACTGGCTGAGCTCACCAAAGCACCACCCTTTTATGCTCGAGTGTGGCCTCCCTTTGGTCCCAGGAGGGACGAAAACCTGTCAAAATCAGAGAGCGAGCCAGCTAGCTATGAATTTTCCATTTCAGCACCGGCTGATTTGAGCTATTCCAGCGGGAGATCACTCCAAGCTATTTATCATGGCCTCCCAACCACGGGCCGTGTTGCTAATGCTGGAAAATTAACAATGCGCCTGGCTGTTATTTATTCGGGGTATACAGTAATACATCTGCTTATCATCTGTGAAATCCTAAACTGTATTTTATTCCTTTCCTTTTTTCTCTGGGTGGGGTGCTGTTGCCAGAGAAGTTTAGATTTCCCGACTCAATCACGGTCCCACACATGTTCTGCTGTGCACGCCTGAGCAGAAGCTGCTCGAAAGCATGGAGAAGCAGAGAGGCAAGCAGTGTAGGCCTGACTCTGACCTATTGCCCGGTCCTTGGCTCTGCCTGGCTCCTGTCCAGAAGTGTCAGAAAGCCACACTGATCATGTCATTGTGAGGGGCATAGTGTAGTGGTTAGGGTGCTGGACTGGGATCTGCGTTCGAATCCCCACACAGCCATGAAGCTCACTACGTGACCCGGAGCCAGTCATCATCTCCCAGTCTAACCTGCATCCCCGGGTTTTGTGAGGATAATATGGAGATGGGGAGAGCCACATACACTACCTTGAGCTCCTTGGAAGAAAGGTAAATAATAATAATAATAATAATAATAATAATAATAATAATAAATGATGTAGTTGTGGTTCAGCAACATCTGAAGCGTGCAAGGTTCCCAGTGCCTCAGTTAGACAGACCAGAAGTGGGCAGAACCTTGATCTCTGGTTGACCAACTTGCAGTAGATCAGCAAGGGTTTTGCCATCCAGTTGTACAAAAATAGCAATCGCACCCCCAAAAAACTCCTCCTAAATTAGGCTGCCAGAATTCATCATGGGGTGAATTTGCTTGTGACAGGACTGACAATTGCCAGCTAGCTTCCTTTGGATTCCATTCGTCAGACACACGAGAGGCACCGCATGTTGAAGCGTGCCTTCAAAATATTCCTTTCTGCTTTTCATTTATCTATTTCATTAAATTTATCATTTTTTAAAGAAACCCCTCAAAGTGGTTTTACAAAGGGAAAGAAGAACAGAAGATAAGCCTGCTGGTCCAGCATCCTGTTCTCACCTGTGGGAAACCAGTAAGCAGGATTCAAGCACAGGAGCACTCTGTGCATGGCCACTGGAGTGAGCAGCCATTGCTACTCCACGAATTTGTCTAACCCTCTTTTAAAGTCATTCAGGTTGGTGGCCATCACTGCCTCCTGGGGGAGCAAGCCCCGTCCTTCAGGAAGCTGAGGGAAAATTCCAAGTTGAGGAAAGCTGTCCTGCTGTCACCTTGTATAAGGCAGCTTCTATCCTCTGTGTAAACCGAGTCTCCCGTTCATTTGCTTAAAGGCGCACACATTTTGGAGGGGGAGGACCGTTCTGAGCAGTGGGTGGACTTGGAAGGGGTTAATGAAGTCTGTGTTGCGACACTGTACAGAGATGAATGGAAGGGAATCGCATGACATCAGCTGAGAAGCATTTTCTGCCCAGCGAGCAAAGCAGCGGGTCCATGAAGCTATTCTGTTTTCCGAAACAAAGCTATTTCCTGTGGACCGCCATTCACAACTGTCTGCGGGGGGATTCACGTGACGATGCCAGACACTTGGTACCTTGTTGTTCTGCGTAAGGCGACAGGCCCCTGCTCTGTTCTTCTGATGTTCGCTTGTTTGCTATGCTGGAAATAGAAAGAAGGGAAGAATGATAGAAAGGAAAAATGAAATAAATGGGGGAAATGGAAGGGTGGAAGTAAGAAAGAAGACCCACAGGCCTGTAACAGACACTGAACAGTTGTGTCTCCGGTAGCTCAAAATTCCATTTGGTCTGCAAATATTGACTCAGCATCAGCTCCTGTGCCTCCTTCCACTGCTGCACAATAGCACCAGAGATTATGAGGCTTAGCAATAGGTTCCCTCGCCTGTAGTAGGGATCGATGATTGCTGATAACACTTTTGCAGCGTCATGTTTTCTTTTCTCAGTTCTGAGTCGTGCACTCTCCTGGTTTCTCACAAAGGGTCAGCTGCCTTCCTTCTAGGGACAAACAGATTCTGTTTGCACTGAAAAGCAAGCGCACCTACTTTGCACTGTCAGAAACGGTATGAGGACCAAAACGCAGCCGTCCTTTGAAATTTGCGTTCCTCCGAATTTTGCAATGCATTTTTCCAGCTGAGTTAAAGGTAAAGGTAAAGGGAACCCTGACCATTAGATACAGTCATGGCCGACTCTGGGGTTGTGGCACTCATCTCGCTTTATTGGCCGAGGGAGCTAGTGTACAGCTTCTGGGTTATGTGGCCAGCATGACTGGTTCTGGCGAACCAGAGCAGCAAACTGAAATGCCGTTTACCTTCCCGCCAGAGTGGTACCTATTTATCTACTTGCACTTTGACGTGCTTTCGAACTGCTAGGTTGGCAGGAGCAGGGACTGAGCAATGGGAGCTCACCCCATTGCGGGGATTCGAACCGCGACCTTCTGATCAGCAAATCCTAGGCTCTGTAGTTTAACCCACAGTGCCACCTGTGTCCCTAAGTTACTTTGTACAAAAATGCATATGCTAGTTTGAAATGTGCATATAAGTGTACATGTTCATGAAAATAACATACAAAAGTACATATTAGGGAAGTAGCTTTGCAAAAATGTGCACATTAGGAGAAATTGATACTCAAATGTGGATTAATTTTCATGGCTTTTTTTTTTTTTTTTTTTTTGGAGAAACTAAGTGTTAGGATGAGTGAGTGAGAGTGTATCCGTTCATTTCCAGAAACAGAACGAATATTCAAGAAACAGCAAAATGCTGGATTGTTGGACTAGCTGGGTCATTGGCCTTAACTAGTAGACTCTTCTTAGTTCTTAAGACACTGAAATTATGATCATTCATACATGCACAGACACTGGGTTCAGAGATTCTTTCTTGCTCATTTCAGTCTTGCATGAAAAGTGGGTCATGCTGGTCAGTTTCCCAGGGATCCATTATTGAGATAACAACCACTAAGCGTGGAGGAAATATGAAGCATCAGTATCTATTCTGATAAATATTTTGTGTTTTCCACATGTTTTTTTCCTTCAACCAGCAATCCCTAAACAGTGAGAACTGCTGGTCTGCAGCGATGTCATCAAAGCCCCCGCTGGACTGGTATCCAAAATGGTCTCCTTCATCACAGCTGGCTGCATTTCCAACCAAATCCCACCATTTCATCAAAGAGATTTTTATCTAGCTCATGTTTTTGACTTCGCTTCTGATCATTCTTCTCCCCCTTCATGGCACTTTGAATGATATAATGAGAGTGTCCTGTTGTCAGAGGTCCTAGGAAACATAATGTTCCAGGGTGCCTGAATATACAGTGGTACCTCGGGTTACAGACACTTCAGGTTACAGACTCCGCTAACCCAGAAATAGTACCTCAGGTTAAGAACTTCGCTTCAGGATGAGAACAGAAATCACACAGCAGCAGCGCGAGGCTCCATTAGCTAAAGTGGTTAAGAACAGTTTCAGGTTAAGAACGGACCTCCAGAACGAATTAAGTTCTTAACCCGAGGTACCACTGTACTGACACTCTGGATACATGTACTCTGGATGCTATTTGCCCCGTGGTTCCTTGTACCTGGGATGGCATCATGTACAGCAGCACTGCAGACACAAAAAGTATATATAATTGCTCGGGCATCCGGTACCCTTAGACATCTTGGGGTCCTGGGATAGTCCCCTTGCAAGCTTCAGTGGTGTTCATGGCAGCAATGAAGGGACTGCGGAGGATAGTCAATCAAACCCAGTTGCGTGCCTGCTTATGACATTGGAAGCATGATGGCATTTGATTTTTGGACCTGGGCTCAGAAAGAGAAAAAGAGAGAGAGAGAGAAAGAGCTATTTTGCTAGGTTTTGAAAGATAAAGCTTGTTTTGCCAAGCCCACTTCCAGATAGCCAAGAGGAGCTCACCTGCCATTACAGGGTGTGGCAAGAAATACATTAATTAAAAAATTAAAGACTCCTCTGAGCTTCAGCACTCCCCACTTCTTCTCTAAAATGGAATCATTTTTGGCCCGAAGACTGATGCAACTTTAATTCAGGAAAAAAGGAAGAGTGTTCCTGATGAGATATTTGGGAAATGCTGCTCTAAAACCACAATTTCATAGTCTTGCTTTGTGCAGAAAACCGCATTCTGGCACTCTACCCAACACATGCATCTCAAGGCATGTTTTGGAGGAAGTGTGTGTTGGGGGTGAGAATTGATTCCAGAGGCGCCTTTAAATCTGAGGTGGGAAACCTTTGTCGGTGGACTATAAAGTCCCCATCACATCTGACCATTGGCCACGCTGGCTGGTGCTGATGGGCGTTGGAATCCAAAAACACCCAGAGGGTGAAGGTTTTATTTCACTTCATGTCACTTTCAATTTGCATACTTTCTATACATTCCTTCTATATTGCTACACTCAGGGCATTTTATTGTTGTTGTTGTTTTAGTCATTTAGTCATGTCCGACTCTTCGTGACCCCATGGACCAGAGCACGCCAGGCACTCCTGTTTTCCACTGCCTCCCACAGTTTGGTCAGACTCATGTTTGTAGCTTCGAGAACACTGTCCAACCATCTCGTCCTTTGCCGTCCCCTTCTCCTTGTGCCCTCAATGTTTCCCAACATCGGGGTCTTTTCCAGGGAGTCTTCTCTTCTCATGAGGTGGCCAAAGTATTGGAGCCTCAGCTTCAGGATCTGTCCTTTCAGTGACCACTCAGGGCTGATTTCCTTCAGAATGGATAGGTTTGATCTTCTTGCAGTCCATGGGACTCTCAAGAGTCTCTTCCAGCATCATAATTCAAAAGCATCAATTCTTCGGCAATCAGCCTTCTTTATGGACCAGCTCTCACTTCCATACATCACTACTGGGAAAACCATAGCTTTAACTATACGGACCTTTGTTGGCAAGATGATGTCTCTTCTTTTTAAGATGCTGTCTAGGTTTGTCATCACTTTTCGCCCAAGAGAAAAGCACCAATTCTTTGGCGATCAGCCTTCTTTATGGTCAGGGCATTTTACAAGTCATAGAAAGAACAAAACGTACCCTCGGTTTCTGCTTCTTCTTTCGAACCTGTGCCCCCTCATCTCCTGTCCTGGGTACAAATGAACCTTCAAAGTGAATCTCTGGATTTACCAAACATAGGCTGCATGCATTTTATCCTAGATTCAATGGGGACGAGTATTATCTTTTCACACGCTGCCTAGATTTAATGCACATGTTTTTCCTTGAAATGCACTGCTTGAGAAATGGATTGATTCTGTGTTACTCTGTGGTGTGTCCATTTGAAAGCAGATGTAGGGGGCCCTGGCATTGGGTGTGCATCCACAATTGTCCATTGACATGTGTGGGTGTATCCCAAGAAATCGTCACTTCCTTCTCCACTCACATGGAGCACGTGCAAGGAGGAAGAGGTGTGGATAACCTAATCAGGGGGTGGGGCTTCAAACGTGTAACCACACCCACATTTGATCTGCATTGCAAGCAGCATGTTGAGGATGGGTACGAATGATTCCGGGTTGAGAAAAATTATATTTTTGCACTACAAAATGGGTTAGTGTGTATGCAGCCACAATGTAAGCCTAGCAGACTGAGTTGTAGTACATCTACAGATAATTGGCCGGCCTCCCATTTCTCTTCATCTGTTGCCCAGAAGGTTTGCCTTACATTTCTAGCAATTTCTCTTGAGGGGATCGGCTGTCATTTCAGCTCCACATGCCTCAACAAATTGTAGAAAACTGTTGATGTAAATCCCCCAAAGGACAGCAATGCATCTTCATTATGCTCATTAGATGTTTTATGGTTCTTTCCCTACTCCTAACCCCCATCCACTTCACATAAAACAGTTTAGTTGGGCTTTAATTGAAGTTCTAAGGGGAACAAACCGCTTATGGCGAATATCTTGGGGAATTCACTTGATTAAAACAAGAATTTCGTATGCAGCGTGTTCAGACTGGATCAGGGCACCTGAACATGATTACAAGAGCTTGTAGCGGGGACGTTGTCTGATGCGATCTCTCACCTAATCTTATGAAGCAGCTTCCGTAAGCAGAATCCAGAGCTTCAGCTTCTTGGCTCTGTGCAGTTTGCAGAAGAGATTCTTTGCAGATAAGGAGACAAGCCAAGGAAGATAGAGGCAGGCAGCCTGATGGGCTTGATTAATGGGGCTGCAAGCTTTAATCGGTTTAATTGGTAGGGCTACTGGCTAATTGGTGAGGATAAGACAATATGCAGATTCATTTAATGCACTCTATGAATCAGTCAATTAATCAATGGGAAGCAGAGGTTTATTCAGCTACAAAGATCTTTAAATAGTTGACATCCTTGCTAATTAATTTTCATGCTGGATTTCATAGAGATTCTGTAACATTACCTTCACAGACAGAGAAAGTCTCTAACACAAGGGTGGGGAATTGGATCAAGCCAAGATTGACAGCTGGAGAGGGACACTCAGCTGTCAATCACTTGATGTCGCAATGTCAACAGTTGACCTGCTTTTGCCCACGCAGGCAATCAGCTGATTGTCAGGGCTTGTAAAATGCCACGGATGGAGATATGCAAGCCCTAGCAATCGGCTGTTTGTTTGGGCTTGCATGGTGCCAGGCCTGGTGCCCTGACAATCAGCTGATCACCAGGGCTCACAAAACAGGGCTTTGCAAGAGTTGCTGATTGGTGGTGTCTGAAAACCCCCTTTTCCTGTGTCTTTACATGTGCCATTCAGAGGCAGAACAGGTGGGTGTGGATTGACCCTGATGGCATTGCAGACCAACTGAAGAATCCTGACAGGCCAAATTAAGCCCATGGGCCACAGGTCCTCTGACACATACCTCTCATTGCAATGACACCATTCTGCAAGGGATCTCACAAATCCTGCATGACCATAGGGAACCAAGTCCTATGGAGGAGGTAGGAATGGTTACCCTAGAGAAGAGGAAATGAAGGGGAGACCTAAGAACAATCCAAAAAATTATCCAGCCATGCGGAAGTTGGAACAGTTGTTCTTTGCTGATCCAAATGGAAGGACTGAAACCAATGGGTGGAAACTGCAGGGAAGCTGATTTCCACTAAGCATGAGAAGATACTGCTCAACATTAAGGGCTATTTGGCAGTCAAACAGGATGCTTTTGGAGGCAGTGGGCTCTCCTTTCCTGGAGGTATTTAAGCAGAGTTTGGCAGGAATCTGTCAGGGTGCAACACTTGCAAGATTCCAGCACAGAACTGCTAAGGCTGCATGGCGGTTTGTTCCATTTCCCCAATTTCCCCCTAATTGTTAATTCCATATTATATTTGAGCTTTCCCACAATGTAAAAGCCACTTCTGGATATCTAATAGAATATAGTGGAAGCTGAGTGAGCATTCTGATGTTGTTTGATTCCATCAAAAATCAATTTGCAGCCCCCTGAACCTGGAAAATCACTGGAGTGAAGTGATAAAATTTGGGGCAGTATACAGTTCTTTCTGGCTGTTTTCATGGGGAAATAATGGATGAACAGAAGCATATATATGCGGAAAGTGTGGGAGAGTAGCAACATTGTCCAAAGGCAAAGTGTCACACCACACACTTTGGTATGGATGCGATTTATATATGCTTGCATATCCCTCCAAAGCCACATTTCTATTTCCACACGGGTACTGCAGTGTGAAAGTAGCAGTGGTGGGGCATGGGGGGACCCACAAGGGCGGTTGCCCTGGGTGCAAAAATTGTTAGGGGCACAAAATTTCAACACCTGGAGCAGCTTCAATACAGCTGTGCCTTTCTATTGCTGGGCTCCATTGAAAATGGCTTCTCCATGCGAACCAGGAAATGACATCTCCGTACAATGGAATAGCTCGTCTTTTCTCATCTCTGCGGATGTGATCTCCTGGGTGACATGGAAACTCTTAGCCAGTTGAATGTGCATGCATACTCTGTCCATTTCGCTTCCCATGTGGCCGCGTGAGCTGGCAACCCATGCTATGCCACTAGAAAGGAGCATTAGAAAATGAGACAGAAGCATTAGTATTGTAATCAGAAAACTAATGCAATAGTCCCAGTGTCTGAATGCACCCTAAGGTCCCTTGGTGTTGTTAGTCCCTCAAGATTTGTACTCATCACCAATCCTGACCAGGGATGATGGGATCTGTAGCAACATTTAGAGTTCTCCATCCGTGCCACGTAAGAAGAGAAGATGAAATACATGGATGCAGAATTTTGGTGGTAGGGTTGCACACATCAATCTAGCTCTGTGCCGAATCTGTATTCGTCTGTACAGTCTCCTCTTGTCTCCTTTGACTGGCAGCAGTATCCCAAGGAGGTCTTTCCTCAGCTCTCCTACCTGAAATCCTTTTTAATAGGAAACGACAGGAGGGTTGAACAATGAACTGTTTGTATTCAAGCCGCACACTCTACAGTTGAGCGAAGGGTGAGCTCTGGTTGAATTGCAGAATGACATGTGAAATCAATATAGTATGAAGGGGGGGGGGGACACAAAGCCTGGCAACGGCTAGCTTGATTTTGATCCCAAATTCTCTTCCAGAAGACGGTGACAGAGTAAAATACTGAGCATTAAATTACTTTGAAACTATGGCCTTGGCAGTTGACCTCCTGCTTAGTTCCTTCTTAGTAAATAGTTAACCTCGCCTCCCCAATCTGCCTGTTGTTTCTCTGGGATTTCAGTACAAATCAGTGTGTTTGATCAGCAGGCTTGATCAACATAAAGATAGAAGGATTCCCTCTTACTGTTTCAAAGGCAATGGGGAGGAGGTTGGCACGGACCCAGTGCTGAACAATTTGATTTTGAAATCTCAGCTGGTTGTCTGCCCTCACTGTTCAGGATGTGCTGGATCCATCCCTCTCCTCTATTTATTATGAAAGGATGAGGTTATAAGAACATAAGATGAGCCTGCTGGACCAGGTCAGTGGTCCATCAGCCTGTTCTCACAGTGACCAAACAGATGCCTGCAGAAAACTCACAAGCAGGATTCACGTACAAGAGCACAATCCCCGCCTGTGGTTTCCTGCAACCATATTCAGAAGCATTTTTGCCTCTGACCATGGAGACAGAGCCTGGCTGTTGTGACTAGTCACCATGCTGTTGAGGCCCTTGGGGACCTTCCACATGCAAAACACATGGGACCATCTGGGACCTTCCACATGCAAAACACATGTTTTCCCACCTCAGCAAGAGCGGAGTAGGGGAATGTGGAGCCATCCAAGGTGGTGGACAGAGCTGGCTCTGCCATTAGGAGGACTGAGGCAACCAGAGCACATCCTTTCCCTTTGAGCAAGAACGACCTTTCTGTACAGTTGTGCTGAGCCTGGGGGTAACCCAAGAAACATTGTCCAGGTCCAGTCCAGAATCTGATGGTTCCGCTAGGCAACAGTCCAACAGGGCCAAGGCAGGACATTAGGCAGGAAACCAGGCAGACAGGTACAGGCTCTCAGGCAGGAACTGACATACAGCAATGTTGCTCCCACAACCTGGGGCGGGGTCCGACAGCCTTTTATCTTTGTCGGGGTAACGGCCAGTACTGATACCCTCGTGACTCACCTCCCTGTCTTGCCCGAAGGTGAGCACTCCTCCTGCGAGTACTCAGGTCTCTCCTTCTCTCAGACCTTAGTCTCTGCAGCTTGGGAGATGTCGGTGGGTTACTAGACCCAGGGGCCACCTCAGTCTCCCCTGACCCAACCAGTAGTGGAGCAGCTGTAAGTGATGGCCCAGCTGAAGGCAACGAGGTCATCCCCGCATCTGGAGCCAGGGCAGGCTCAGGCCTCTGACTTGGCCTAGCTGGTGTTTGTTGCAGGGGAACCTGTGCAGACTGGGACTCTTCAGGATCAGATCCCATACTTGGTTCAGATGATGTCTGAAGCAAAGGATCCAGTGCAGACTGAGACTCTTCTGGCTTTGAGTCCGAGCCCGAGTCCCAGGCCATCACAACAGTAACACCACATAGCCTCAATGAGTAAGGCTGCTTTGCAAAGTTGTTTCAGGATCTGCCTAATCTCTTTCCACACTGATTCTGTTGTTGTTTTAAAAATTATGTTCTTTGACAGACCAGTTGGCGGGAAATGAACTCCAAGGCATGTTCTACTGTGTCCACTTCCTTCCTGATTATGTTGCTTCAATGGAAGATCTGTTTCCATTGAGCATGGTTTTAATTTGCCATTATTATTATTTTTTTTTTTTATAAATATTTTATTCGTTTTTGCATAAAAGACAACAAAGCAAAACAAAACAACAAACAATACACCAAAAACATACAGAATTACACAAACATAACATACTACAAAAAACAGAAATAAAAACAATCTTATCTTCATATTAATCTTGCATTAACTTGTTTCTCTGACTTCCCCGAGTCTCCCTTCCCTGTATTCCAATTCATACAATTAAACAACAAATCCCATTCCTCTGTCATAATTAACCTCTTTTCTGATTTGAATGTCTTAATATAGCTTATTCAATGCTTAGAACTTAGAATGTTGGGTCTTCTGATCCTTAAAATTTTACTCCAATAACCTTCTACATTCAATCTGATGTTATTTTAACATTCATTAATCTTGTAGTGTTTCTGTAAATAGTCTTTAAATTTCTTCCAATCTTCCTCCACCGTCTCTTCACCCTGGTCTCTGATTCTGCCAGTCATTTCTGCGGATTCCATATAGTCCATGACTTTCATCTGCCATTCCTCCAGCGTGGGTAATTCTTGTGTCTTCCAATACTTTGCAATAAGTATTCTTGCTGCTGTTGTGGCGTACATAAAAAATATCCTGTCTTTCATACGTACCTCTTGGTTGACCATGCCCAGGAGAAAGGCCTCCGGTTTCTTTGGGAATGTGTATTTAAATACTTTCTTCAGTTCATTATAGATCATCTCCCAAAAGGTCTTAATCCTTGGGCATGTCCACCAGAGATGAAAAAAGGTACCTTCAGTTTCTTTACATTTCCAACATTTGTTATCGGGCATATGATAAATTTTTGCTAGTTTGACTGGTGTTATGTACCATCTGTATATCATTTTCATAATATTTTCTCTTAGGGCATTACATGCCGTAAACTTTAGCCCAGTGGTCCATAACCGTTCCCAGTCGGCTAGCATTATGTTGTGACCCACATCTTGTGCCCATTTAATCATTACTGATTTCACTTCCTCATCCTGTGTATTCCATTTCAGCAGCAGATTATACATTCTTGACAATACCTTAGTTTTGGGTTCTAGCAATTCTGTTTCCAATTTTGATTTTTCCACCTGGAAGCCAATTTTTCTATCCAATTTGTATGCCTCCATTATCTGATGATAGTGGAGCCAATCACGGACTTTACTTTTTAATTTGTCAAAACTCTGCAGTTTCAATTTATCTCCATCTTGTTCTAGTATCTCCCAATATTTTGGCCAATTGGCCTCCATATTGAGTTTTTTGACTGCTTTTGCTTCCATCGGAGATAACCACCTTGGAGTCTTGTTTTCAAAGAAATCCTTATATCTAATCCATACATTAAACAATGCTTTCCTGACAATGTGAATCTTAAACATTCTGTGAACTTTAACCTTGTCATACCATAAGTAAGCATGCCACCCAAACGCATTATTGAATCCTTCTAAGTCCAGTATATCTGTATTTTCAAGAAGTAGCCATTCTTTCAGCCAGCAAAAAGCTGCTGCTTCATAGTAAAGTTTCAAGTCTGGCAGGGCAAAGCCTCCTCTTTCCTTTGCATCTGTTAATATTTTAAATTTTATTCTTGGCTTTTTGCCCTGCCAGACAAATCTGGATATATCTTTCTGCCACTTCTTGAAACAGTCCATTTTATCAATAATCTGCAGTGTCTGGAACAAAAATAACATTTTTGGCAATACATTCATCTTTATCACAGCAATACGACCTAACAGTGAGAGTTTTAGATTAGACCATATATCTAGATCTTTTTTTATCTCCATCCAACATTTTTCGTAGTTATCCTTATATAAGTTCCCATTTTTTGAGGTCATAATAATTCCCAGATATTTCACTTTTTTCACCACTGTCAAACCTGTCTCATTCTGAAACCTTTCTTTCTCTTTTTCTGTTAGATTCTTTGTCAAAACCTTAGTTTTTGTTTTGTTGAGTTTAAAACCTGCTAATCGACCAAACTCTTGAATCAGTTCTAAAACCCTCTTCACACTGGACTCTGGCTCCTGCAATGTCAAAACCAAGTCATCTGCAAATGCTCTTAATTTAAATTGTTTAACTCCGACCTGTATCCCTCTTACCATCTGGTCCTTTCTAATCATATTCAGCAACACCTCCAGGACCGATATAAAAAGCAGAGGGGAAATAGGACAACCTTGTCGTGTTCCTTTTTCTATTCTGAACTCTTCAGTCAAAACATTGTTAACAATTAATTTTGCTTTTTGTTCAGAATAGATTGCACCTATACCATTTTCGAACTCTTGGCCTACCCCCATACTATGGAGATTCTTTTTCATAAAACCCCAAGAAATGTTATCAAAGGCTTTCTCCGCGTCCACAAATACTAAAGCTGCTTTTGTGTTTATTCTTTCCTGTAAAAGTTCCAAAATGTCAATTATATTCCTTACATTATCAGATAGGTGCCTTCCTGGGAGAAAGCCTGCTTGGTCCTTGTGAATCTCCTCCGCTAAAACCCTCTTTAATCTTCTAGCCAAAATGTCAGCAAAAATTTTATAATCCACATTAAGTAATGATATAGGCCGATAGTTCTTAAGTTGGTGTTTTTCCGATTCTGTCTTTGGTATGAGAGTCACAAAAGCTTCTTTCCACGTTTCTGGTGTCCTTTTCCCCTGTAATATGTCATTACATATATCCTTCAAGGGTTGAATTAGCCAGTCTTTCATTGATTTATAATATCTTGCCGTCAACCCATCAGGTCCTGGGGACTTGCCAAGTTTCATATTTTGGATGGCGCTCTCTACCTCTTGTTCTGTTATCCTGCAGCTCAATTTAAATTTACTTTCTTGAGATATTTCCGGTAGCCCATTTTCTTTCAAGAATTCCTCCATATCTGCTTCCTTCTGTGGTTGTTGTGAATAAAGCTGTTTAAAGTATCTTTGAAAGGCACTCCTGATTTCCACTGGGTTCTGAATAATTCTTCCTTCCTCTTCTAAATTTGTTATTGTATTCATTTTCTGTCTCTTCTTTATTTGCCATGCCAATAACTTTCCACATTTGTTTGCTGATTCGAAAGTTCTTTGTCTCATTTGTCTGACCTTCCATTCAATCTCTTGATTTATCATTTGCATGTATTGTACTTGATATAACTTTATCTCTCTCAAGATTTGTTGTGATTTTGGATTTGATCTCAGTCTTTTTTCACCTTCCTTAATCTTTTCCAATATCTTTTCTCTTTTTTCCTGTTGTAATCTCTTCTTGAGTGCGTTCTGTTGTATCAAAAATCCTCTCATAACAGCTTTACTTGCGTCCCATACAGTTCTTTTTTCCACCGTAGTGTTTAAATTTATCTCAAAATAGTCTTTCAGAGTTTTCTGGGCCTTCTTGGTTATTTCCTCATCTCTAAACAGAGAGTCATTCATCCTCCATCTGAAAGAACCAGTTGGTTGTAAGTTCATTACCATCTTTACAGCATTGTGGTCGGAGTAAGTCTTTGGGCAGATTTCTACTTTTTTTGTCTTTGGTGCCAGTCCTCTTGTGATCCAGATTTGGTCAATTCTTGTCCATGTCTTTTTGGCTTCAGAAAAGAAGGTTCCTTCTCTTTCTAAAGGATTTTTGGTTCTCCAGATATCCACCAAGTCCAGGTTATCAGTCAGTTCAAAAAAGGTTTTCGGTAGTCTCCCATCTTTGGTGACTACCTGCCGTTGTGCCTTGTCCATATTTGTAGAAACAACTCCATTCATATCTCCCATCCAGATCACATTGTACTCCAGATAGTCCATCAATGTCTCATGTAACTTTTTGAAAAATTCCGATTTTCCTTCGTTCGGTGCGTATACGCCAACAATCAGATATTTCTGTCCATGGTGTTGAATTTCAATTGCCAAATATCTTCCTTGTTCATCTTTAAAAATTAATTTTGGTGCTAGGCTCTCTTTTGCATATACCACCACTCCTCTTTTTTTAACTTTGTCCGATGAAATAAACTCTTGACCTAGTCTTTTATTAATTAGAATTTTTCTATGGAGCCTGGTTACATGTGTTTCCTGTAAACAAATCAAGTCCAATTGTTCTTTTTTTAAAATGTGAAAAATTGATTTTCTCTTAGAAACCACGTTTAGACCGTTACAGTTCCAGCTTAATAGTTGCAGAGACATCTTGAAATTGGTCTGCTATATTCCTCCAGTAGCTCCCAATGTGTCTTCTTTCTCTTCTGGTCCCGGTGGTGTCGTCTTGTCCAAATCCAAGATTGCTTTAGCTATATCTCTCCTTTTTCTCTCTTGTGTATCGGACGGGTCTTGGTCTTTAAAGAGTTCCTTCTGTAAGTCCTCCTCGTAGTCCTTTAAAAATCTGTCTTTATCTTCCACTGATTTTATTTTTATTTTCCTTCCTTTTATACTAAACGAAAGCCCTTCAGGGAACTCCCACCTAAAGATGATGTTGTTCTTTCTCAGCTGTGTGACCAAGTCTCTGTAGCTAGATCTGAGGTCTAAGAGATGTTTGGGGATGTCCCTGAACAGTTCTACTCTTGATTCACCAACTTCCAAAGGCCTTTGGAAATGTAGTCCCAAAATTTTATCTCTCTCCTCTTTAGATCCAAAGGTGACCAAACAGTCTCTTGTCTTGATTCTCCTGCTTGTTTTACCCAGTCGGAAAGCACTTACTATTTTGATTTCTTCTTTATCCAGATCCAGTTTCCAGAAATCTGCAAATTCCTGTGCAAGAAATTCCTTAAGACCTTCTTTTTCAATTTCTGGCAAGGATCTGATCCTGAGATTCGTTTGTTTATCTTTTAATTCAAGCATGGAAAATCTTGTTCTATAGTCCTCAAGTTGCCTGTTAATCGGTGGTATTTTTTCTTCTGTGGCCTCTGCAGCTGCTTTAGCTTCTTCTGCAATTTTCCTTGTTTTTGATGATTCCTGCAATAATTGCTGAATTAAATTCGTATTTTGTTTAATACAAGCTGTATTTTGATCTATTTTAGAAGATGTCTCTGACAGCTTTTTGTTTGTTTCTACAACCTCCTCTGTCAATTTATTTAATGATTCTTGAATTTTTGCAAATCCTGTATTGAAAAGGTCCTCAGTTGAAGACATAGCTTTTGGTTTAGGTTGTACAGATGCACCTCCAATTGGGTCAGGTATAGAGGCTCTTCTTCCTGAGTAAAAGGTTTTCCCAGATCTTGTAGTCTTCTCCTGCAGCTGGTCTACTTTTCCCTTATCACTTGCCATACCACAGCAACTTATTTCAAGGTCACTCTCAGCTGAGGCTAGCTGTCGGACTTGAAGTCAAAACAGTGGAAAGTCCCCAGTCACTTTCCCAGCTGCAGCAAGCTGTCAGATTTTAAAACCAGACAGTGGAAAATTCCCAGTTGCTTTCTGTTTCTTTGTATCAGTCTTTGTAACAATCCTTATGTCCACCAGGGGGATACAATAGCCCTGGGAACAATGGCTCCCGTCTTCTCCTTCTCCTTCCCAGCAACTTTGCAGCTAATTCCTCCCAGTAACAAGACTTAAACAGTCTCAGCTTTTAACAGTATAATCCAGTTTGCAGAGCTTAAAATCTCAGAGTCTCTCTCCGCAGTCCCTCCTTTACCCTGTGTTTTCAGATTGACAGATCAGAGCCGGGCGCGCCGGGCGGTGGTTTTGGGCGCGCCGGGCGCGCCGGGCGGTGGTTCCCCCACAGTCAGCTCTTTCTTACGCAGGCAATACAGTTTCCAGTCCTTCCCCCCCTTTTCCCTGCCACTTAGGGGGGGAAAAGATCCTTATGAAAACGCCAGATTCCGTTTCTTCAAAAGCACTTTTAAAGGTTTGGCACGCAAAAGTCTTTGTTTCCAGCTATATACAGAGCGGAAGGCTGACTTCCTGGTTAAACCTTACCGCTTCGGTTCTAATTTAGCTTGCTTTTTTAACTTGCCAAATCCAAAAGTTCCTTAATTTGTTTCTTTCCCTTTTAAAATTTGTAATTCTCCTACTCACGGAAAGTTCTTTTATAATCCAATTTGTCCCAAGAAGAAGTTGAGCGCTCCTCCGATCACGGCTGTGCGACGTCTCTCCGAAAAAGAAGCGATTGACTCTCAGCACCGCGTTACCCCCTCCACACTCCGGAGCTCTTCCTGAGCCCCAGAAACGTTTTAGGGGATCGCTGTTGGTGCCCGCCGAGTCCCACGGACGTAGGCTTCCTCCGCCTACGTTTTCAGGGGTTCACGTCGCCGTAGCGGTAGAACCCTGTTTTTTTCGGAGCTCCCCCTCCGGTGCTCAGCAGGGGGCCGCCATGATCGCTGGCGCTCAACTCGGAAGTCGTTTTAATTTGCCATTAAGTGCCTTTGTTTTTCTTACTGACAGAATTAATCTGGCCAGTAAACCTTAACGAGGAGTCCAGCCAGCTAGAAGGGACCCTAGGTAGTGGCGTGCCAATCTTTGCCTGTATTTGTAAAGTGGTATAGAAGTAAACATACAAAGCCATGTTACACCAGGACTGGGGCAAGGGGAGCCATTGGCCTGTCATCCCCATCTAGCATGGCCAATGGTTGGGGATGATGGGAGTTGTAGTTCAACAAAGTCTGCTGTAGCTTGACAATTCATCAGTATTGATGCAGGCCAGCACTGATTCAAAAAAGAAAAGCAAAACAAAAATAGTCTCCATCTCATCCCCTTTGCAGCTCTAATATTGTGCCGTTTCAGTTTTGGTTTTAAAAATGCACCACAGTACATTAACCTTCATTCAAAAACCAAGTGCTTGGGAGAAAAAATCAGATTTCCCTTTCCATTCTTAATTGCCTTTAATTTGTCAGCCATTCAGCGTCACTCATCACAGTCATCTTCCTCACCTGAGTTGCCATTAATGATTCTGGATGAAGTAAGAAGGTAAAAGGAAGTAAGATGTAGGACAGAGAATCGAGAGCTGTTTAAGGCTCTTTACAGCAGAAGTCTTGTTTGCAGTGCTTGCTGCTGATGTGCCTACGGAGCAGATTTTGGATCACCCTCACTTTTCTGCACACATTTCCCTCTCAGTCGTTTTATTTCTATTTATTTAAGGAATTGATTAATACAGACCATCTAAGCAGTGCACAAGAGGATACAAATAAATAAGTTAAACTCCATCATAAAATAAGGTCACAATCCGTGCCGTTTTGTGCGATCAGTTTCAGTTTGTGCAACTAAACAATTTGAACGAGGTGCTCGTGGCTATAACCACCCACCAGTCACAAATGCCCCCCTTTCCCAGGGAAGGTCACAGTGGGATAGCTGCCAGCATCCTTGGATGATACAGATTATATAGGTACATTCCAATATGGGTTCAAGCCTGGACATGGGACTGAGTTGCCTTGGGTCACCTGTACTGAAAGCAGGACAAGGGGACTGTGATCTTGCTCCTGCTTCTCAATTCTTACTTGCCTGGGTGGAGGTTCGAGAGGGATGCTTGGGTGTAGAAAATAGCCTAGTTTGCGAAAGTAACATTTACACCTGTTGCTGCACCTACTTTTGATCCGGCCCTGCCTGCGGCTGGCATGTGGGCCCCAGAAGTTAACCCAGAAGGGAAGGTGGACCTTGAGCTAAAAATGTACCAGATATGCTCCCAGTGTTTCTCAACCTGTGGGTCCCCAGATGTTGTTGGACTACAACTTCCGTCGTCCCTGAGCTCTGGCCTTGCTAGCTAGGGATGATGGGAGTTGTGGTTCAACAACATCTGGGGACCCAAGGTTGAGAAAGGCTGCATCTAAACCATCTTGTCTATTCCAAACAAAATAAAAAAAATCCTTCCTGTAGCACCTTAGAGACCAACTAAGTTTGTTATTGGTATGAGCTTTTGTGTGTGTTTTTATTTTGTTTTGACTACGGCAGACTAACACGGCTACCTACCTGTAACTTGTCTATTCCAGTTTTCTTCCTTTTCCTGCAGATGCATCAAGATTTTGGATCACCGGGATTTTTTTTTTGTTCTTTTTAAAGCACTTTCCTAATTAACCATTTGATTATTTGGAAGCAGTAATTCATTGCCAGAACCAAGTCGATGCTTTAGAAGCATTTCACAGGCAATTAAAAGCTACACCTTAACAAGTGTTTAAAAGGGAATGCCAAGAAGCAGCTTTGAAAAATCGAAAAATCGGATAAGTTGTCTAAAGGCAGCAGGTGCAGAAAGCACATTAAATGTGACTTTCCCTCTGCTGCACTTCTGTATCTAGAAGGAGAGCTTTCCAAATAGTGAATCATCAAACAAGACACAAATAGGGATGGACGTATCTGCCAGTTTTCTCATTTTAAATTCATTTTTCTACTTTTCCACAGAAATCTTCATTTTAAAAAATTGTCGTGAAAATTCATTATCATTTTCATGCACATTTCTTCCGATAAACACATTTTGTAGGCCATTAGGACTAATGTACACATTTTTACAACACATTTTTACAACACATTTTTATATCCCTGAATATAGTGCATTTTTGTATATTATTTTCATAAATGGATGCATTTATAGGCAAGGATTATCCTAGTAAATGCATGTTACCTGGCTGGAGAACTGTGTTTAAAAAACTGGAGAAGGGTAACTAACAATATGTGTCGACGTTCATGTTTCAAAAAGTGCAAATTCAGTGAGTCCACCTTTAAATGTCTAGTGTCTCAAATTTCTTTCCCACCCCTAGTTCCAATAACAGTTTTTGGACTACCTTTAGACCAGGGGTAGGGAACCTTCCAGGGACACGGGTGGCGCTGTGGGTTAAACCACAGAGCCTAGGACTTGCTGATCGAAAGGTTGGCGGTTCGAATCCCCGCGGCTGGGTGAGCTCCTGTTGCTCGGTCCCAGCTCCTGCCCACCTAGCAGTTCGAAAGCACCTCAAAGTGTGAGTAGATAAATAGGGACCGCTCTCCAGCGGGAAGGTAAACGGCGTTTCCGTGTGCTGCGCTGGTGCTGGCTCGCCAGCTGTGGCTTAGTCACGCTAGCCACGTGACCCGGAAGCTGTATTTGGACAAGCGCCGGCTCCCGGCCTCTTGAGCAAGATGAGCGCGCAACCCCAGAGTCGGTCACGAGTGGACCTGTTGGCCAGGAGTACCTTTACCTTTACTTTAGGGAACCTTCATCCTATTGGCCCAACCTGGCCAAGCAGGCCTATTTATTTGGCTTATCAGGTTATTTTGGAGAAGATATGCTCACCCACCCTACACCTGACATCAGCTTCAAGGGAACCTCGAAGGAACAATCAGGAGCTTAAAGAAAGTTCCCAGTTGCCGCTTTGCTGGAACAATGGGTGCTCAAGGAAGGGGAAGCAATTTCCACAAAATGGAAACTGTTTCTGCCTCTCACTGCTGCTCTTTGAAGCCACCCTGAGGCCTTTAAAAAAACAAAGGCTTCATTCTCAGTGACAGAGGGTGCTTGGGAACCCCACAAAGAATTTTGAGAGGTGGGCAAGAAAACCTGCCGGTCAATCATTATCACGGCGCTGTCAGGTGCAGAATATCCAGAGTGAGGAATTAACTTTTCATTGTCAAAAGCACACTTACAAGGTAGGGAAAGGCATGTCCATCACTCCTATGTCTCTCAGCTGATTCTAGGTGTGCATCCGATGAGGCAGTTGCCACCATAGAGAGGCTTAGGTATCTCCCCCACCTCAGCTGCCTGCAAGCAGGTGCAGACTCTTCCTGCGTGTAGCCTTCTGCTCCTCCCTCTTCAATCCTCTTCTGGTCCTGGGAGACTGTGGTGCAGGAGAGGTGGGGGAGGAGGGCGTATGGAAGCCCTCGACTCTACATCAGCCTGGCCTATCTCTCTTTCCTCCTGCACCTCGTCTTCTTCTGCCTCTGCCTCTTCTCTCCTGGCCGCTACAGGTTCCCTCAGCTCATCACCAATCCCATCTTCCAAGTCAGTCGCCAGTCATCCTTCTCCCAGTAGCCACTCACCAATATCCAGCCACCACTCCTCAGCATCCAGTCAGTCCCTGATATCCATGTGCTGCCATAATGACATCATGTGACTGACATGTGGGTGCCTCTGGCCACCTGTCAAATTTGGTCCATCATGCTGATCCTGATAAAGATCTGGCCCACGGCACTGAAAAAAGTCTCCAGCCCTCCTTTAGGTAAATTTCAGGGAGAAAGGTCATGAGGTAATTCCTCCCATGGGATTCTTTCAGGTCCAGAAGCCTGGGCAACCAACTCTTTACTTGGGAGAAACCCAAACACACACACATTCATGGCTGCCACACAAACACCAGGATCAAAACCCCACCCCTGCCAAAATTCTGAAGCAATTCTGGAGAAATTTTGAAGTGCCCTGAGAATGAAGCAGAAATATGGAAGCCTCTTTCACAGGGAATGACATCCTTTGTGAAACTGGAGGAGAGGTTTTGGCACTGCACTAATTTCAACCCCTGAAGAGCACAGTAAATTGGAACTCTATTAAAAGAAAAAGATTATACACATAGGCTTAATTCTGCACCGCGTTGTAGCAACAGCTCCTCGCAGATTATTGCATTAGCTGCCATTAACGTGCTCTAATGCACCTGTATAAATGCCGCACACTTACCACATTAAAGCAACATCTGTAAACCATTCCAAATTATGGAACTGTTAACGCAAGGCTGGAAGAGAACTGGGCTGTGCAGCAATATATTACAGCTGTTCTTACAGAGGGCATTTGAGTGCTCCCATTTACTAGGTAGCCCTGTTTTGAACTCTCTGGATAGGCCATTTATGTTCACTTCAGCTCATTAAAAGCCAATCCAAATACAATGAAGCAACTCTATAATTTCGCCACAGTTACCACATATATATGCTTTGAGGTCTGAGTAATATTACTATGTTTTTGTAAGGGTTGCTGCTGGCTAACTCTATTAGTATCACAGCTTGGTATTTCACAAAGAGGGGAAAAAATACAGGTCACAGTCCATTAGGAAGGAGGGGAATGTGTAACACTACCAGCTCACAGGCTCCCACATTATGAGGGGCAATAAAATGTGGGGAAATGTAAGGTGTTTTTTATTTTTAAAAAAGGTCTCTAAGAAGCTCATGGCCAATTCTAAATTGAGTTGGGGAGAGTTCATACATAAGCCTAAACTGTGGTTTGTTACATTATTGCTTGTTAAACCATTGTTTAGCTTTATGTGTGAAATTTGGCCATCCCATTCCAGATAATTATCAAGCTAAAAAGGCACATGCAGCTGGAAAAGAAATCACATGTTGGAGAAATAAGTCACTGTTTGTCTGACCATCTGTGGGACAACTTGTGCCTAACTCATGGTTTGTTAGACAAAACATGGCTTGAACTAACCATGGCATAAGCATTGCATGTGAACCATGACAAGAGTAGAAAGAGATAGTTGTGTGGGGCAGAACTGGACACAGTGACCATTCAAAGGCAACCCTTCTTCTTAAAGAGTTTGATGCTCTCTGTGGTAAGTGGCTGTTTTCAGCTTAAGCCAGGAGACGGAATACATAACAGTTGCCCAGGAGCAAAGACAGCTGCCCTTCAACCATGGTCTTCAGTCTTGCTTAATACAAATATAATACTTAACCATGGCTACTCCTATCATACAGTGTATTCAGTTTGGCATACCAAACTAAGCTCTGTCCCTATACAGGGCTGCCTTCATTGTGTGCTTGTAGGACAACACCACTGAAACCTGTTTGCCACCTTTCAAACAGATGTGCTGGAGAAGCAGGGAAGCTGCCTTAACTGTGGTTTTATTTGGTGAAAATGTAACACCATGGTTAATGCAAACCATTGCTTGCAAACCAAGTTCAAATCATGGTTTCACACCCAGGCTTGTGGCCAATTCTCAGGCGTGCTTGGGTATTCAGATGTAATGCTCAACAGCAGTTAATCAAGGTTTAATGGCATTTCTGCATAGGGCCTGTGTTTGGACATTTTGAGCTCTGAGGCTTCAATGTAGAAATCTGAAGTATTCATTATCTCTGCACAAGCCACCATCACCAGCCAGTTGGAGTCAGTGCAATCTTCACTGCAAAATATCCATCCATTTCAGTCCTAGTCAATGTTAATTTTCTTAAAATATATAATAATTCACTGTCAGAAGTATACCTCACAGCCTTTATTTTTCATCTAGGAATCAAGAGAGTCTAAATTATGCTGTCAAATGCATGGAAAAAATGCAGTATTATCTTGACATAAGTGACGTAATTAATCTAGTTCATTTCACAACTGCATTAATCATCCTTTTAAGCACTTTATTAGAAAGAGAGAGAGAGAGAGAGGAAATGCCTCTTCGGGGGAAGATCTATACTGACGCAAATGATAACAATTGTGGGCGGGTGCTTTTTCTTGAAGTGTGACATTCATTACCTTGCTGAAGTTGATGCTGTGCCGTTAAGGACACACTGAGCATTTAGGCTGAAATGTGAAACTAGTATGATCCTAAAGCCATTAGAGCAGCCTTTCTCAACCTGTGGGTGCCCAGATGTTGTTGAACTACAATTCCCATCAGCCCTAGCTAGCAAGGCCAGAGCTCAGGGATGATGGGAGTTGCAGTCCAACAACATCTGGGGACCTACAGGTTGAGAACTGCTGCTTTAGAGAAACCTGAAGTTTGGACAGGAGACGTCATGCAGCTAGAGACTTCACAGCCATCATCTTACACAGTCAAACCGAGCAGGACTGAACACTGAATCCTGAAGCAAAGCACAGGGGCTTCACACAGCCCTATCACGTATCCTTACTCAAAAATGAAGTCCTGCATAGTTCAGTGGCATTTAGGGAACAATCCAATACCCTTGGGAAGAACAGTGGTTCCATAACTTACTGGACTTCTTGGGTCTATAGGTCTATAGGTCTATAGGTCCAGAGCTTGGACCCTCATGCGCACCTTCCCCTGAAGAACCAGATGGCTCCCATTGCACATCACCAGTCCAATAGCACTGAGAACACATCAGGAGAAAGGTTATGGAAAGATGTGAGAGTGACTGTCTTCAGGCCAGGGGGCTGGTCCTTTAAGGACCTGAAGTTCTTGCAAGGGGGTGGAGCTTAGAGGAGGTAGTATGGATACAAAGGCATGAGGGGCCTCAGTTGGCTTCCAACCTTAGCTGGAGCAGGTTGCTCACCTGGAGCTGTCCATGGTCCAGCAACCTTTGCCAGCCTTGCTACCTTCCCTGTGGGGTTCCAGCATCAGACCAGAACATGACAGAGATGCTGTAGTTGTTCCTCTCCACTGGTGGACAGTGAAGTTAGCTGCTGGGGGCCTCCTCACTGCAGCTGCTACCACCAGATGTGCAACTAAGTAATTTTTGATCCTCAACTCAATAGTCTTATGACCTTGTACATTCCTTTACTAGTGACACACACAGACACACACACACACACACACACACACACACACTTAACATTTCTCTGCTTCCTGTTTCCCCTCCATGCTTCGCAACTGCTTCTATATTCCAGATATATTACAGCAGCAAAAAAATAAATAAAGGGAGGGGGAGGAGGTTTCCAATCCTGAAAACAACACAAAATATTCTGAGCATGTGCAGCTTCATGTTTTAAATCATAGCACCATCATGACTGCAATCAGAACATGGACTTTGCATCTGTTGCCCCCACATTGACTTGAGAATAAGCACTATTCTGCTGTAGAAAAAAAAAAAATGATAATAAGCAGATAACAAAATGATGGTTAGAGATATGCTCCAGAGATCCAGACCATGGGGAGCCCCAAGAAATTAATAAATACAATTTGGACTATAATTCAATCTTTTTTATTTTAGTTTTTTATTTTAAATTGAAGCATTATGATTGAATATTTAATGGGATTTTTTTACTGGAAAATCAATAAAAATTATTTAAAAACAAAAAATAAAAGGAGGGTTAAGGAAGCATAGGAACAATTGAGACTGGTTCCCAGGGCAAATGGGGCACTGTCCTACTAACCACCATCTGTTCTCCGGCAGTCTCCATCTGCCTACCTTCTTCCTTACAACCAGTTCAAGTGGTGATCCTGACTGTCAGTTTCCTCCTCACTGGAATAAGTTAGCTCTGCCTATTATTGGCCCTGGCTCCACCTAGTCCTGGGCTTGCCGCTTTCTACCACACCGGTTCCAATAGGCACCAGCCAGCATTGCATAGGAAGAACATAGGAAGCTTCCTTGTACTAAATCAGATCATTGGTTCATCTAAAGTCTCTACTGTTGGCACTGAGTGGTGGCAATTTTTTCATGCAGGTGTATTTTCCAGTCTTACAAGGAGAGGCCAAGAAGTGGACCTTTTGCTTGCAAAGGATATGCCCTAGCATTGAGCTACAGGGCTTTCCATCTGTAAATTCCAGGAAAGCATGCATAGGATTTGCAAGTCTTACAGACCAAGCTTGTGCATGTTTATTCAGAAGTAAGCTTTGGTTGATGGGAATTATCCCAGGTAAATACATACAAGGTTGCTGCCTTAATCTATTTGCAAGTGGTATTGTAAGCATATTATTTTGCAAAGAATATACATATGCATGATAACAAATTGTCAATTTTGTAAAAGCGTGGAAATAAAGGGTCAGATGTACATCCTGTTTAATTAGACACACACAGGCCCTGCTATTAATAGACAATTTCCTTTCTTTAAAATAAAGCAGTGTTTTCTTCCAGATCGCCTGTTCATTCACATCCTGATATTGATTCTGAAATTGTTGTTCCTAACCGTTTTGTGGCCTGCTGAGATTCTCCCCCTCTTTAAACCATAACACTTCACTAATAATAAACTGGACTTAAAAGACCAATTATATCTGAAGGTTGTATTAAAGAGAGGGCAAGATAGAGATGGAAGACTTGAGTGAGTTAGATGGCCCACCCACCTCCCACTTGTAGAAATATGCTAAGAGGCAATAAAGAGGATTTGCCATAATAATAAAACTGGAAACTGTGAAAGATCGAAGATGATTCTTTCACATGCCATAAAATGTACAAGCCAATAAAAAGCAGACATTTCCCAGGAACTTGACAACTGAGGCAATAAAAAAATAAATAGAGGAGAAAAAAAAATCCAAATAAGCTTTAATCAAAGCTACTCCATGTAGGAAACGTCTTCTGGTTCATTTCAAACAAGTAGGAATTGTCCTTCCTTTATGTGGTGTTAGTGGTGTTACGGTTTTGATATTGCCATTAACTTGGTCTTAGTTCAGGCTGGCCTTTGACTGGGAAAAGGACAGTAAGTGACTTCTACCAAAATATTATAATTACGATAATGATCACCACCATCAGCAAGAATATAAATATATACACAAAACATTCAAAACTCTCTTATTATTATTATTATTATTATTATTATTATTATTCCTTTATCAGTCACTATATACAAAAGGAAAAAAAATCTCAGAGTGACTTGACAAGATAAAGTACAACAAATTAAATCAATTTAAAAACTAAGGGGGCAAATCAAAATAAGAATGTTGAATTCAGATTCATCAAAGATCGGGAGCAATCTTATTGCTTGAAGATAACTGATCTCATTTAGAGGTGTTAGTTTTTGTTTTAAACAGGATTGCATCCCACATGATCACAAGGGAGAAAAGGGAAAAGTCTGGACAATTTGTATCCGTATTTACCACATACTAATTTTGATTGTGACTCTTTCAAGAGCACTTACAGTGAAAAATATCTCGTTTGATTGTACAGGTTATAAAGACATAAACAAAGAGTTGTGTTTTCAAATGGATATCTTTTCTTTATACAGGAAATAAGACAAGATTACAGCAACATTGTCCTAGCAATGATTGCCCAGTGTAAATGGACTCATCCCAAATATGCCTATAGTGTGTTATTTTCAGACTATACTATGCAGTCATACTTTATTCACTTTCTTATTTTGTCTTTCATTGTAGGGATTTTATCATAGGGACTGAATGCACCTGTATCAGCCTACCTGTGACTTAACATGTATTTCAGAGGCCCTACTGAGATGCCCACCTGTAAAATCTGCTAGGCTGGCAGGGCCTTCTCTGGGGTGGCTCCTTACCAGTGACATGTGATCCTAAGGGAAGTTAAGTAGGTGTCTCCTTTAGACAAGGTCTAGAATGGCCTTTGGAGTTTAAATTGGGATGCTGGATAAGAGGAGGCTATTTTCCTGGCCTACTTTTGGTCAACTTTATTGTTTAAATTTAATAGGTTCCATTGCTGTATTAACTGTTTTGATTATTTTTTTACAGGTTGCACATCAGCTCTGGCCAGCAATTGTTCTAAAGAGGGATACAGAAGTCTTTTAAAAATGAATAAAACAAAAAAGTAAGCATGAGGCCTTAATCTTCCTTACAGTGTAATCACAGAAAAAGAAAGGGAAGTCGGGGTCATCTAGTACAACTCTCTGCAGTGCAGGAATCTTTTGCCCAACTTGGGCTTGAACCCAGGACCCTGAGATTGAGAATCTCAGGATCTACTCACTGAGCTATCCTCCCGATCAGACTTCATTCAGACTTGAGCGAGACTTACTTTCAGGTAAGCATGGACAAGACTGCAGCTTAGGCAGTCAAATCCTGTCTGTTTTCTACAGATTGCTGTCTGGGGCTCATCACTTAGTAACTGTGGATGCTCCTGTCTTAGGCACACTTTACAGTGATAAATATTTCTGGAGGTTTTTCCCCTGTTTAAACTGATGTAATTTATGAGCGCAAACACAGCTTTTGTCTGAAGGTATCACAGGCACCTTATTACACAAGGGAGCCAGGCAAAGGTGCAAAAAAGGATAAATCAAAGCAGAGTGATTTGGCTTCAATTCATATTTCTGACACGTGCTCCCGGGTTTCTGAGTCGGCGAAATTGCATAAATCTGAGTTTGTCTGCAACTCCATTTGGCCTTAGGTTAACTGGTTGCTAAGTAGTTTTGCCCTTTGTCATGGCTAGCCTGGGTTATTACTCAAATGTTTGCTCCAGGCTGATCCCCAGGGTAAATCGTAAAATGTTTTGTATCCCGGCTCAAATATTTGAGGAGCGTCTGAGTTATTTGGCAGTCAATTAAGTGGAGGTAAAAAGTCTAGTGAAGACATACCCTGAGGACATTTACATGATGGATGAAACTCGAGCAACTGTGCGGGGTGTCAATCACGCCCGGAGTTGCTTTTGATTGTTGTCGCTCTGTGTGCAAAATCGTTATTGGATACAAATGCCTTTGTAGTGACTAAGGTTACAGGGACTCCCCACTCTCTTACGTCCAGACCACTACATTCACTGGAGCAAGGAGGACCAACCAGGACTTGCAAGGCGCTGGCGGGACCGACCACTGATGCCTGCCGCATGGTCCCCTTTGAAAATAAATGCCCAAGGCCGGGAGACACCATGTTAATTTCCCACAATGCCCTGGAACGAGGCAATGTTGCAGGGGGAGGGGGCTGTGGGAAATAAAGAGAGTGGCTTCTGGGCCTACCTGTCTGCTGCTGCTGCTGCTGCTGCCAGGTAGGCTAGAGGAAGCCCCCTGATGCAGGAGGGCTTGCTGGAAGAAACTTAGCCAAGAGTCCACTCAAATTTGGAGCCAGCCCTGGAAGCTGGTCACATCGTGTCAACTTGAAGGAAATATTGTGGGGGCCCAGATAAGCACGCACAATATTTGAATTACAATGCCCACCAACTTTGCGGGAGCCCAGACCCCTCAAATATTTAATTGTGGAGGCAGAGGCCCAACAGCCTCTAGGAGTAGGTTCCTATGCATCCTAGGCACCAGACCAGAAGGGCAAAAATAGATACAGTGGTACCTCAGGATGCGAAAGGGATCCGTTCCAGAGCCCCGTTTGCATCCTGAAGTGAACGCAACCTGCGACTGCGTGTCCGTGCATGCGCGGGTGGCGATTTGTCGCTTCCGCGCATGTGCGTGACGTCATTTTGAACGTCTGCACATGCGCGAGTGGCAAAACCCAGAAGTGACGCGCTCTGTTACTTCCGGGTCACTGCCATAGCTGTCAACTCTTCCCCCTTTTTTAAGGGAAATTCCCTTATTCGCAAGAAAAGGGAAAAGTTGACAGCTATAGTCGCTGCGGAGCGCAACTGGAAAAGGCTTAACCTGAAGCGACTTCAACCCGAGGTATGACTGTATTGGAAGAGGAGATACTTATCTCATTGAGCCTAGTCACTCCATGGAAGAAAAGGTCTTGCTCTTCTGCTGCAGGAAGTGGAGATGGACAACTTTAAGGCTCCTGGGAAGAGGTAGCCAACATGGTGCCCTCCATGTGCCTATTGGGAGCAATGAACATGATGATGAATTCTTGTCCTGATGGCTTAAAAACACACACAAACTGATGTGAATATGTGGAGAATTGCATTTAAGATTGGGGAAACGGGACACAGAAATTGAAATGGGCAGCTCCACCCACCCCCAATCTCAGCAGGGATCCTTGTAATTAGTGACTCAAGCTACGATACCTTGTGTAGCTGCTTCCCCTTCCTGAGCTAGCCCAAGAGGATCTTTCAAAATAAGTAATCAGATGAAAATCTGCTTGTTTGCAAAACTGTGCTGTGGGAGCTGCCTTAGGCCAGAACCCTTTCCCCCTACTGCTCTCCCCAGATGATGGTCCTGAAGATTTTGTTAGATTCCTTTCAAAAGTAACACAGAAGCATCTATTCAAGTGTCACAGTCTCTGATCGGAGACAGTACAAGGAGAAAGTGCATGCAGAGTCCTTTGAAAGAAGATGGAATCACAACTATCAGTGGTTTGGCTGGGAAGGTCAGCTGGAAGGGGAGGGTGCTGAGTTTATCTGTTCTGCCTCTGAAACAGTTGATCAATGGGATACTTTTTTGGGGAGGCACAGGGCTTGGCATGTGCATTTCTGGCAGCCAGATCAGAGAGGGGAACCATGAGAATAGCACATGTTTATTAGCACAAATGTTTCTGAATTCAGGGCAGCTGTGTCCAGGGCATCTGCCTACCAGCTCCACCTGGTACGCTAGCTGAAACCCTACCTGCCCGCACACTTTCTTGCCAGAGTGGTGCATGCTCTGGTTATCTGCCACTTTGAGAGCTGTCCATGGAGATACAGGTCAATTCTGTGTCCAGGGCAGCTGTCCACCAATTCCATCTGGTACACAGGCTGAGACCCTACCAGACTGTCTCGCCAGAGTGGTGCATGCTCTGGTTATCTCCCGCTTGGACTACTGCAATGCACTCTCTGTGGGGCTACCTTTGAAGGTGACCCAGAAACTACAAATAATTCAGAATGCTGCAGCTAGACTGGTGACTGGGAGTGGCCACCAAGACCATATAACACCGGTCTTGAAAGACCTACATTGGCTCCCAGTACATTTCCGAGCACAATTCAAAGACATCTGTATGTTTGATGTTTTACTATGTTTTTATATGTGCTATAAGCAGCCCAGAGTGGCTGGGGCAACCCAGCCAAGATGGGTGGGATAATAATACTAATAATAGGCACCCACATGCACATGCATTAAGGCAAATGTAACTCTAACTACCGTATTTTTCGCCCTATAGGACGCACTTTCCCCCTCCAAAAATGAAGGGGAAATGTGTGTGCATCCTATGGGGCAAATGCAGGCTTTCGCTGAAGCCTGGAGAGCGAGAGGCGTTGGTGCGCACCGACACCTCTCGCTCTCCAGGCTCCAGGAAGCTATCCGCAAGCCTTGCGCGTCCGGGGGGAGTTCGCCCGGGCGTGCAAGGCTTGCAGGCAGCAGCCTGCAGTGCGGAGCATGGGGCACCCTCCGGAGGACACCCTGTGCTTCACGCAGGTGTCTGCAGCCGGGCGCCCTGAAGCAGAGCGCCCCTCGCGCCGGGCAGACATCGGCCAGCCCCACAAGCTCGGGGGACAGCGGGGAGGCACAGCGCCGCCATCCCACTGTTCCCCGACCTGGTTTTGGGGGGGAAATAAAAGAGAAAAAAATTCCTTTATTCCCCCCCCCCCCAAAAAAAATAGTAGGTGCGTCCTATAAGACAGAGCGTCCTATGGGATGAAAAATACGGTATTTCAAGGGAGAAATAATTAACCACTTTCAGCACCTAGTGGCCAAGGGGGCAGTGAGTGGGTGGCTCACAAACTTCTTGGGTGTCTGGGGAAAATCTAAAGGGCATCAAATCACCCACTGGCATGTTGGTGACCCCTGGTTATCACCCTGGTGATCAGTTAGTTTAATAGATTTCCTTGTGTGTGTGTTTTGGTAAAAGGTACACAATATGAGAGGATTCTGTATACAAAGTATTTATATTTTCTGCACCCAATGAACTTCAGAAAGCCAGGTCCACAACATTTTCATTTAATTCTCATCCTGGGCATCACATTAAATGGTGGGTCCTCTTTGGTAACATTTGGTAACCAAAGGCAATGGAATTAGCATGCTCTGCTTTATTTGATGTGGCTGGCAATTTTCTACAAATAAAAATGTTAGAAGTGTCAAATCAAAATATGTACTTCAAAAACAAAATGACAAAAATTGCATTGCTCTCTTTTTTTAATCAACTATAAAAATATCTCTGGGTGTTAATGATAATTCTCACTTTTTCTTCACTTGGTTTTGTTGCGGAAAGAACGGCTGAGTTTTTATAGGCAAGGCTTACTCATATCAAGGCATCTATACAAGTGATATATCTGTCTTATGTAAATTGTCCTACATGCATGCAAACAGCTTCTGTACATGTGTCATTTTCTGGATTGAGAAGTTGAGCAAACATCACATTTATATTCAAATAGACAATAAATGTGTACCCAGCCACATGCGAACACAGTCTGTCTGCCTGCATTGCTTGGAATAGGATGCCTGCTCTGATGTGTATTCAAATGTGTGTGCTAGTCCACATTCTCATACAACTTGGTTGACATCTGTTTGCCTCAAAAGACAATGGAGTGGGCTTCCAGGGGTGAAGTCAAACTGCTGTGTTAGCAGCACCAAAGTGACCTCCCTGGGGTGCAAGCCTGGATAGTGTGTGTGGAGGTCCTGGGTTGCCTAGATGACAAGGCCCCTCACTGATTTCTGTGGAATGGTCTCACTTCCATCAGGGAGGGGATTGCGTGGAATCCTGCCGAACTGAGCAGGATTTAATCCCCACTCACCAACTGCTGGATGAGGTTTAAATCCTGCTCAGTTTGACTGTACAGTGGTACCTTGGTTCTCAAACACCTTGGAACCCAAACACAGCAAACCCAGAAGTAAGTTTTCCGGTTTGCGAACATTTTTCAGAAACTGAACGTGCTCCGCTTTGAGCTCTCCCTGTGCAAAGGTCAGAGGGGGCAGGGTTTCTGTTGAGGCAAGTGATTAGCTGTGGGAGGAGCTTATCAGAGCTTGCAGGGAAGCGGCGCACGCAATTTGATCCATCTTTTAGATTTAGGGGAGCTAGTCTCAAACGTTTGTTGGGGGAGACCTAGGTTTTTTTTGGGGGGGGGGAGTTATTTGTCCTGTCTTCACGCTTTTTATGATGGAGGACCGGTGTAGCCACCCCCCAACGACACGTTCTCAAGATGGAGGGGGAGGGAACAGCTGCAGTCGCCTGCGGTTCCTGCGCAATGTTTGCCATCTTGCCAAAGGTTGCAGGCAGCTTTACCTGCAGCAATTGCATGTTGATTGCCCTCTTAGAAGACAAAGTCCAGCAACTGGAGGAACGTGTAGCTACGCTCCAAAGAATTAGAGAGCTGGAGCTTTTCTTGGAAGCAACAGAGCGCACCGTCTCCACCAAGGAGGAGACAGGGGACTCCCCTGAGAAGGAGGCTAGTTCACCAACACAGGAGCCAGATATATGGAGAAACGTGACTCAAAGAAGTAGGAGGCCCAGGGTTCGTTCTGATTGTTTAGAAATACACAATCACTTTGAGGTCCTCTCCCCTAGAATGGAAGACGAAGAGCAGACTCCATTTGAGGATCTCTCCCTCATTACAGTCGATCAGGTATATGAAGACAAGCAGCAAAGTCAGTCCTCAGGGAATGTGCAGGCGACCTTGGAATGGACAGCTCACGGAAGAACCCCGACCAAACATAAGAGGAGGCGTGTAGTGGTGATAGGGGATTCCCTACTGAGGGGAACAGAAGCAGTGATGTGTGGGCCTGACAAGATATCTCGGGATAGTAGAAGTAGAAGTGGAAGTGGAAGAAGTAGACTCCACCGTGGGAGCAGGGCCAGGGCAGGAGAGTGCTAGAGTCCTGTCTAGTCAAGTTGTGTGGGATCAATTCCAATCTGTTACCTCCGAGGATGTGGACAGGCTGCTTGGACGAGTGAAGCCAACCACCTGTCTCCTGGATCCTTGCCCATCCTGGCTTATAAAAGCTAGCCGGGAAGGACTGGGCGATGGGCTTCATGGGGTGGTGAATGCTTCCCTTTGTGAGGGAGCCTTCCCAGACCCGCTGAAAGAGGTGGTTATTAAACCGCTTCTTAAAAAACCATCTTTAGATGCGGCCACGATGGCCAACTATCGCCCAGTCTCAAATCTTCCATTCTTGGGCAAGGTGATTGAGCGAGTGGTTGCTGAACAACTCCAGGCACGCCTGGAAGAAGTGGACCATTTGGATCCCTTCCAGTCGGGATTCAGGCCTCATCATGGGACTGAAACTGCCTTGGTCGCACTGGTTGATGATCTCCGGCGGGCTAGGGACAAAGGTGAGAGCTGTTTCCTAGTTCTGCTGGATCTCTCAGCGGCGTTTGATACCATTGACCATAACATCCTTCTGGACCGTCTTGAGGGGCTGGGAGCTGGGGGCACTGTCATACAGTGGTTCCGCTCCTTCCTCCTGGGCCGTGTTCAGAAAGTGGTGGTGGGGGATGAGTGTTCAGACCCCTGGGCTCCCACTTGTGGGGTGCCTTAGGGTTCTGTCCTCTCCCCCATGCTTTTCAACATTTACATGCAGCCACTGGGAGAGATCATCAGGAGGTTTGGGCTGGGTGTTCATCAGTATGCGGATGATACCCAGCTCTACCTATCTTTTAAATCATAGCCAGTGAAGGCGGTGAAGGTCCTGTGTGAGTGTCTGGAGGCGGTTGGAGGATGGATGGCGGCTAACAGATTGAGGTTGAATCCTGACAAGACAGAAGTACTGTTTTTGGGGGACAGGAGACGGGCAGGTGTGGAGGATTCCCTGGTCCTGAATGGGGCCAGGTGCGCAGCCTGGGAGTCATTTTGGACTCGCAGCTGTCCATGGAGGCACAGGTCAGATCTGTATCCAGGGCAGCTGTTTACCAGCTCCATCTGGTACGTAGGCTGAGACCCTATCTGCCTGCAGACTGTCTCGCTAGAGTGGTGCATACTCTGGTTATCTCCCGCTTGGACTACTGCAATGCGCTCTACGTGGGGCTACCTTTAAAGGTGACCCAGAAACTACAACTAATTAATGAATGCTGCAGCTAGACTGGTGACTGGGAGCGGCCACCGAGACCATATAACACCGGTCTTGAAAGACCTACATTGGCTCCCAGTACGTTTCCGAGCACAATTCAAAGTGTTGGTGCTGACCTTTAAAGCCCTAAACGGCCTCGGTCCAGTATATCTGAAGGAGCGTCTCCTCACCCATCGTTTTGCCCGGACCCTGAGGTCCAGCTCCGAGGGCCTTCTGGCGGTTCCCTCACTGCGAGAGGCCAAGTTACAGGGAACCAGGCAGAGGGCCTTCTCGGTAGTGGCGCCCGCCCTGTGGAACGCCCTCCCATCAGATGTCATAGAGATAAACAACTACCTGACATTCAGAAGACATCTGAAGGCAGCCCTGTTCAGGGAAGTTTTTAATATGTGACATTTTAGTGTATTTTTCATCTTTGTTGGAAGCCGTCCAGAGTGGCTGGGGAAACCCAGCCAGATGGGCGGGGTACAAATAATAAATTATTATTATTATTATTATTATTATTATTATTATTATTATTATTCCATTCTCAGCTCTTTCTGTCCTTCAGTCTACTCAGTTCTCATTGGGGTGGGGTTTTTTTGGAGGGGTGGTGGTGGTTCCCAGTGGTGAAAAGGCAGGTTATAATTATTACTATTTTACAAATAAATAACTCTTGGGGGTGGAAACAGAAAGCATTTTTTTTTCTACTGCCGTTTCAGAAATCCATTGCATATCCATTTCTTCCTGCTGTGGACTCTTATTGCTTCTTGTAGTCTTAAGCAGTTCAGATAGATGACGTTCAGGGTAATTAAGCTACTGATCACTCTATCCATTTCCCAGTAAAGCATTGGCTTTGGTTAGGCTGCTACTTCTTTGAAGCAATCCAATATTCTTGGAAGTCATGTTTTTATCCCAACTGCTAATAAGGGGCACCCTTCCCTCCCCCTGCAATCCTCCCCCACACTGCCTCGCCACGTACTAAGGTTATTAACATGCTTCCATAACTCTTCCTTTATTAGCTACTTAATACTAATAGCATTCTGTTGCTCCATTTATTGAACACTCGTCTAGCGACGGAACATAACAACCAGGAACAAGAAGAGTTTATTGGGAGTGCATCAATTACATTTGTGGGAGAGAGAGAGAGAGAATTCCCCCCCCCCCTTTTCATCTGATTTCAGTAGTTAAATGCATAAGTGAACAATGGAGCAGAAATTAATGCTGCTGAAAATTGTTTCGCTTCAGCCAGGCAGGCTCCTGGGTTACTGCAAATATTTATCCACCAAGGCATATATTTTGCCATACACAGCTAAATAAAATGAGGAGTTGCTATCATTTTATAGTTGCAAAAAATATCATTTAACTCAAGTCACTGTTTTCTCAAGTCCAACACCCACTGTTCAGGTTTTACTTTGTTTTGAGATCTCAGGTTTTGTTGCTTTTGCACGGATATATTCTATACTTTCAGTCAAGTACTTTCAGGGGTGGAGAGACTCTGAAAGGTAAATTTAGCCATTTCTTGCTAACAAAACCCCCCACATTGAATTGTGTTTATGGAATAGTTCAGATTTTTTTCTGCTGGTGTTTAGAGCTGGTTCATGTGTTGTGGTTTCTGATGATTCATGGAAGTAGGAGGGAGGGAGACCTGTGAACTACCAGCACACATTCTCACCCAACTGAGAATGTGTCTTCTCAGTATTTATTCTTCCAAGATGACTGAATGGATATGTAGGGAGTTTTTCTCAGCAAGATGGCCAGAGGTATGGTGGACTCTACCACCATCTTGAAATGCCCTCTCTTAAGCACTCTTCTAAGCACATGGTCCAAGGACAGTTTCATTTACCCTCGCTAGATTCAACATGCTGCCATCTGCCTTACTGCAGGGCAGATTTGAGGGTAAACATACACGGAACAAGTCTGCCCCTGCGACTTGATGGAGGTAGAAACCATCTCTTATGCCTTGTTACGCCACCATTTCTACGGGGATATACGCTCGGCATTTATTACCCCTGCTGTGCAAAAATCTCCAAATGAATCTGAACTTCAATGTCTAAAATCCCTGGTAGAGGACAAGGATCCTGAGATCATGTCAAGGGTAGCCAAATTCTGTGCGATTGCCATAAAACTTAGGGAAGAAGCTGTGCTATCATAATGATTAAGGTTTTAAATGATAATTTTAGGTTATATGTTAATGACTAAGTTTTAATTTATATATATATTAAGTGTTGCTATATCTGTATTGCCCCTGTTATACCTAATAGCAAATTCAAATGTATGACTTCCTTGATATTGTATGTGGGCTGGAACTGATCTGTGACTGAAATAATAAATTCATTCATTCAAGGACAGTAAAATGCCTGATTAGGAGTAGGAGAAGGTGTTGTTGTTGTTGTTGTTTGGAACATCAGTATGGTGGCTGGCCTCCATAAGGTCCAAGAACAAGCTGCCTCACTCAGTGCTAAGCAAGTCACCTCACTTTTACAATCATCCCACAGTCACTGAGAGCCAACTCAAATGAGCAGAAATGGAATGCAGTGCTGACATTCCTAGACTGTTACACCTCAGGCTGTAGATAGGGAAATGAATGTATTGAATGTTCTTCTATATTAAAAAGAAAACAAAACCCAACTGTATGTGGTAGAGTAGCATGTCAGCACAAAAATAAGTAGTTCTTTTTCTAAAGCTACTAAATTTGGAATGAAATGGGTTTTTTTCCATTATCACTAAGAAGTATTTGAATAGCCATCTTCGTACCTCATGATGTCTGGACAGTTTTATCCTAAGTATTTTCTACTATGTTTCATTAATGGTGTTGTGTTCTGATCCATGTATACGATGCACTTTTTAATGCCAATAAAGGAGATTGATTGATTGAAGTATCTGAATAGTAAATTCCCCACCTGATGCCTGAGGTGTGGCAGCATATGAAGAGTATTCTTGTCTCTAGTAAAATGGACTATTTGTACCCTTAGATGAGCCTTCAGTAAGCTGGTGCCCTCCAGATGTTGTTGGACTATAATTCCCACCAGCCCCAAACTTCACCAGCTGGGGCTTTTGGGAGTTGTAGTACAACATCTGGAGGACACCCGCTTGCTGAAGACTGCATCTGACTCTCTTTTCTAAATTCTTGTGATCTGGGATTTCAGAACTGATATTTGAATTGTAAAGGTAATGGGAAGAATGGTCTTCCTCTGTTATCTTTATAACAAAAGACTAGGATGCAATGTTACAGTGGTACCTCGGGTTACAGACACTTCAGGTTACATACGGTTCAGGTTACAGACTCCGCTTACCCAGAAATAGTACCTCGGGTTAATAACTTTGCTTCAGGATGAGAACAGAAATCGCGCAGTGGCGGCGGGAGGCCCCATTAGCTAAATTGGCACCTCAGGTTAAGAACAGTTTCAGGTTAAGGACGGACCTCCAGAACGAATTAAGTTCTTAACTTGAGGTACCACTGTATTTTGCTGTCAGATTGTTTGCTCTTTGTAGTTTTATGTTGTAAATATTCATTCATTCATTTATTTATTTTAAAGGAATATATATTGAAGAGGAAATTCACTATAAACAAATGCCCCTTAGATGAAGAGTAATCAGCACCTGACTCCACCATTCAGGCAAGGAGCACATGCTTCTGAAGTGCATCATCTTTTCAAATGCTCAAGGCCACATTCTTCATGCACATACCATCCTGTAAGTTCCAGGAAGAATCAAAGGGAGTTTGCAACCCCGTTATATTGCTGCTGGTTCTCAGCTAAGAGGCAGGGCATGTACAGGCGGGTGGCCTGCACTGATCTTTCAATCCCAAGTTGAGCTCAGTCGTTTGCCCCTTTCATGCATTACTCGCGTGAAGGGCTACAGTCTATGAAATGGGGCTGTAGCCGTAAGCCCTGTGCCAGACAACCTGCACTTCCTCCAAGCCCCAACCTTGCCTCCCACACATTCAGGTGAACATCTGAGGCAGAGAAGCTTCAAGCACAAACTTCCACATGGGAGGCTTCTCTGGGTTCCACACCTAATTGTGCAATGTTCAAGGATCTGGAGGAACCAACCTTTGTCAAGGTTCATATTGGCATGTTCTTCCTTCCCACAAGGTGTATATGCAAATATATGGAAGGAGGTGTCAGCATCCACACCCTGGTAAGAGCTATGGAAGAGGGCTTCTGCACGGAAGCAGCATCCGTTTGCCTTGTGCCTGGATAGTGGGAACTGTCCCAGGTCCTTTACAGCCAGACCCAAGTCTGGCCACTGTCCTGGAATCTGTACTTGATAACCTGCTACTCCCTATTAAACCACTGAGCCTCTTGGACTTGCCAATCAGAAGGTTGGTGGTTCGAATCCCCGTGACAAGGTGAGCTCCCATTGCTCAGTCCCAGCTCCTGCCAACCTAGCATTTCAAAAGCACACCAGTGCGAGAAGATAAATAGGTACTGTTGCAGTGGAAAGGTAAACAGTGTTTCCGTGCACTCTGGCTTCTGTCACAGTGTTCCATTGTGCTAGAAGCGGTTTAGTCATGCTGGCCACATGATCCGGAAAGCTGTCTGTGGACAAACACTGGCTCCCTCGGCCTGAAAGCGAGATGAGCGCCTCAACCCCATAGTCACCTTTGACTGGACTTAATCACCCAGGGGTCCTTTACCTTTACCTTTTTACTCCCTATTAAGCTCTCTTGACAGTGAGTGCCCCTCATGCCTCATTCAGCACCCTGCAGGCTTATAGATCAACCAGAACAGAGCAAGCAAGCTGATTGCATGTACTCAAACCGCAGGAGATTCTGTTTTGATGAAATGCAAATTAAGATTAAATTCCTACATGTCTGGCTTGGGCGATTGGTCTTCTTGTGGTTTCTTTTTTGAGAATAAGTCATTCATTTGGGCTGCTGGTTCAATCACAGTTCATTTGGTCTTGCCAAGCAGAGACAAAAATTTCATTGGGAGAGGGTTTTTTTTAATATATAATGGAGTATGAATTAGGCAGACGTACCCTAGCCCACTCCCCTCTTGTTCTATTCTGGTCTCCCTTGAAAGGGAGATAAAAGAAAAAGGGGGGGGGGGAGATCTTACTGCAATAACTGGTAGTTCACATTCTCAGTTGGTTGGGGTGTATATTATAGAGGCTCATCCCTCTTCTAGATTTTGTTGAATCTTTCCTCCAACAAAACTTGTTGCATACACACAGATGTGATACTTGAAAATATATTAGTCAAAGAGTTCACAGCCCAAAGATACCATGCACATGGGATTGCGTGGTGTAACTGTGGTAATATTCTGACACCTACCTGTGTCAGAAATGCAAGCTGGTTTAGAAGCAGAATGGCTAATGGGCCATTTGATTGCATGGCTTCGAGGAGGTTGGGAGAGGAGGGTCTACACTACGGTTAACATTTCCAACCTGGTGTTGTCATATGATATACTGTGGCACGCTCTCCATACTTGCCAACCCTGCTTATCCCCCACCCTATGCCAACCTCCCAATCCCCCTTGCCAACCCCTTTCTTTACATCTCACCCAGACCCTCCACCCCTCACAGATCCTATTGGCCATGAAAACAGCAGCATGATGACTTTTTCTTTTACCAAAATATTATATAGTAAGATATCAAAGGAATACAGAAGTGCTCACTAATCTCCATTAGCCACATTAAGAGACGATATCTGCTGGCCACCTTAAATTTCACTGTGCTAGCATAGTATTCTTCCATCCTACCGATAGATACGGAGTGTGGAGAGTCCTCAAATATATAGCCTTAAGGGGCAGTTAATTCAAGTGTGTGGGTTTGACCCCCCCCCCTTTTATCAAGGCACTGCCTGCGTCAAGTTTTAAAATAATATCCAACAGAATTGTCTAAAAATATTAACACCGCCGCTGCTTCATAATTGTCCTTTCATGGCCTTGCACTGCCACGGGTTGTAGTGGTTCTCTTCTGAAACATTCACAAGTAGAGAAAGCATATATTTTCCATCTCATTTGGCTGCCTTAATTTGTTTCCTTCTTTAGGTGTTAAGTGCAATAGCTGCTGGAAATATTCAAATGAGTCCGGTGACCTTGTTAGAAAGGAACATTCACCACCTCTCCTGCTGGGACTACTGTACTCTGCAGAACCAAATATTGCTTCAGTTAACACCCTGACAACTAGCTTAAGTGTGTGTGTGTGTAGAAGCCCATACCTATTTTTATCACTTACGGCTTGTGACCTTATGTGAGCTGACCTATATTGTTCCCTGATATAAGAGTGTTGTTGGATAGCTGAGCTGTACAGTTGCCTAGTTATTCACATGCAACATTCAACAAGTGTACAGTGTGTGTACCTGTGCACATAATAGCTGAGATGTACAAATGAACAAGCGTACACTCCTTTTGCACAAGTGCTTGCACATGTGTGGAAGCAGCTTGTACCTACATTTATAAATTATATTTATATTTATTTATAACTTTCCCAAAATTTCAATATACAGTGGTACCTCTAGTTGCAGACTTAATCCATTTCAGGGTGCCATACTTTCTCAGAGTAGATCCAGTGAAAACAATAGGCTGATATAATAGGATTAGCATTCACCATAACCCACAGAAATTGCGTGGTGTACATAGGTCTGTAAATATCTGTCCATCACCAAGGGCAGGAATGAAAAGATGGGAAAGTTACATGAAAAGATCTTGGCAGGAGCCAATAGGCTGGCATCCCAAACATCTGAAGGCACAATGCCACCCCTTTTTGTTAATTAAAAATCTGCCCAAGCATCTTTCCATTTTGCTTTGAAGTACCCCCCCCTTCTCTATTTAATAATGTGAGAAAGAAAGAAAGAATTCGCATAACAAAGCATTTGAGTGAAAATGCTGATGGCGGACACTTATTAAAATTGAAATTTTGATTCTAGATCTGTTTATCTGAACACAAGTTGTCCCAGTGATTGTTAGACCTTTCTTCTCTAAGTGTTGGCTGGGCTGGGCATCAGGGCGATCCAAACCCTTGAGCTCAGTGGAAAGAGGATTTCAATTGCAGCCCATGTGAGTAAAATCCCATCCACACAAAGTGAAGACCAGATCCATTGATGAGTCAGTTCACAAATTTCAATCTCCTCAAGCATTCGTATGGAGAGGAACTGTGATAGCTGAGTCGAGATCCTGTGACAGGCTGCCCCCACCACTGTCCCTAAATCTGACCCCGCTCGCCCCAACTGTACTCTGAGCTGCCGAGAAGTTCTTTGATACAAGGCAACCTACTGGGTCAAATGTCCCTGGAAGTAATGTAGCTTAGGGTTTCCAGAAACATTTTCCTGAATGCAAAGTCACTCAAAGTTTCATAAATAAATCCCTTATGAGAATCACTGGCATATAGGAAGGACCTGAGTGACATTTTGAAGCAGCAGCTGAATGTCATACAGCTGCAGAAGGAAAATAAGTATCCTCTCTGAACAATGCTGTCCGATTACTATGCAAGGCCACCCATACCTGCTCTTAATAAAACCTTGTAGCAAAATTTAATTTACTTTAAAAAAAGAATTCCGGTCGCCATAACAACTTGGTGCAGCTGTTCATGTGACTTAATGAGATTACAAGTGGAGAAGTATTCAATATTCTCCCCCCCCTTTTTTTTTGAGGAGAGGGGCTAGAGACAGAGGGACAGAAATTATGGCTGCAATGCTAAATCCGTTTACCCAGGAGTAAGCCCCATTGAGCTCAGTGGAGTTTGGTTCTGAGTAGGCACAGTTAGGCTTGCAGAGTCACCACCGCCACCCCAATTATTTTATTTAACCATATGCATACCACAGGAAAAAAGTGTTTACTATCTCACCCAAGGCATCCCCATGCACAAAAGTGTTTTGGTCTCTTAAGAAGAAAAGGATGTTTCCATATGTGGCATAAATCCTTTCTTCTGGCCTTCTCATAATAGTTTTAGGACAGGGAAAATTAGGGCAAATGGGCCATTAATTGGCTCCGCCTTTCATTGACTCTGGCTCCGCCTACTTTTGGGCTTCCTGCCTTCTTCCCTACCAGCCACCACTCTTCTGTGAACATTTGATCATTGCTGTTTTGGAGCAGATGCATTTGTAACTTGAATGATCATTTTCTGGCCATTTTAAGTATATACGTTAGAAACTGATTTTAGGGGACTTTTCAGAAAGGGCCCTTTGAGGGCTTCCTCCTGTTTGGTTTGCTCCCCTTGAAGTGTGGCAGAACTGCAGGCTCTTTCACTCTCTTTCTTTTCTCATTGTGAGGAGCAGCAAAACATCTGTGAGTGGCAGACGGCAAGCATTCACCATTTTGTTTTCTCTCCATAGTGCTCAGGATGTTGCACTTGTCCAGTGAAAAACAAAATGGCGGTTACCACAGAAACATGAAGTGGTGGTGTAGGCAGGGCACCACCTCTTGCACTTCTGCCTCCTGAGGCAGCTGGCTTCACTTCGCCTCATAGGTGGGCCAACCCTCACGTTGAGACTGTGTGTACCTGATGGGTGTAATGTTTGAACAAGCCTGTGTGAAAACAACTACTGTGGTACCTTGGAGTCCGTTCGACTACTGAAACCCATTCAAAAACCAAGGCATGGCTTCTGATTGGCTGCAGGAGCTTCCAGCACTCAACCGGAAGCTGAAGAACTCACGTCAGACGTTTGGCTTCCAAAAAACGTTCGCAAACTGGAACACTCACTTCCGGGTTTGCGACGTTTAGGAGCTGATTTGTTCGGGAGCCAAGCCATTCAACTACCAAGGTACCACTGTAATGTCTTTGGCTTTCTGTAAGTAAGATGGTTCAAAACCAGAGTCCTCTTCAATGTAGTCAGGTACTCTATGTACCCAAGGGGGAAAGCTCAAAAGGTATATCCATGCTGGTAAAAATATGATAAACATATAATAAACAGTTGCCTAACTTGCTACTTTCTGACCATAAGAGCTGCTCACAAAACAACAACAAACAAACCTATGGTCATGTAAAGCATACTCAATAAACACAGGAGACGTAACCGGCTGTGTTCTTAGATAAATAAGGTATACTATTCATAGTATCAAATTGTAAATTGATCACTCTATAGTCAGTTCATACATAAGGTCCGCAGCTACTACTATACCATAAGATCCACTGTCCTGTAATATCACATATGAGCTTTAACTACTGATGAATCCCAGGACAGCGAAACAAGGCCAATATTCCGGAAATCCGTGTCTTAGACTCTGTGAAAGGATTTTGTGGAACTGTAACAACCTTTCATGTGGATGGTTTGGACTTTATGAACAGACAGGTAGAATAGACACCATTACGCGGATGGACCTTATGCATGAACTGACTATAGAATGATCTGATCCACTGGATCTTCTGCTTTGTTCTTTTGTTGAATTTTATGAGTTACTTCTGTTGAAATTTACAATTTGAGACTATGAATAGTATACCTTATTTATCTAAGAACACAGCGTCTCATGTGTTTATTGTGTAAGAGCTGTTCAGCAGTGGAACAGTTGCCCACAAGAGGTGGTGGACTCTCCTTCGTTGGAGGTTTTTAAGCAGACCTTAGATGGCCCTATCTCATGGATGCTTTAGCTGAGATTCCTGCATTGCAGGGGGTTTGACTAGATGACCCTTGTGGTCCCTTCCAGCTCTAAGATTCTATGATTCTATTATTCTAAATTTTTGGAGAAAATTCAGATTTGCCACCTCATATGTACTGATTTGCCCTGCCTTATTGTGCAATTGGCTCTGTCTTGCTAGATCAGGCAGTTACACTCTGATCCTCAATATGTTCAATTGATGAATCTGGATGTGAGCACTTATTTTTTATTAGTTCCATTGCTTCAGACCATTTTAAAGAAAATAGAAATACAATATCAGTGAATTACTGAATAATGAGCATCTGTATAACAGTTCCAGCAACGACTTAGCACTTTTGAGTGTAATAGTAGAAGCTAATGGTATGCCTCCACTTCTCAGAAAATGGTGTGAAAGCAAACACACAGTTTTATATAAAAGGTGGAAGATAGGCACAGCAAGATATGCAAAATCTATTCCAAGTCCCACTTTATATGTGGTGACTATCCAGAGGGGGCGGGGGCAAGAAACAATGATCCCTGCTCCTGCCCTAACTCTGATTTGGCTGTATGATGCTGTGGTGTCATGACGGTGCAAACATGTGGCAGCAGGGGCAAAGAAAAGTGAGTGGGAGTGGTCAGGAAGAAAGATAAGTGAACAGTGCCAGGTTGCTTTTTTTCTATTCCATTGTTCTTCATCAGTAAGTCTTTCATGAGTGAAAAATTATGGAAGTTATGCTACAATCAAATGCTATATTTAATTGCCTGATAAAGATTCAGGGTCCCTTCAGATAGCTGATGTTTTTTAAGGGGGGGAGCGTTTTGCAACATGTCATTGATGCACTAATAATGCATTATGGCAGATTTATTCTGGGCTGTCCACACATCGTACCTTGGTTCTCGAACGCTTCATGACTCAAACGTTTTGGCTCCCGAATGCCAAGTGAGTGTTCCAGTCTGCAAACTTTCTTTGGAACCCGAATGTCTGACAGGGCTTCTGCGGCTTCCGACTGAGTGCAGGAAGCTCCTGCAGCCAATCGGAAGCCGCACCTTGGTTTTAGAACATTTTAGGAACTCGAACGGATTTCCAAAACGGATTCTGTTCAAGAAACAAGGTACGACTGTACTGCCCTACACCCGGAGGTCTCAGAGCTGTTCACAGGACAAACCCAAACACAAAATTCTGTTTCATTATTTGTTCTATGATGATTCCCCAGTGTTACCACAGTATTGCCATCTAGAAGAGGGCACTATTGTGTACTGCAACAAAAGCAGAACAGCACTAGCCCCCCGGAACATACGTGCTATAGAAAGTTATGCGATTTCAGCAGGAAACTGTGGGACATGCATGGATTAGAAATGAAGTGGTGTGTCCACTCCAAAACATTTGCAAGCACAAACAGTACTGAAAGTGCCATTGCCCTGAAGGCTGGCAACATCAAGCCCACCGTGTGGGAATCCCTTGCAGATGACCAGAGTGCCTGGAAACAGCAGTCAAGTTGTGTATCCATAGCAGCGATGAGAGGAGGAATGGCTGCTGGGAGGAGCGCAGAGAGAAGAAACGTCGTAGTGCATTTGAAGCACAACTGCACCTGCCCCAGCTGCAACATAACATGTCTCTTCCACATCCGTCCTTACAGCCACAGCAGGCGCTGCAACCTTCACCCTCAAAGGCATGCTCTTCCATTGTCTCCCGAGACAGATGATGCCAACCAGCTGAAGAAGGCAATTCTCACTTTCTTTCTACAGTCTGAAATGATACTATCCAAGAAAAACTTTTGCAACGTAATGCATTGTTTCTGTTGGACTTGCTATAATCTTCGATCATCTTTACAAAGATAGAACTGACAAGGTAACAAAATACCCAAATTATATATGTAAATAGTTTCCCTAAAATTATGCATAGCTCCGGCAGTAAATGTTTATTTTTGAGAAATGGAGGGCGAGGGTGGAGGGGGATATTTAGCACTACGGCATTTTCTTCCAGAAGCGTTCTACCCTCTGAAATCTAATTTAATCTGTCAAATACTATTATCCAAATACCATTTATTGTACCATTGTGATTTATATAGGTTTTTAATTTCTAATAGCTTACAGTAATCTAATTTTTCTGGGAATTTATTACGCTTTTATCTCCGGCCTCTAACCCTATCCAAATGATTACTCTAATTCTATTCATACTGGCAAGGAGTGTGCTCTGACTCTGCACTTTCTCTTTAAAAGTAATTTTATTATTTCTGTTATTCGTTTTTCTGTCTGTCTAAAAGTTCCCCACCCTTTTCTTTTGAAAAGAAGAAGAAATGCATTGAGTCTGGCCTTGAAAGAACTCTTAATGCTGTTTATATGAAGGGGGGGTGAGATAAGCTAAAAACCAGGCCACAGTATTTGTTAGGACTGTGTGTGGACCTGCCCTGTGGCTCACTCTGTGGCCCTTGGGTTGGTCCAATTTACCAGTGTGGTGTAGTGGTTAAGCGTGGTGGATTCGTAATCTGGTGAACCAGGTTCGCTTCCCCGTTCCTCCACATGCAGCTGCTGGGTGACCTTGGGCTAGTCACACTTCTCTGAAGTCTCTCAGCCTCACTCACCTCACAGAGTGTTTGTTGTGGGGGAGGAAGGGAAAGGAGATTGTTGGCCGCTTTGTTGAGACTCCTTAGGGTAGTGATAAAGCGGGATATCAAATCCAAACTCCTCCTCCTCTTCTTCTTCTTCTACGTTGTGCTGCCCTGGGGGCCACCCACTGCAAATCTGCCCCCCAAACAATTTTAACATAAAACAGGGGTTTTAAAAAAGTTGGGAGGAGTGCACACCAGACCTGAGCAGGATCAGATCCTCCTGCTTCATAGGTGTAAAGCACAAAGGTCCAATCCTGCCCAGTGCTGCTCCTTTGCAAGTCACTTCCCTACATGCAAGGGAAGCTGTCTGAGAAGGTGCAGCAACTTGCACCACACTGAATGCAGTCCTCCTGTTCAACAGGAGCATCCCATCCCGTGTAGTGCTGCATCAGGGGGCAGGAACAGGGAGAAGTCTAGGAGTGAGGTCTTGGAAGGAGAAGCAGCTACTGAGGTCTCTCCTTGCCATTGTCTCTCTGCCTACTCTCTCACCCCTGCACCTCTGCAATTGCAAAGGAACCCGCACTTGTCTCTAAGCCTCTCTGTCGCCATAAGCCAGGATTATAAAACATACGGCCACCTTTCCACCGCTTTATAGTCCTGTTTCATATTCCGTAGTCATGCTCCAGTTGGCTAAGGGAGCAGAGAGGCATCTTGCCAGCTGAGCTAATTGCCTCATTCACTTTTTGTTTTAAAAAGGCTGGGGTTATGTAAGCACTTCTGAGTTATTAAAACATTACAGGCAAGCTGATGCTGTAGTGCCTCATCAACAAATTGAAATATTTATAAAAACAGGAAGACGAGAGCTGTGATCACACCACAGCGACAAAATAATCTCACTACTTGATGAGTGGCGTTGGGGCAGCGCACGGGGCATTGGTTTCCCACCTTTCAAATTATGACCAGGCCCATCCCTTCTGATCCCATCATACAGAACCGCAAGCATAGACGGGTGTAGCTGCCAGATTCTGAAGAGGAACGTCTGTAATTGAACCTTTTCATGCCAAGGGCCACATCCCCTTCTGGCCAACTTTCTGGGGGCCACATGCTAGCGGAGGGTTAAACCTAAAGCAAAAGCAGGCAGGACAATGAATATAAATTTTGCTTTTGTGCAGCAGGCCAGTTCCTTTCCATGCTTTACCCAGGAAAGCGAGAAACAATGCCAGAATTCAAGGAGCCGCTCTAGGCAGGCAAAAACCAGTCAAGGTAGGTACAAATCTGGGATGCTGAGGGTTGTAGACTGTGGAGAAAAGGGTGGGAGGTGAGGAGGTGCAGGCTGCAAGGAGTCCTGAGGGCTAGATGCTGATTCCTGGACCTTCCCCACTGAGGTGCATATTACCTTATTTTTCAACATATTTCAACATAGGCTTTTGGGGATGGAAGACGATGTCAGAATAGCCTTTCCATTTAATGTTTATCTGTTACAGCTTTATACAATTAAACCATGTATCCAACATGCTGTGATTACCCTCAGAGAACTTTGGCAAGATTTACATCTGGTGTGGGGAAACTTTGGCCCTCCAGATGTTGCTGAACTACAGTTTCTATCAGCCCTAGCAAGCATAGTCAATGACTATGAATGGTGGGAGTTGTTGTTCAGCAACCTCTGTAGTGCCAAAGGTTCCCCATGTCAGATTTTGACATACCACTGAAATATGACTTGTTGTTGTTGTTGTCTAGTCATCTAGTCGTGTCCGACTCTTCGTGACCCCATGGACCAGAGCACGCCAGGCACTCCTGTCTTCCACTGCCTCCCGCAGTTTGGTCAAACTCATGTTAGTAGCTTCAAGAACACTGTCCAACCATCTTGTCCTCCGTCGTCCCCTTCTCCTTGTGCCCTCCATCTTTCCCAACATCAGGGTCTTTTCCAGGGAGTCTTCTCTTCTCATGAGGTAGCCAAAGTATTGCAGCCTCAGCTTCAGGATCTGTCCTTCCAGTGAGCACTCAGGGCTGATTTCCTTCAGAATGGATACGTATGATCTTCGTGCAGTCCATGGGACTCTCAAAAGTCTCCTCCAGCACAATAATTCAAAAGCATCCATTCTTCGGCCATCAACCTTTTTTATGGTCCAGCTCTCACTTCCATACATCACTACTGGGAAATATGGCTAAACATTAAGAGAAACGTCCCAACAGCAAGAGCTATATGATGGTGGAACCTATTGTTTGCAGTCTCTCCTTCATTGGAAGCATTTAAGGAGAGGCTGAACAGCCAGTTGTCTGGGATGCTGTGCATTCTTACACTGAACAATGGGGTGGAATGGAGGACCTTCAAGATCCCTTTATAAAATTATAGAATTCAAACAGACACCTGAGATTTTTGCACAATACTCAACATAGGCAACACCATGGAATAAAGCAGGAAAGGAAAACTGATGCCTTCTTCCCTGAAATTACCTTCCTGCTTCTGGAGAGAATTATTTCTTCACAAGAACAATTTTACTGTTTCTTCGCCCCCTCCCCACATTATTTTTCTACTGCCTCCATTAAGTACAATTTCATACAAAAGTAGTCCAAAGATACCAGTTGCCTGATGGTAACTATAGAATTGCAATGAAGTTGTGTGGGCTGGTGATGCACTGTTAAAGAGGAGGAAGGTCCTAGGAACAAATATGCTAGAAATGTTCATTAAGATGAGCCATGCATTCTTTGGAAACATCATCCATTTTATCGCCCCTAATAATATTCCTGATGCTATCTTGGCTATTCAGGTGCTAATGTGCCTAAATGATAACAATACGGAGGTGATGTGCTGCAGAGGATTTCTCCACCCACAAGTAAATTGGTAGGATGTTTTCCCAGAATGTACTTTGCAGGCCTTTGGAAAAATACAGAAAAGTGTGGGGAGCAGATATGAAAAAAACAACAACTAGTGTGCTGCAAGAGATACGTCTTCCTATATACATAAAAATGTAATGCTGTCATCACACAGCCCCACTGGAGGATTTGTGGTGCTGCATTGCAATCCTAGACATGCATGGAGAAATTGTGTTGGGAAGGTGAAAAATGAGCCTAGTAGTTGTATGAGAGGAGAACAGGAAGCTCTAGGGGGTTAACATATGGGGGGGATGACAGGGGTGTTGGGGAGTAGAGCAACTAGGGCCACAGCCCCTAGTTTTCACCCCACACAAACACCTTTCTCCAAGCTGAGTTGCACCCAGACTTCCAACAGTGTCTGTATGTGGAATAGGTGGGCTGCCATTTTGTTGTTAGCCTCAGGCAACCAAGTGACTTGGGCCCTCCAGGCTCAGTCCCGGCCTCAGAATGTCCCGAGGGCTGCATTCAGGCCAATGTTAGCTTCTTCATGTTATTGAAATGTCTCCCTGCCTGTGGAGATGTGATCCCTTTCCCCTTGCCAGCCCTTGAGCCAAAGGAAGCTTATTCCAAACGTAGGAAACCAGAGACGTGGCGATTTAATCAAGGAGTTTTAACTCACAAAGAGACTTTCAGCTAAGAAAACAATTCTGGAAATCCGTCCTTTCAGAAGGGTGTTGTGGAGATATCTCACGCAGAACAAATGCCTCCAGTGGGGAAAGGGACAGAAGGCAGCTGATACATTAGACGAGTGGATTTTTATTTTATTTTTTGAAGTGTCAAGTCTAGGAGAGATGTTTATTCTCTACGGCTCCACATGCTCCAGTGCTAAAATGCCAAAGGGGCGTCAGGGATGGAACCCCCAGGGATACTTCCTTACAACTGATAAAGAAGGGAAGGCTCATGGTAAGTTCGAATCATTAGACAACACAGAGGTGGGGGAAGAAGACGGAGCAAACCACACTTCAGTTTAGCATTTTAATCCTACCAACAAAACAACCTAGACTTGAAGCACTGTAGCGTAATTTGATACTGATCTCCACGGGTAGGAAGCCATCATCTCTTTCTTTTTCATATTTGTATCTCATTATTCCAATTATAGGAAGCTCACAATAAAATTGCCTTAAATGAAAAAAAAACCCACATGGCGCAATTGGATCCCTGTGTCTGAATTCTGAATAGGGTGGGGCAGCACTAAAAGGAGGACACAGATTTGCATATAGCTAATTTTTTTATGCCTAGCTACAAATTTAGAAACAGTTGCTGTGAATTGAATATTTTATTTTATTTATTTCATAAATTGTATATAATGCTTCAGTGTAACAAAACAAAACCTCAAAGCAGTTAACAAAAAGATTAAGACAATAACACTGAGAATTTACAACCCCACTTTAAAACATGCATAACTTAAAATACTAAAAGAGATTAAAATGACCTCAGCTTTCTAAGCATCTGGCTGGCTTGTCTAAGCAAGAAAGTTTCTAGCATGCCCCCAAAGGAATACAGTGAAGGCGCCTGCTTGAATTCAATCAGCAGGGAGTTCCAAAGAGCATGTGCTGCCATGCTGAATGATCAAGTTCTTACAAATGTAGAAGGGGTATTATGTGGCACCTGTAGTAGGGCCAATTCCACTGATCAAAGGAGTTGAGTGGGCACATATGGGATAAGGTAATCTTACAGGTAAGTTGGTCCTTCTAAGTTAACTGGTCTTCCAGGTAAACTGGTCCCAATGACACTTTGAACCTGGCCCTGTAGCAAAATGGTAACCAGTGCAGATCTCTGAGCACAGGTGTCATATACCTCCAACAGTTTTCCAGTGAAATTTTTGTTGTTGTTTAGTCGTATCTGACTCTTCGTGACCCCATGGAGCAGAGCATGCCAGGCACTCCTGTCTTCCACTGCCTTCCGCAGTTTGGTCAAACTCATGTTGGTAGCTTCTATAACACTGTCCAACCATCTCGTCCTCTGTCGTCCCCTTCTCCTTGTGCCCTCCATCTTTCCCAACATCAGGGTCTTTTCCAGGGAGTCTTCTCTTCTCATGAGGTGGCTAAAGTATTGGTGCCTCAGCTTCAGGATCTGTCCTTTTTGTGACCACTCAGGGCTGATTTCCTTCAGAATGGATAGGTTTGATCTTCTTGCAGTCCATGGGACTCTCAAGAGTCTCCTCCAGCACCATCATTCAAAAGCATCAATTCTTCGGTGATAAGCCTTCTTTATGGACCAGCTCTCACTTCCATACATAACTACTGGGAAAACCATAGCTTTTACTATACGGACCTTTGTCGGCAAGGTGATATCTCTGCTTTTTAAGATGCTGTCTAGGTTTGTCATCGCTTTTCTCGCAAGAAGCAGGCATCTTTTAGTTTCGTGACTGCTGTCACCATCTGCAGTGATCATGGAGCCCAAGAAAGTAAAATCTCTCACTGCCTCCATTTCTTCCCCTTCTATTTGCCAGGAGGTGATGGGACCAGTGGCCATGATCTTAGTTTTTTTGATGCTGAGCTTCAGACCATATTTTGCGCTCTCCTCTTTCACCCTCATTAAGAGTTTCTTTAATTCCTCCTCACTTTCTGCCATCAAAGTTGTGTCATCTGCATACCTGAGATTGTGAAAATGGGGACGTCCTATTCCATACCCTCCAACATTTGTCCGATGACAGTAGGGATGTCCTAAGGAAAGTATGACATTCTGGAATCAAATCAGAAACCAGGACAGCTTCTGTAAATCTGGGACTGTCCCTGGAAAATAGGGACACTTGGAGTGTCTATTCAAGACCTCACTCTGGTCAGTAGTTGTGCTGCAGCTTCTGGATCAAGTGTGAGGGAAGCCATAGCTGTCGAACCATCCAAAAGCACCCATCACCTTTACAGCAGGGAGCTGCCACCATCTATCTTTCCTTACTTTAAAAAGTCAGACCTTTGAGAGAAGCAAGTTTGTTGTGTGAGAGACCTCCCGATCAACTGAAATTGTTCAACCTGAAGGTACCAAACATAGTAATATCAAAAATGAGATTCCCTCTTCTCCATTCAAAACCACCTGTGCCATCTTCCATCCAAGGCTGTGTCTGCCCTAGCGCTTGGCTAAAGGGCATTGCACAGGAAGGAAGGAAGGGAAACTTGTGGATATCTGAGTCCCGGGGCTGTAGATCAACACAAAGAGCCGTTACAAGGATGATTTCCCATTATTGTTCTGTTTTTAGATTGCAGCAGGTATGTTAAAACACTTCCATGGCCCGCTCTTCCACACACCTAACGACGGGCCTGCGCTAGTGCGTGAAACCACGCGCGCAAAGGAACACATTTTACAACCTTATAAAAGTCAAGGAGAACATGACAGGCATTAAATTGACTTCTCCGTGTTAAACGAGGTGACCAACTGGAAAGAAGCATCAGCCCTGCTGACAACATGACAGATCGGAGCAGTTAAAGGATTTACAGGCAATAAAAAGAGAGAGAGAGAGAGAGCATGGGGTTGGGGGCTTTCTTTCTTTTTTTAAAAAGTCCTGCATATGTATTAGCTTAGCGCATCATTTTGCTTGCACAAAGTCATCAGAGTGCTTCAGGGGATTGATTAGAAAAGGCTTTTCACACACACACACACACACACACACACACACACATTTTTTTTTAAGGGTCCGCAATGGTCATATGAATTGACTGGACCGCTAGTGCAGAAATATGTTAACTACTGACAAGGAAGAAGGCACTGCTTGCTTTGTACTTGTGGCTTTCTTTCTTTTTTGCCAATTGAGAATTTTGGGGCTATGTGTAGTCTTCAAGGGCCACGTTTACACCACACAGGTGCCACCACCGAGAAGGCCCTCTGCCTGGTTCCCTGTAACTTGGCTTCTCGCAGTGAGGGAACTACCAGAAGGGCCTCAGCCCTGGACCTCAGTTTCTGCGTAGAACAATGGGGGTGGAGACGCTCCTTCAGATATACTGGACTGAGGCCGTACTTGTGGCTTGCTTTCTTTTTTTTGCCAACACCACACACTTCAAGCGCTGCGATACCATGTCAAGCACCCTCAGCTTTCCCCCCAAAGAATTCTGGGAGCTCTAGTTTCTTTAGGGTGCTGCGAGTTCTTAGGAGACCCAATTTCCCTCCCAGAGCTACAATTCTGAGAGCAGTTTCACAACCAATCCCTCTTTACAGACAACTCTGGACATTCAGTATTCTTTGGCTACTGTGTATGTTCAGTTCTCATTGGACTGATTTCTTGGAGGGCGAGGGTGCCCACTTAGGATTTGTTTCAAGACGAAACTTTAATACTTTCTGCAATCCTTGAGGTTCCCTGAGAATGCCAGGACCTTCCATGTGTTACTCAGTTGTGCTGTTTTGGATCTATCGCTGTCACAGGTCAGCGCCAGAGTTCCCTCTTAAGAGCGACTGGGTTTGAGAAATATAAATGTAGCTGGCATCATTCAGCGGCATATAGCACAGGCACATATGGGGAAATGTGTGTGTAAAACTGCCTGCTGGCGAACTGGAATGGGGGGGGGCAACACCAACTTGAAAGGCATGGGTGATTGGTGCGTTTGAAAAGGGCTTTACAATTAGACTTCTGGCAGGGAACAAAAAGAGAATTGTTTCTCTCCGAAGAATAGTGCCCGCTTTACAAGTCCCTTCCGTCTCTCTGCCAGACCGCATGCATCACTGTCCATGCATTCGCTTGACAGTTGAGTCGAGAAGTTCAGAATGACAACTCCCTCCTCCCCTCAGGGTCTCCTCCCAAATTATCCTTGACCGTTTGGCTCTCTTTGGGATATTTGTTAAGCGGCCGCTGGAGGACAGTGTCGAAAAAAAGGGGGGAGGGAGAGGCTCTGTCCTAACCCTTGTGGCATGCAGGAAAATTCCATTCTCTTTATGCGCCGCTAATTTTCTTGATCCCGATTGGCAACACACACGTTGCTGTGTTTTCCTGGTGATATTTCATAAGCGGAGCTGCTTGTCCTTTGCTTTGGCATGCCTTAAACAGCCTCTCTGTTTCTCTCCCGCCGAAGCTCTCTTTGGACTTCACCGGCTTTCTCTCTCGTGCGCCCTCTTTTTCTCACGGTTGCCCATCAATCTGTGCGAGAGATTCCTGTTTTAAAAGGTACGGTAGTGGTGCATGCAGGTGTGTGCTGGGTTAAAGCGCCAGAACAATGGCCCAGTCAGCGATGGATTCCTTTGCATTCCTCGCAAGCAATTCACAGATCCTTCAACTGTACAGTTATTGAATAAACGAATTCCTCACAGGCAAAGCCTGTGCTGCGGTTGTGAGAACAAGTTCTCGTTGCCACTTGACCTCTCTGCAGGTGACAAAAATGGTTTCTCTCCTTCCCACTTCATCCCCAGATCCCATTCCTAAGGAACTGCTGGCAGGGCTGGCTCTCTCCCTATCCCTTTTTATATACAGGCACGGCCCTATATTTAGCAATGTGGAATTTTTTTATAAACACGGAGCCGTTCTTTGAACAGTGAGCTGGTCTACTCACATGGCTGCAAGTGGGGAACTGTCTAGAGAGCTTCCTGCACAGCAAGGAAACTGTTATGTACTGAAGTTCTCACCCTGGGCCAGCAGGGGGATACTGTAGATAGTTTTCACTCAGGTCCACATATGCAAATAAGGGATTGAAAGTGACGTTCAATGACTGGATAGTTACAGAAAGTGGTTACTGTTGCGTTGTAGTGGAATTCTATATAAGCAGGCTGGCTGAACCCTTCAGTTCAGTTCTGTTCTGGCCTGTGAATAAACAAGAGCTGTTTGAAGAATCGCTGTGTCGTCTGATATGTTCACCCACAACTTAACAGAAACAATTGAGCTGGAACCTTTGTCCTGAATGAGCTCAGTGTTTTGCTATTTTTCATTGCAGGGAGACAAATTTATATATTAAAAATGGAATACCCCACCTACCTAAAAGTTGAAGTGGTGCAGTCCACACTTCTTCCACCTCATTTTCCTGCATGTGTAAGCCAGGCCTTAGAACCCTTAACTCAAGACATTGCTGTTTTTCCAGGATGAGGGAGGCCACTGGGACATTGCAAAAGAAAAAAGGGGGGTGGCGAAGGGGAGGTGGGGAGAGAGAGGATACGTGCTATTGGGAAAAGGACAAAAGGGGTGTTAGAAATGTTGCATACACCCCCAATCTCTTCCGAGCAGCAGCAAGATTCCATGGGGGCTCCAGGTGCTCAAAAAGGGTTGTGTTTCCATTGGGAAATCAAGGTACAGTGGAGACTAGTGTATTTCAGAAAGATGTTTTATTGTATACATATTTACAATACTCTGGAGAAAGTTTCATTCTCCAAAGATTGTTGCATTACTTCACAAGAGGGGTTTGTTCCCCATGACAATGCAGCAATTTTTGTCCAAGGCATCTTCCATACCATGTCTGTGCAAGGACCGCCTCTTCCCATATGAACCTACTGGGTCCCTGAGATCATCTTCTGGGGCCCTCCTTCGTGTGCCTCCTCCTCGAGAGGTCCGGAGGGTGGCAACATAAGAAGGGGCCTTCTCTGCAGTGGCTCCCCATCTGTGGGAAATTCGCCTGCCACATTCATTATGCACCTTCAGGCACCAGATGAAAACATTCCTTTTTAACCAGGCCTTTGGTTGATCCGATTTACATCCTATGCCCTTTTAAAAATGGGGGGGGGGGCTATTGCATTGTTGTTTTTATTTTTATTAGTTATTTTGTGGTTTTATATCTTGATTTTATTCTGTGAACCACTCTGAGACCCCCGGATATAGGGCGGTATATAAATTCAAATAATAATAATAATAATAATAATAATAATAATAATAATAATGTCTGTGCCACTGTCCCAGCCTGCCAAAATGGTTCACAGCTGCTCATGAAGTTCTGCCCCCTTCCTTTCTTTTTCCCAAGAGCCACTGCTCCAAATAATACCTCTCCAGCTGTCTGCTCGCTCCCCTGCCCCCTTATCCGGACCTCTGTTGGATAAAAGGACAATATTTTTTTCTGTGTGACATCACTCTCCCGTCACCTTGGCAACCTCCTCCCTCTACTGGCAGAACCTCCTTCCTGGCTGATGGGTTAATTATGTGTTTCAATGCCTTTGCCATTCTTAACCACTTCTATCTCAGGTGAGGCCCTGGCATCTTCCCTTCAATACTCCAGATACGAACGAAATTCTACCTTTTATTATTTTCTAACATTATTAAATTCTAACATTCACTAACTCTAGAACCCACAAACTCTGTTGCCCCAGATCTGTAACAGCAATTTTCAGTTTGCACAGCATCTGTATATATTCCTTTATAAGTATATATGTAGATAGTTGAAACCAGTGGCTAGAAGTTACATTTCACCAAAGGCAAGCCAATTAATTTCTCGTCTAAATTGCCCCCACTCCAATTCTCAACTCACTTTGCACCTCATCTCAGATGATGCAAGTCAGTCTCTGTTTATTGAACTTACCTGTTTAATTTATCATCCAAATGACCCAGATCCTGCTCTTCAATCAATTTCCCTTTAATCCCATACCCTACCCAAATCGATCTTTATTTCAAAATCAATAGGCTGTGCTTGCATCACAATTCCCTGTACAATGTGTGTGTGTGTGTGTGTGTGTGTGTGAGAGAGAGAGAGAGAGAGAGAGGGAGGAAGTGTTCTTATGATGAAACAAGATGGCTAGTAGGGGATCTACATGTCTGCCTCTTTACTGATAGCAAGATGAACTTTTAATGCCAACGTTCACACTATACATTTGAAGTGCTATTGTGATAGCCTGAGACTTGGGCTCGGACTCGAAACCAGAGGAGACTCAGTCTGCACCGGATCCTTTGCCTCAGGCATCATTGGAACCCAGTCTGGGGCCTGATTCTGAAGAGCCCCAGTCTGCACAGGTTCCCCTCCAACAAACACCAGCTGGGCCGAGTCAGGGGCCTGAGCCTGCCCTGGCTCCAGATGCAGGGATTACCTCGTTGCCTTCAGCTGGGCCATCACTTGCAGCTGCTCCACTACCAGTTGGGTCAGGGGAGGCGGCCCCTGGGTCTAGTAACCTACCGACATCTCCCGAGCTGCAGAGACTAAGGTCTGAGAGAAGGGGAGACCTGAGTACTCACAGGAGGAGTGCTCAGTTTCGGGCGAAACAAAGAGGTGAGTCGCCAGGGGATCAGGACCGGCCGCTACCCTGACAAAGATAAAAGGCTGTTGGACCCCGCCCCAGGTTGTGGGAGCAACATTGCTATATGCTAGATCCGGCCTAAGATCCTGTATCTGTCCTTGCCTGATTTCCTGCCTTATGTCCTGCCTTGGCCCTGTTGGACTGACTCCTAGTGGAACCTTCAGATTGTGGACCGGTCCTGGACCACGTTTCACAGGTTACCTCCGGGCCCAGCACAGCTATGAAGTTTAGGGCCCAAAATCACAAGAAAGGAGATTCCAGCTAAACATCAGGAAGAACTTGCTGATAGTAAGAGCTGATTGACAGCAGAACAGACTCCCTTGGGAAGTTGTGGATTCCCCTTCCTTGGTGGTTTTAAAGCAGAGGTTGGATGGCCATGGATGGGATTCCTGCAGGGCGTTGGATTACCTTACCCTCATGATCTCTCTTCCAGCTCTACAATTCTATGATTCTAAGTGGTATCATAGCACTTTAATTGTCTGGTTTGATGTGACCTAAGGCTAAGGCAAACTGTGCTTTTTGTTTGTGATGTTTGGCAGAATTGTGATGGGGGGAGTAAGGGTTAAGCCTCCCCCCCCCCCAATGCACATTGCAGCCCCAGTGAAATTTGCCCCCTCTGTGCTTACGACTGGGTTTTTAAAAATTCAGAGTACATTGCACATTTAATGTAATCTGCCGTTTGACCCTTAAATGAACAAGATAAGGGTCCACATTCTGTTGATTACAGTGGGATTTGAGTGTGCTTAGGCTCAGGCCAGGTTTTATTTGCCAGCAATATAATTATGCCTGATAGCACAGCTATCTTTGTGATGCTGTAAAATCTCATCCCTTCACTCTCTACTGTCACTGCATGGCCACTGGAAGCGAAAGCAGGGTGTTGTTTTTTTTAAAGTGCATGAGTTCTGCAAGGGGTGGCAGTTGGGGAGGACCCCTTTAATGAAAGCGGAGAATCTGGCACGATAATGAACGACGAAACCAAAGGCAAGCATGGTCTACTGTATATGCTTGTCTAAACCAGCATGAAAGGAACCTGTGCTCCCATCTGGAAAAACCGTTCTTCTTATCTGTAAATGTCATCCAGCTCATAAACTCAGCATTTAGCCAAATAAGGCAATTCCCAAAGCAGCAGCAGCTTTGCTTAGAAGTAGAAAGAATTTTTTTTTACATTTATTTTTTTAAAAAAGCTCTCTCATTACCAAAGCTGGGCTTTCTTAAATAGGGATGGATAAATCTGTCAGATTCAGTTTTCTCATTTTCTCAGTGTTCATTTCAGTTCACTACACTTGTGATTATTTTTTAAAAGGCTTAACAAATTTTCACCAGCATTTTAGGAAGTGTTTCTCCCACTATGCACATTTCCCCATCCCAATTCCCAGAATGGTTAAACCGTCAATCCCTCATCACAGAGAACTCTGAGAATTGCAGCTCTGGGAAAGGAATAGGGGGGTCTCCTAACAATTCTCAGAACCCGTAGCAAACTACAACTCCCAGAATTCTTTGGGGAAGCCATAATCATTTAAAGTGGTATCATAGTGCTTTAAATATATGGTGTGAATCAGGGTGGATTTGATTTAAATCGTATTGATTTAAATCACAATTTAAATCACCAGTAAGACTTGAATTAGGGACGCGGGTGGCGCTGTGGGTTAAAGCCTCAGTGCCTAGGGCTTGCCGATCGCAAGGTCGGCGGTTCGAATCCCCGCGGCGGGGTGCGCTCCCGCTGTTCGGTCCCAGCGCCTGCCAACCTAGCAGTTCGAAAGCACACTCGGGTGCAAGTAGATAAATAGGGACCGCTTACTAGCGGGAAGGTAAACGGCTTTTCCGTGTGCGGCTCTGGCTCGCCAGAGCAGCGATGTCACGCTGGCCACGTGACCCAGAAGTGTCTTCGGACAGTGCTGGCCCCCGGCCTCTTTGAGTGAGATGGGCGCACAACCCTAGAGTCTGTCAAGACTGGCCCGTATGGGCAGGGGTACCTTTACCTTTACCTTAAGACTTGAATTAAATCACTAGTCAGTAAGACTTGATTTAAATCATTTTACAGAAAGGTTCAACTTTGCTGGCATCCTCTTAATATTTACAGCCTGATGAAGGTTTCATTTTTAGAATAAGAAATTTTCAAAGTAGTTTTTACAGTTATATCAAAAATCATTGATTTAATTATACAGTGGTACCTCGGGTTACAGACGCTTCAGGTTACAGACTCCCCTAACCCAGAAATTGTACCTTGGGTTAAGAACTTTGCTTCAGGATGAGAACAGAAATTGTACAGTGGTGGCGGGAGGCCCCATTCTCATTGTCCCATACAGAACAACGAAATTGAAAATCTACACCAGACATTCAGAAACCAACAAGCCTGCTCTCCCAGCCTGGTTAACCCCTTAAAAACTCTTGTAGCCCCATAATTAAATACAATATTTCCCATAGAGACTACCTTACACTGCGTTTCAAACCAAAATCGCATTTGAATAGAAACTGTTTCTCAGGTGGCTTCCAATTTTGAATTCCCCACAATGCCTCAGGGCTCCTGGCGCTTCTCATACCCAGCCACTGCCATCAGGGGAGCCTGAATACAGAGGACGACAATTAGTCTGAGAGATGCATACACTGCCATCACTTAACAGAGAAGAGCAAATAATCAGCACAGTCTCTTCACTGTGGGTTGGTTCCAAGCTTTGTCATGCTTAGAGGTGGCCCATTAAAACCTGTGGGACTTAAATTAACATTGACTAACGTAAGTCTTGTTTACAGGTTAACTCTAAGCAGGTCTAAGTTTGGATCCAACCAAGGTATCGTGGTCCCATTCATGTTGATTCTGAAGTAAGTCCCAGTGGTCGCAGTGGGGATCATTTCCCAGTACATGTGTCTGGGATTGCCATTTGAAATCTTTTATATACACCTGGTCTTCAATTGAAAAACATAAGATATAGTCCAAAAGGGACTATACACAATCCAGAGAGACTACCTGCTGTTTAACTCCAATATTCCTTCTGGCAAAAAGGAAACGTATTTTGTAGACTGACATCTGAGCATCAGTAAAGGCATCAGTCAAGGGGGAATTTATCCATTTTGATCTAGCAGCAATATGAGTAAATCGCTCTTCAGATTTTGGACTGTGCTGATTTTAGTTCATAGCAGTTTTGTGTGTGTGTGTGTGTGCGTGCGTGTGCGTGCGTGCTTTAAAAGGCTACAGTTCTACGCACAGTTACTTGATAATAAGCCCCATTGAACTAAGTGGGATTTACTTCTCTCTAGCACTGTAAACACTGGGACACGGGTGGCGCTGTAGTGTAAACCACTGAGCCTTGGGCTTGCCGATCGGAAGGTCGGAAGTTCGAATCCCCGTGACGGGGTGAGCTCCCGTTGTTCGGTTCCAGCTCCTGCCAACCTAGCAGTTCGAAAGCACATCAAAGGCCAAGTAGATAAATAGGTACCGCTCCAACAGGAAGGTAAACGGCGTTTCCGTGCGCTGCTCTGGTTTCGCCAGAAGTGGCTTAGTCATGCTGGCCACATGACCTGGAAAAACTGTCTGCGGACAAAGCGAGATGAGCGCCGCAACCCCAGAGTTGTTCGCAACTGGACTTAACTGTCAGGGGTTCTTTACCTTTACCTTTTCAGCACTGTAAAAGTTTTGCTGTAACTTTGCTTTTGTAAAATAAACGGCCCCAGGGATTTCTTTAAAAGATGGGATATAAATTCCTATAATTAATAAGCAAACGAGCAATATACATGCTTGTTAAATCTGTCTGATTCATTCATCCCTGAGACTGTTGTTTCCCACTGCAGAATTTTGGTTACACAGATTTTCAGAAACTTTCCCCCTTTTTAACAGCTTGTACATAACATCTCCATCACTTTCCTCATTAAGATTATATCGCTTTAAAAAAACAACAGCAACCAGCTCTGGTTTGTCTTCTGGCACCCAGCTGCTGCTTCTACAGAAACTGTATTTGTTGTGTCCTCCCCAGAGGGGAATAACTGGAATATTTCTGGTTTGCTAAAGATGACCAGTTAGAGGAAGATAACATGAATGGGCAAAAGTTGAAGAGCTGTGCTTGTTGTTTTATCTGAAGTGACTCATCCATCCTTCACCCTGATTGCAGATACCTTCAAAGGGACTGATTGCATTTAGATGATCTCCAAACCTCAGAATAATAACCAGACGATGGATGCCTCATGCTGACTCCAGAGTAAAGCACTCAGACCACACAGTCATCTTTCATGATTCCAAACTGAACTGGTTTAACTCGGAGAGACCCCAAATCCTCTTTCCAAATTTAAGAGCATTGATTGTTGTGTGTTTATTGCTATGCATAAAGTAGTACCAACCATCCTTGATTATTAAGGCTGTTGACTGATTAAAGAATTTGTTAAAAACGTGGCACATTAATATGCACAGAGCATCTCTGAGAGGCTTCAAAGCACTTCACATATATAGTAATTGCTTACTAAGACATGATCTTACCGAAGGCAGTGGGCTATCGTTTCCCTTGCAAGCCCCAGGCCCCAGACGAAAAGTGGAGACACACACCCTCCTTTATGGATGTGCTTTTTCATTTTATTTTGAAACACATGTAGATCACTGAATCCCAAAGCTCTAAGCAGTGTACATAACAACGTTAATTGAGCAAACACAGCTAAAATCCAAAAATAATTATAAAACCGAAATAATTATCAATAAAACATAGATAAAACCAGTATAACTTCTTCTTTTTCTAACCAAGCTTAGATAACTAAATTTGATACCTAGCTAGGCTGAGGCCATTGTTTTATCCAGGATGACCCAGGGAAATAAAACTAGAAGCAGAGCTCCTTTCTCTGCTTCTAATTCAACATTCTCAGTTTGCTCTGTGAATTGAAGAAGGTCCCATATTAGGGTTTCCTGTGTGGTGGCTCCTGTATCTTGGAATCCTTTTCCAAAATATGAGGACAATGCATTAATATCATTAGAAGGCAGTACAATACTTTTCTTTTTTAAAACAGCATTTGCTGCAACAGTTTGGATAAAGCTAGACTTTTGTTTAAGAATGCTTCTATTTATATTTTTTCATAATGCATTCCCAAAAATATTTCAGAACAAAAATAACATACTAAGGAAAATACCATTGTTCACACATTGTCTTCATAATTCAATAAGCTGAGATTTTTTAAAACTCAAAACCAATTATTTCCAAGCGATATTCATGTCTGCAGTCATTCAAAAACATATTTTAATGAACATTCACAATTTAATAGTTCAGTGATGTTAGCAGTCCTGTTTCAGTTTAGAAAATATTATTTTGAAATCAGGTTTTTGTCTCTAGCCACAATGTATAGAAACTTATTTATTTTCTATATTTTAAAACCACACTAAGCCACAGGGGCTTAACTGTGATGTGCTTACTGCCCCAAACCATGATCTCAAGCTAGGATTTGCTGTTGACTTACGGTCCTTGGTTTGTTTTAACTATGGCTTGGAATTATGCATGAACCCCTCCACCCTTCCTTAACCATGGTTTGTTTGCCACCCCACCTCAGATGTTCACCAAGCTACAAAGGTGTAATGGAAGAGCAGCTGGGAAACCACCCAAATTTTGGAGGAACTCACGCTGGTTTGCGTCCTGATGAATAGAGAGATAGACATGCAAGCTGGGCTTGAACTGGGCCACTTTCATGCAGTGAACAAGATCAGCAGAGTGGGATAGCTGTGGACAACACACCTGTGTTTATGGAAAATAGAGGCACAACTGCGCCGCCTATTCCCTTTCCTTGGCCACAACCTGGAAGTGAGAAGGAAAGCATTACTGTGTCACCACCTCCGGGACCCTATAGCTCCAGGTGGATGAGTCACCTTGGCCCCAGAGGTGACCCCTACCCCATCCCTGTACCCCAGAGTTTAAAGAGCGAACCTTAGGCCAGCCTATCACCTTCAAAGGTGCCTAAAGGGCTTCACCAGGCTGTGTTCCTTCATCCACCTGAACTGCCAAACTGACCAAATTGAGCCAGATTAACAACACAGCAGATTATCATCCCCCTAACACCCCACTAGTTAAGTAGGCAAAACACCCAATCCATGATCCAAAATGCAGATAGCTTGAAATTCCTACTCAGCCCTCTGCATTTCACACTGGGAGAGAGGGAAGGAGGGTGGGTGCTGCCACTGGAGAAGAGGCAAACAGGGGAGGTGGCTGCCCCTTAAATAGGACCTCTTAAATAGTCTGCCCTCCCCCACCTTGTGCCACCTTCAAATGTGCCAATCTGCTGATTGGCACACTGTCTCTTCTGGCACTCTGTCTCTTATGTGCCCCACCAGCCGGTACCACCGCAGACCAGTGGCAGTATGGGATTTTTTAATTATCTGGGCGACAACTTGTGCTTAGAGTCATGGTTTGTTAAACCAGACATGACTTAAACAAACCATAGATTGCAAACCCTCCAAGTGCCCCTATTTTCCAGGGACGTCCCTGATTTAGAGAAGCCGTCCCAGTTTCTGATTTGATCCCAGAACATCCAACTTTTCCTTAGGACGTCCCTATTTTCATTGGAGAAATGTTGGAGGGTATGGAGTTATCCGACCCCTGAGCCATCTGAAGGCAATCCTGTATAGAAGAAGAAGAGTTTGGATTTGATATCCGGCTTTATCACTTACCCTGAGGAGTCTCAAAGTGGCTAAAATTCTCCTTTTCCCTTCCTCCCCCACAACAAACACTCTGTGAGGTGAGTGAGGCTGAGAGACTTCAGAGAAGTGTGACTAGCCCAAGATCACCCAGCAGCTGCATGTGGAGGAGCGGGGAAGCGAACCTGGTTCACCAGATTACGAATCCACTGTTCTTAACCACTACACCACACTGGCTCTATAGGGAAGTTTAATGTTTTATTATGTTATTATATATGCTGGAAGCTGCCCAGAGTGGCTGGGGCAACCCAGTAAGAGGTGTGGAGTATAAATAGTAACATTATCATTATGGAATGGGACATCCCTATTTTCATTGGAGAAATGTTGGAGGGCATGAGATTGGCATTATGCATAAACCAAGCCTATGCCTAATTTTGAGCAAGGTAACTGAGGAGTGTGCTATATGTGCACAGCCATCCTTATCTGAACCATGATTGGCACACTGGGGTGGGGGTGGGGGCAGCCAATGGCATCTGGTGTTGAAATTTGCCAACCAAAAGTCGGGAGGAGCAGCTCTCCAATTTGCTTGTTGTTAATACAAGTGGGAGTTGTTAAGTTTGAGTGGATGAATGCTGATTATGGCTTGAACTCTTTTAAAGCATCTTGACCCAAAGTGCAAGTTTATCAGCCATCCATTTGAATTACTTCCACTTGTGTCAGCACTATTCCAAAAAAACAAATCAATGAAGGTTTCTCCCAGAAGTATGGGCGAGGGGTGGAGAGGGGGGAGGGAACAGAGCCTTGCCATCTATTGCTCCCAAATGGACTAAATTAATTAAGCTCCTGGAGCAAAATCTATGATAGGAAATTGTTGCTTCTGATAGCTTTGACATCAGCATAGGTCTGGATGGCCAAATAGGACCAAGCAAAAAGACCCGCTTAATTTTATTATGAATGTACTTTGGCCCAATCCTTTCAATGGGTGAAAATGATTTAGATGCACTCTGCTTTCCTAAGGAACACACACACAACACACACACATGCACGTGTGTGCGCGCACACACACACACACACACACACAAATTGCCATTTTACCATGAAGGCTTGAGTCATCGTTCCCGGAAGCCTGACCTGAAAGAGAAGGGGTCATCTGCAAATGGTGTTAATGTGTCGGCAGACTGATTCGCTGTGACGGGATATGCTTCTCGCCACTCCAACCCCCTACCCCCCCAGTCATCTTTGCCTTCTTTCATGGCCTACATATGATACGTTGTTTGGTTTACAAAGAGGAGGAAATTTCTCCAGGCCAAGATCGTGGCTGTCAATGGTGGTGAAAAGTTCATTCATCTCATGGTGAAGGAATGCTGGGATGCTCCATAAACTAGATGCAACAATTAAGGTGAACAGAGGATTAAATCAAACCTTGCCTTTGAAATTACAGAACTTGGGCATAGTCTCTGGCCAAAGCTTTAAAATTCTGCTGATTTGGATGAAAAAGGTTAAGCACATGGAGAACTGCTTTATACTGCATGATTCACACATGAGGGGGTTGCGGGCTTTACCACCAACACCAACTGCTGAAGCACACATTGACCGCATGCCATGCCAGCTGCATATTCAGGCTCCTCCATGTGAAGGGGAATCCTGGTGCAGCCAGAATACCCCCAACATGGAAAAAATACTTTTCGTATAGATCAGTGTGTGTGTAGGATAGCTCAGCTGGTTAGAACGTCATGCCACGATTGCAGGTTCGATCCTCATATGGGACAGCCGCATATTTCTGCATTGCAGGAGGTTGTTCCACTGGGTGTCTTCCAACTCTACAATTCTACGATTCTTCATATGGTCATGAAACATGTGGCCAGTGTAGCATGAGCCCATGCCCCCCTCTTCATGTACTTTCATGTTGGAATGTGTCAGACCATTGGTTCATTTAGAGCCGAATTGTCTACACTGGAGATAGAAAGTTTTGAATTTGAGACCTTCTGCATACTTTTCACAGAGTCTGCCACTAACTATTGCTCTTTTCCCAAGCTTTCTCCTGTACTGGAGAAATGGGACTTATAAGTGCTTAGTGTTGCCTGGAACATGCTCCCGTATTTAAATTTTGTAGCCCATGCAAAGTATTTAGACATTCATGCAAAGTATTTATGGATTTTCACGCAGAATATAAACCTACTTTGTGTCTGTATTGATGCCTTCTTTTTCTAGACAATTTGTCTGGCCCCGCATACGCTTTGTTGCCTTCTTAAAGAGGTGTTCGAAAGTCTGATTGACACTCGTACACCTTCCCATGTCCATGCCTAGGCTATTGTACAGTTAAGAAAAGAAGTTCCTGCTGGATCAGGCTAATGACCCATCTAGTCCAGGTCTCAAAGTGGCCAACTAGATGCCCATGGGAAGCCCATGCATTAACACTTTCCTGTTTATGATTCCCAGCCCAGAGGAACACTGCATCCAACAACTGATAATCTTGAATTAGTCTGATTCTCTTTTAAAGCTGCCCAAGTTGGGAGACACCACTACATCAAATTACCCACTATGCCCCTGGCAGAGAATCCATAATGCTCCATTGACATAATAACGATTTGGGCTCATCTGCAAAAGCCCCAAATTTTAAAGTTTCCAATAGAATCCCCAAATGGGAATTCTTTCATCAAGGGATACTGTAGCTCTTCATTTTCCTTTTGCTGGAACATTCGCAAAGTCATCTCTGGCTTTTAAGAGTGATGGTGATTATCCGTAAGGATCAATATTTCCTTCCCAATAGACTCTTATTAACCCTCTGGAGTCCTTTGCAAAATCTTCTCATTTGGGGATCGAGGTTTAATGAGAAATGTCCATTAGGCTTCTGTGTGTCCACATTACAAGAGACGGCGTGTTTGAGCACGGAAGTGTTACATTTCTATCCATAACTGTGAACTAATGTCAGGGTTGCTCTGCCAGCAGGAGCAGGAAAAATGCAATTACCAATAAATGTGTGGACAGGGGGAACATCCCTAATAATATAACCAAACTCTTCAGGTGGTTCGCAATTTAACAGAACCACCTTTACCTTGTAAAGACCCCAAGATCTCCTGCAACGATTTTGCAGATAAAATCACTCATATTCGGATGGAGCTAGACACCACCGTGGGAGCAGGGCTGGGGAGGTCAAGTTGCATGGAATCAATTTCAATCTGTTACCCACGAGGATGTGGACAGGCTGCTTGGAGGCGTGAAACCAACCACCTGTCTCCTTGATCCTTGCCCATCCTGGCTAATAAAAGCAAGCCCGGAAGGGCTGGGCGATGGGCTCTGTGGGGTGGTGAATGCTTCCCTCTGTGAGGGAACATTCCCAGATCCGCTGAAAGAGGCGGTCATTAAACCACTTCTTAAAAAAACATCTTTAGACCCGGCCAGTATGGCCAACTATCACCCAGTCTCAAATCTTCCATTCTTGGGCAAGGTGATTGAGCGCATGGTTGCTGAACAACTCCAGGCACGCCTGGAGGATGTGGACCATTTGAATCCCTTCCAATCGGGATTCAGGCCCCATCATGGGACTGAAACTGCCTTGGTCGTGCTGGTTGATGATCTCCAGCGAGCTGGGGACAAAGGTGAGAGTTGTTTCCTAGTTCTGCTGGATCTCTCAGCGGCCTTTGATACCATCGACCATAACATCCTTCTGGACCGTCTAGAGGGGCTGGGAGCTGGGGGCACTGTTATACAGTGGTTTCACTCCTTCCTCCTGGGCCGTGTTCAGAAAGTGGGGGGGAATGAGTGTTCAGACCCCTGGGCCCTCACTTGTGGGGTGCCTCAGGGTTCCGTCCTCTCCCCCATGCTTTTTAACATCTATATGAAGCCTCTGGGAGAGATCATCAGGGGGTTTGGACTGGGTGTCCATCAATATGCAGATGATACCCAGCTCTACCTCTCTTTCAAATCAGAACCAGTGAAGGTGGTGAAGGTCCTGTGTGAGTGCCTGGAGGCGGTTGGAGGATGGATGGCGGCTGATGGATTGAAGTTGAATCCTGACAAGACAGAAGTACTGTTTTGGGGGGACAGGGGGCAGGCTGGTGTGGAGGACTCCCTGGTCCTGAATAGGGTTACTGTGCCCCTGAAGGACCAGGTGCGCAGCCTGGGAGTCATTTTGGACTCACAGCTGTCCATGGAGGCGCAGGTCAATTCTGTATCCAGGGCAGCTGTCTACCAATTCCACCTGGTACGCAGGCCCTACCTGCCCGCGGACTGTCTTGCCAGAGTGGTGCATGCTCTGGTTATCTCCCGCTTGGACTACTGCAATGCGCTCTACATGGGGCTACCTTTGAAGGTGACTCGGAAACTACAACTAATCCAGAATGCGGCAGCTAGACTGGTGACTGGGGGCGGCCGCCGAGACCACATAACACCGGTCTTGAAAGACCTACATTGGCTCCCAGTACGTTTCCGAGCACAATTCAAAGTGTTGGTGCTGACCTTTAAAGCCCTAAACGGCCTCGGCCCAGTATACCTGAAGGAGCGTCTCCACCCCCATCGTTCTGCCCGGATGCTGAGGTCCAGCGCCGAGGGCCTTCTGGCGGTTCCCTCATTGTGAGAAGCGAAGCTACAGGGAACCAGGCAGAGGGCCTTCTCGGTAGTGGTGCCTGCCCTGTGGAACGCCCTCCCATCAGATGTCAAAGCGATAAATAACTACCTGACATTCAGAAGACATCTTAAGGCAGCCCTGTTCAGGGAAGTTTTTAATGTGTGATATTTTAGTGTATTTTTGGTTTCTATGGAGGCCACCCAGAGTGGCTGGGGAGACCCAGCCAGATGGGCGGGGTACAAATAATAAATTATTATTATTATTATTATTATTATTATTATTATTATTATTATTATTGTCCATTCTGTAATTTAGCCCATTCTGTAATTTTTATCATTCTCTGATGAACCAAATATGTCTATTGGCCTATTTCTGCCATCTCTAGGCATTTCATCAGCCACTAGTGTTGTGGTTTTTTACTTTTTATTTATTTAATTGTTGCTGTTTTAAATTACTACAACCTGTCATTATATGGCAATATATATATATATATTTAGAAGGTATCATTTGCAAATTAAAAGGATAAGAAAATCAACTCCTGGGTCACAGCTAGTTCTGCAGTGACATCACCAGCAATTGATTGTGCCCTGCTGACTGTGACCCTAAGACAGCCCCATTGCTAAGACTTTACAGCAGAGCTGCTTCACTGCGCTCGGAGCTCCCTTGTTCAAAAGGCTCTGCTGTGTCTGTTAACCTTTATTTACCACATGCCCTGTAATGCCTTCTTTCAGGCTGGCTTTGTGAGACGCTCCTGGAAGCCACTGGAGTCTTTGTAAATCTGTTTGTTTAGGAATGTTGAGGCATATCTTCAAGAGAATTGCAAATCCAATTGCAATTAATGTAAATGACAGGCTTAATTTGCAATGTCTCAGCAAAGTCAACGGGAAAACAGGCCAGCCGGCAATGCAAATGAAATCACAAGGCACGTTGTTTGGATTGACAAACCAGCAGCACAATCTCAAGACCTGCTGCTCCAGCGAGCAAAATGAAATATTGCTGTGAGCTGGGTTGTCTGATTAGCATGAATGTGTCTATCATTTGGCATAAGCCTGCGGTGGGTAGCCCTTTTCATCCTGAGAATCATGTTCCCTCTGATTCCAATGGCCAGCCAGGCTGGGCAGAGTCAGTCCATTCCTGTATTGCAAGGGGTCACTTCCACCTCTACAATTCTGTGATTCTAGGGCCTGAAGGTACTGTACTGGGAGCCACTGGAAGCCCAGTGGGGTTTTACGAATACATCCATTTCCTTTCTAATACATATTCATTGCATGCAGCAATGTTTCCGTTCCACTGCAGTTTGGCTTCTGACAAAACAACATTATTTGGCTCACTGCTGTGCTGGAATGTTATGCAATTATGTTACCATTGCATTATGTTATTCTGCAGCGATCATTTTGGTGCAAAAGCCATTCATTTCAACGCAAGGGAAACACAATGCAAATGCAGGGGGAAGTTGCCATCAATTGCATATACAGTCATACCTCGTTAAGTTTGCTTCATGTTACGTTCTTTCAGGTTACGTCCCGCGGTGACCCGGAAGTACCGGAAAGGGTTACTTCCGGGTTTTGCTGCTCATGCATGCGCAGAAGCGCAAAATAATATAATGCACAGAAATGCCGAATCGCAACCCACGCGTGCACAGACACACTGCTGCGGGTTGTGCTCTTTTCATGTTGCGAACAGGCCTCTAGAACGGATCCTGTTCGCAACCAGAGATACCACTCTACTTTGCCTGCTGCAAACAAACACATGGATGCCGCAGTTCCTGAAACCTTCGGCTATGCATGTAGGGTCTATTCAGATCCTTAGCTAAAAGTATGGGGTTTGGGAGCAGAACCCCCCAAGAAAACCGCTGTATAATCCAGCTTTTCCTGCCACAGAATTGGAATGCCAGGGTAGTGAATTTTTTATTTCTTTGTAAAACATGGACTATCCACTGGCCTGCCTATAACTACATTCACACAAGTGAATATCATTATCAGTCATGATTGCTCATTGATCAGTAGTTCAGGAATGTTCTGGGAGCCTTTTCCAAATGAAGAGCAGGCTAAACATGCTAATACTAAATACTTTAATAATAATAATAATAATAATAATAATAATAATAATAAAAAAAAGATCCTTGTTAGAGTTCACCCTAACAAAAAAAATTTGAAGCGGCAGATGCAAGGATGAATAGCGCAGTCTTTAAAAATGCAGCAAATTTTAGGAGGGCGTAGCAGAGAAATTGCGCATCGGTGCCTGTGCTAAATTTCTAAACACCGAGTTAAGCCTGCAACATCCTTTTCCCTTTCATTGGCATGTTTGACTTTGAGGTTGGCGGCTGCTCTGTAGATCTGCGAGACTGTGACTCGCTGCTATATTAAAAGGGCTCCGGGGCACATTCTCTCGCACAAAGAGTGTAAAATATGCTCATTGAGAAAGGGGAGGAACCAATTGGCTAATGTGTATAGAGCTAGAGAGAGGGGCATAATTCACCATGTAGCCTGCCCTAATTGATGACGGGAGGACGGCAAACGTGATCTGATAGCAGCAGAGGATGGGAGCACGCTGAGTTACTTAATGGCTACAGGCCATCGCCTGATCATAATGAAGAGACTAATAAAAAGATAATTAATGATGTGCTTGGGATTTTTATTTATTCGCTGTAGCAGCAGCTAAGAAGGAACCCTGACAAAGGACCAGTGCAGGAATGTTCTGCATAAAGCTGCCCCGTGATGATTCATGCATCGGCCACGATCGTTCATGCATTGGTAACCTCAAGTCTTGATTGTTGCAATGTGCTCTGTGCAGGGCTGGGCTGGAGCGTGCAGCTGGTGCAGGGTGCTGTGGTTAGACTGTTAATGGGGACAGGACAGCACCAGCCCATAACTCTCCTGCTCAAAAGCTTGCACTGGCTACCCGTACGCTACTAGGCCAGGTTCAAGGTTCCTGTATTAATTTGCAAGGTCCAGGATACCTCAGGGACTGTCTGATCCCTTATATCCTGGATCCATCTGTGATGTCTTTGGGGGAATCAGCGTTAGTTGCCCTCCATGACTTGAATTCACACCTCATAATAGCAAGCAGGAGTCATGCATTCGGGATTGCGGGTCCAAATTTTTGTGGAACTCACTTCCAGTGGGGTCAGGCAGGCTCCCTCTCAGCTGAACTTCTATCAATTTCTGAACACTGTTGTTTTTTTTATAAAATAAATAAATAATAATACAATAAAAATAAAAGAAATCCCAGCACACTTTAGAATTGAGTTCTGATTGTATTGTTTTAAATCACTTTTGTCTTATTGCGTTGGGTCTCTTGTGCGCTACTTAGAGACAGAGGTGATTAAATGGCATACAAATGGTTGCAATAAAAGTAATAAATGAAGAGGTTCAAAATAAAAGTTCTGCCTGAACAAAAGAGTGGCCAATTTGGCAGCCAGCTATTCCCCTGGGGAGGGGCGAAAACACTGGAATTGAAAACGGATGAGGATATTGTATGGATAATCTCAAGGCAGTAAAAAATCCAACTCCCCATTTTCTTACTTCCATGCATCTCCTTGGAATCGATGCATCATGGATATAGTCCCATGGCAGAGAATTGATTTGTTGACCTCAGAGTCCCTGACTGATTTATATTGTCTGTGAGGCCCACTCACACTCGATACATGTGGGGTTAGGCTTTGGGAGACCCCATGTTGCCATTAAGCTTACAGGGTGACCTTGTATCATTGGTCATCATCTTAACCCATGTGCTGTGGGGGCAAGTGCCTATGCTGCCCTGAGCTCCTAGGGGGAAAGGAGGGATAAACATCCAATAACATAAATGGAAGGTGTTCTTCCCCTGTGATTTTATCCTTCTCACCTGGGCCCTAAAGCAGTCCAATCATGATTATCATCATCGCCTCTTCCACAAACTGGTTCCAAAGCCACTTTGGGCTATGGTAGTCAGATCTGTTGCTCTCCAGTTTAGACAGCCTCTTTCCCGCCACCCCACCCCATACAACTGCAATTGAATTCACTTGGCTACAAGCCTCGTTAAAAAAGATGTGTATCAAAACCATCCTACTAGTAAATCCCTCATTTGCTTAGATCTCTCCAAGATCAATTGTGTAGCTTTCAAATAGGAGTGAATATTAAAGAGCTGATATCTCAGAGCCTGCAAAAGACTAGACTAGCTTACCAGCGCACTTCAAAGATTTAGCCACCTTAAGCTTCTGTAAGAGAAGTTATTCCTCCCCATCGCCTTACACCGCCACAGGTCTTGCATACATAAGCACACTATGTTAAGAGGAGATAAAGCAGCGTGGTGTTGGCAGCGCTAGTGGAGGTCAATCTGACAGCAGCAAAGTAAATATATGGATGAGAGGGTTGTTGTTTCCCATGTATGTCTCCTCCAGAGATGTAATTGAAGCATGCTAACTCAGGGGTGGAGACCTATGACCCTCGAGATGGACTCCAACACCCATCATCCCTGACCATTGGCCATGCTCCCTGGAGCTCAGGGGAGCTGGAGTCCAGCATCATCTCAAGGTCTTTGGGCTACAGGGCTTAACTAAACATGAAGGGGCACAGGGCATCCTGGTATCTGCCCTCTGGTATCATTCCTGCCTTCCTCCATTTGGTGACAGGTGAGCATTTGAATTACTGAACACCTGTGCTTCTGCTGGCTCCCACAGACCCATTTTCCATGAGGCTCCCCACACCTGAAGTTCACTTTCTAACCTTACGAGAGAGGCTGGAATAGCATTGAGGGCACAGCTAGTATGGTCCTCCCTTTGCCCGTCCCACATCTCTTGACTTAAAGCCCTAATCAGAATGTCTGAGAAGGGCTAGGATTGACAGATAGGTTGCATAGGAAGGTAAATTAGGAAACTGCAAGTCACCTGAGTTTTCTGGCCGTGGGATTTATTTATTTTAAGGAAGAATCAATACATAAATAAACCATCAAATGATAACTAATGTGCATGCATTTCTGAATCAGCCATTATGGCTGAACAAAACATTGAGGAAAGGTTAATGGTACTGAACTGTAGCACTGCCATAACTTTCAGTTATGAAATCTCAAGCAAATTCAATGACCACACAAAAACACATTAAAAAACCCCTGTCTGTGGAAAGCTAGCACATCGGAGGGAAGGGTTCTTCTAACCTAGTTTTCTCCTTGGCAACTTAGTTTTCTAAGTGTTGGGAGAACTTTTCATGTAAGAAGGTTAAAAAACATGACACCCCTCCCATTGTGAAATAGTACAAACCAGGCAAGGCAGTATTCTGCAGTTTTTCTGAACATGCAGATCATTTTTTATTGTATGCTGCAATGATCAGGAAAGAAAGCACGGACAAATGTTTGTTACCGTTCTGCTGAACCCTAACTTTTTAAATTTAAGAGGTCATTTTACATCACTGCTTACATCAAGAGATCAACAGCAAAGCTCACCTCAGCCCACAAAACCTCTTGATGATGAGTGCTGCCATCATCTAAATGAAAATGCCCATTATATACCCAAAGGCATGAGATTCTCTGGTGTGATGAATAAAAGCATGTCGAGGGCACTGCTTGAGTCCCTGTGTTTAGATTTGCAGCAGTGTTGTTTTTCCAAGGCAAAGGGGCTAATGGGGAATATTGCATAATGCCAGTTCAGGAACTGACATCGGACTCAGCCAAGAACATTGTTTAGATAAAAGCATCCGAAAGCGTTCTTAATATTTTCATTTGTATTTCAGAAATGAAGTTCTTCGTCAGGGCGCAAGCCAATTTCCAGAGTCAACCAAGCACAGCAGGAGATACAAGCCAACCCTTCTAGTATTCGAGCGATCTCATTAGAAGAAGAAGAAGTTATTTAAAAAAAGAATAAAGAATAAAGAGGGGCTTAAGAGATCTAAAGAAGAATCTCATTGATGGGGAAAAGTTTGAAGAGTAAAGACAGAGGGCTAACCTGCATAAACTGCATATATAGTTTCCTGCTTGGCAGGGGGTTGGACTCGATGACCCTTGTGGTCTCTCCCAACTCTATGATTCTATGATTCTACCTGTTGGGTTGTGTCCTACTCAGAGTAGACCCACTGGCATAATAGACATCAGTTAGTCATACCAATTCATTTCAGTGGGCCTGTTCTTGTCAGGACTAGTATTGGATGCAACCCATTGTTCATCACTTGCTGGAATCAAGTGGTGATATGTATGCGCGAAGGAGCAAACACCAAATCTCCCAGGCAGAACTTCCACATCACCTCACATCAGCGGAAACTGCAATGCTTTTCAGTGGCACACATTTCACATTGGTCTGTGAGTTGTCATAGAGATTTTAGGAGCTGTGAGGTGGAGATGATGAAGAAGAAGAGTTTGGATTTGATATCCCGCCTTTCATTCCCTTTAAGGAGTCTCAAAGCGGCTAACATTCTCCTTTCCCTTCCTCCCCCACAACAAACACTCTGTGAGGTGAGTGGGGCTGAGAGACTTCAGAGAAGTGTGACTGGCCCAAGGTCACCCAGCAGCTGCATGTGGAGGAGCGGAGAAGCAAACCTGGTTCACCAGATTACGAGTCTATCGCTCTTAACCACTACACTACACTGGCTCTCAAGATGGCACACGAGTTCAGCTCCCAACGTGTTAGATGGTATCAGTGCAGATGGTGAGGCTGAGCCAACTTCTGAAGAAGCTGTTTACAGTGGTACCTCGGGTTAAGAACTTAATTCGTTCCAGAGGCCCGTTCTTAACCTGAAACTGTTCTTAACCTGAAGCACCACTTTAGCTAATGGGGCCTCCCGCTGCTGCTGTGCCGCCAGAGCACGATTTCTGTTCTCATCCTGAAGCAAAGTTCTTAACCCGAGGTACTATTTCTGGGTTAACGGAGTCTGTAACCTGAAGCATCTGTAACCTGAAGCGTATGTAACCTGAGGTACCACTGTACTTCAGCAGGATTGTGGTGGTGTGCCAGTGGTTTCAGCGATACAGTTGCTGCAGAAGGATGTCAGGTTGAAGGGGGCAGTCCAATCAGTGCACCCTAGGGAACAGGAAGCTGGGAGAGATGAGCCATTTGCCTGATTCAGCAGGCTCCCCTTGTGTTCTTCTGTTTTCATCATTTTGCTGCTTGCTTGGAGTTGCAAGAAAACAAAAACAAAACGAAGGTTGACGATATTGTGACAGGTACGTTTGTCACTCACCGGGAATATATAATAGCTGCAGGGCCGGCCCACTCATGAGGCATAGTAAGACAGTTGCCTCAGGCAGCAGGTTGGGGAACAGTCGGGAAGCGCGGCAGATCTGTGCCCTGAGGAGCACGCTACATGGCTTGCTATCTCCATTGCTGCTGCTCGGACCTCTTTCTTTCTTCCCCCTCTCCAAAGAGGAGGGAGGCTTTGGTAACTGGTGGGTCGCGGTGAGGACGTGGTTTGGACAGGCGGTGGCAGCTTCAGTGAGCAGCAGCTAGTGTAAAAACATGATATCAATTTAGGAAGTGAAGAAGTAAAAGAAAAAGTTACCTTAGGACAGGCATCCCCAAACTCGACCCTCCAGATGTTTTGGGACTACAGTTCCCATCATCCCTGACCACTGGTCCTGTGTATTAGGGATGATGGGAGTTGTAGTCCCAAAACAGCTGGAGGGCCGAGTTTGGGGATACCTGCCTTAGGAAGTGTTCCATGGCCCAACTTTTTCCCCAGATGTGCCAAGCTGTCTGTTATAGTGAGTTCTTTGAAGTCTCAGTTGAACTGATGTTTGCTTATCAAAGTTCTCCGTGTTTGTGGGTTTGCATGTGCATTTTGAAAGCACCAAACTTTCCAGAACATTTTAAAGAAAAGAAACCCTCAAGCCGCTCATTTTCCCCCCTTGGTAGATTTTTAGAAAAGAATTTGTTGGGAAAGGACAGATTAATGGCTGCCTGCCACTTCTAACAGCAAATTTTTACTTCATTCGTTCCTAACTGTGGCGTTTTAGCCCTGAGACTGAGCTAATGGTTCATAGTCAGACACCAATTTATTTGACAAATACTCTCCCCACCCCCCGCACGTGAACTTTTGGTGAACAATTTGCGATATTTTCTTTCTTTCTTTCTTTCTTTCTTTCTTTCTTTCTTTCTTTCTTTCTTTCGGTGAGGCTTCCATTACCTTTGATGGCTATCCCCCGAACAGTTGTGGATAAATAATTAAACGAAACACAGCCTTTCAAAATGTAGTAAAAAAAATATAAAAAATCATAGTGTCTCACACAGCTCTGACACTCACTAACCCCAGGGGATGCTATTTGAGCTAAGCATAGTATCTCACTGTTCAGCTGAATAGTGCATTCAGGGACATGCGCAGGTTGGAGTTAACAGCAACCTTGAAGACATAGGGGGCTATAATTTCCCAGGTTTGTAAGAGTCTCACTACGACTAGGGTTGCTTGAAAAATTTGATCTTTGCAAATTCTGATGCAAACTGACCTGATCTGACCCTCCTGTGAGGATCAGAACATAACTAGTCCTTCATCATATTGCACACTTCTACACACATTGCAACACAGTTATTGACTCTTTAGAAATGCATATTTTGATATCATAATTATGTTTCGACGAGGGGCTACCACTCCTTCTTGCTCCTCCCTGCTTACCTCCCTGCACACAAGCTCCTCCTTCCTTTACACCTCACCCACTCCCTTGCTTATTTCCCCTCCTCTCATAGTTTGCCTTCCCCTCCATAAAACGTCACTGCAGCTGCATTTAACAGAGTGGGGAGGCCCTTTACAGAATGGTTTGACAAACTGCTCTGTGTAGCTCCTCACCCCCCACTATAAAACTCGCCTGGGCAACCTGCTACCCCCTCATCATGCTGTAGGTGGTGCGGCTGCCTCTTGGTAGCCGCATGAACTGCTACGTGAAGACAACCTTACATTTTTATGTGTATAGGAAGAAATGCTTATTTTGAGAGGAATGCACATTTCTGGTGCATATTTCTTTTTCTTTTTCCAAAATGCAGACTAGTTTGTGCATGAGATGGAATGGATTTATGCATGAGCACATGAGATCCATAAGGTATATTTTAAAACTGGTTTTTAATATTGCACTTTTATATTGTTGTAAAATGTCCTATGAAGGGTGGGTAAAAAATCCATTAACAGCAACAATAATGTTCAAATCATGCAATATATGGAGGAGGAGGGGAAACCAACTGTAAAATAGGTCCCAATTTAGTCCTTCATGAAATCATTTCAAGTCTTTGTTCATCTTAATTCAGGATGTGAGGATAATCAGAAAACCATAAAATGTATTTGTATTGGCCATGCAGACCAAAAAAGCCCCCCTTTTAAAGATCTTTCCTTTCATTCTCCCTTGCATACAGATCTGCAATATTATTAGCATTCAATAGATAAGCTGTGAGTCTCCAGCAGCCCACAACCATCATGCTTCTTTGGCAGGAAGTTAATGTTATCCATCAAAGGTGGCAGCGCATAAAACTCGCTTGTGGAATTCTAACAAGAAGCTGGAGACTGTGGGCAGGAGGACTGGACTGCCCACATAGTCAATCAATATTTGCACACAAAAACAGTCCTGTGCTAAACCAGAGCAATTCATCTTTTGCTGAAAAAGCCTGTTGTCCTGACAATTATTATTATTATTATTTCTGCTTAACTGTCCTCCTCAGTTCCTTAGCTCTGCCTCGACACTTCTGTTAGCTGATACCATGCTGTATTCAGCCTGGACATCTGCAATCAGCAGCTGCCTGCAGTGCCCAAGAAAAAGAACCAAATGAATCCTTGCTCATTGCCCTGGGATCAAAGGATAAGCATTAAAGGTACATTACTTTACCCTCTCTGTAGCTGACCCCTTATGGAAGTTTCCCATGCTGTAATACCTAGCTCTAGGAACATTGGAAACTGCCTTATACCGAGTCAAACCATTGGCCCATTTAGCTCTGCATTGTCTACACTGATTGGCAGTGGCTCTCCTGAATTTCAGACTGGGGAGTGGGTTTCTGCAGCTTTTGGGATGGCAAGCTGATTTTCTCTGAAATTTCTGCCTGTATTTTAGTTATGAAATGATGAGGTTTATATTGTTCCTTGCTTGTGCTCTTTAATAAATAAGTTGCATCCCTCCATTGTTTTCTGGCTGTACAGTCGTACCTTGGAGGTCAAACAGCTTAGTTCCTGTTACGGTAAAATCTGGGTGCGAGGCTGCTCTGCCACCCAGCTCGTCGGACTAAGTCCGCGGGTCCCTGTGGAGGAAAATGAGCTCAGCCGGAGACAGGAGCAAACTGCAGAAGATCCAAGTTTATTGCACAACAGGTTCAAGGCGTGATTGAACAGCGAGAAAGGGGTGACATGAACTTTTGAAACTTCCCTCCATGTCCCAGAATACAGTGCAAAATACATCCCAGTTACATCATGAATACATTAAGAAGAGGTTGGGTTGCACAGATTACATCATGAATATATTAAGAAGAGGTTGGGTTACACAGGATTAACATATGGAGGAGGGAGGGGAGAATATGCAGAGCTGGAGATATGCGCAGATAAGCACATCCTGAGTACCGGTGATGAGAAGACAATGGTCTATGTATGCATAGTCTGCCACCTGGCATTGCCCGTGGGAAGGCTTGGCAGAGTAATTTGACAGGATTAGGGTCTTGACACCTTGCTTGAGGGATTTTGGAGGACAGGGGAGGTGTCATGGAGTCCTAGAGAAATTGAGCAAATTGGCACGTTGATTTTCTATGAATTTTATAGATTTTAGTCCCTTTTGACATTGACAATTGGAAATAAATGGATATATTGTAGCGAAGAAGAAGGTGAAGAAGACATGCCCCCCCTTCCGTATCAGTTCCCAAACGTTTTGGCTCCCACACGTTGCAAACCTAGAAGTGACTATTCCGGTTTGCAAACTATTTTTGGAAGCTGAACGTCCAGCAGAGCTTCCGTGGCTTCTGATTGACTTCAGGAGCTTCTTGCAGCCAATCAGAAGCTGTGCTTTGGTTTTTGAATGTTTTGGAAGTCGAACGGACTTCCGGAATGGATTCCATTTGACTTTCAAGGTGCGACTGTACTTCTTCCCTTGCCGCCACAGCTTGTGCTTGCGCTTCTTTTCTAGCTTCTGAGGCCCAACAACAACAACAACAACAACAACAAATTTATATGCCACCCATATGACTGGGTTGTCCCAGCCACTCTGGGCGCCTTCCAGCAAATTAAAAAATTATACAATCACATTAAAACATCACACATTAAAAACTTCCCTACACAGGGCTGCCTTCAAAAAAACACACATCTATACAATTTTTAAAAACAAGGACATATCTCACAACATGTTCCCTACCTGCGTTTGTGTACTTTAAAATGAGTCTCGCTGCTTTCTGTAGTTTCCTAGTGTTATCACTTGATTTCCGTGGACACTGAAGGAAATGTGATGTAGCTGGAAAGTGTTGGTGAGCCATGGGGTTCATTTTAAAAGTTGTGGGAAAGGTTGTGGTGCGGGGACACCTAACAGGGCTGGGAGGAGATGTAGGGATCTTTTTTAAAAGTGCAAAAGGAAAGGAAACAAAATGGCACCTCTCTTTCTTGCAGCTTGATTGGATGAGTGGAGTTCAGAGTACAGGTCAGCAGCCTTGTGTCTCATGCAAAGTCTGGATCTAACAATGAATTTGGGCTCATAAAGCTCTACCCTTGGCAGTCTTCATACAGAAGTGCCTCCAGTTATGGAGAAGGAGGTGCTGAGGAAAATTAAATTATTCCCTTAGTTTGGTGCTACACATTATTCATTCACTTGCCGTGTTTAATGAACCAATGCAAACAAGTGCAAGTACTGGCTCCTTGATGCTTCATTAGATCTGTCCCTAGCGGCCGCCTTGTCTGTCTGTTTGCCACCTGTCCATTTTTTTAAGGTTATGTTTCTTCAGCTCAGCCTAATTTTAAAGGCACACACACAAAATAAATCAACACATCCTGCTGTGTTTCTAAAGGCATGGGGTTCCAATCAAACAAGTTTCAAAGTTATTTTGGTGTTTCGTCAAGGCATCCCACCGTAAGCTCCAGAAAGGATGGAGGAAATTGTGGCTCTCTAGATGTCATTGGGCATCCCAGCCAAACCCAGCTGGCATAAATGGTCAAGGATTATTTGTGGACCAATCACATCTGGAGGGCCTCAGGACTTCCACCTTGGAACTATAGGGTTCAATTCCCATTGGGAACTGGGAAACTGGTACATTTCTTTTGAAGGAAATGCTCTAATATTTCATCGCTGGGAAACTCCTGCCAGTCAATGATGAGATTGCAAGGCTAGATAGAACAATGATCTGCTTAGTGTATGGCAGCTTGCTATGTTCCTGCCTCCCACATTTAAGTTTATTTTTCCTCTCAAACCATTGTTAATGCACTGGGATGGGTTCACTCGTAACACTAAACCATGGTTTGTTAACTAAGGAATCAGCACGGTCTGCGAAGAGTTTGAAGAGCCAGATGGAGAATCTTTCCTTCAGAAAACCTATTAATTGAGCATTCATTCTCTTTTGCTTGCACAAAGTTTCCATAATGGTTAAATTATTTCTGGTCTTTATTGAGCATTTTATGCTGATTTGTTTGTCAGGAACTTACACAACAATGAGCATTCATCCTCTGTTCCTTATGATTTGCTAAAAGGATGGGTTGCAGCTCAGTGACACAGCATCTGGTTTGCCCAAGTCTTAGGTTTAATCCCCAGTGGCATTTCCAGGTAGGACAGGGGAAATGTCCCTTCCGAAACCCTGGACAACCGTTGCCAGCCAGTGCAGACACTATATGGCTACATGGACCAAGAGTCTGTCTCAGTATAAGGCAACTTCCTGTTAGCCATCCATGCATCACACACTCTTCAATGCATTTTTTCATCACTTTCCAAACCACAAAAATGCATGATTGTTTTTTCCTCTCTTTTTAAGTAGATTTTGTTGTGCTAGGTAGACAGAAGCTTTTGATCCACTTAATTGCACAGGCCTGAAGTTCTGGTATGTAGTTTGAATTCATCCTGCGAAATCCTGACAGCCTCAAGGAATCTCTGTGCAGATATATGAAGCAACTCTGTATTTTCCTATTCAGGGCTTGCACTTCTGTTTCCTAGGTACTGAGCTTCCTGCAGTCCAGGGCTGATGGTAAGGAAGGCACCGAGCGATAAAATCAGAACAATGGATATCTATATATATTCTGTATGTATATTTGCCTTTTGCCTTGGAATGCTTGGTTGTACTTTGAGATATGGCTCTCCCGCAGCCAATGTTTCCACTTTACACGAACTTGCGATGAAATCTCAAACAGCACATTTGTGATTCCCCCAATTTTATTGCCATGGCAACTGGTTGCTGTCACGCAGATAGAGCCAAGGAGCCGGTAGCAGTGGAGTGATACGATCAGCAATTTTACTCTGTCCACCGAATCCTGACCTGGCGAGGAGACTTCAGCACTGACAAGAGAGACCAGGGTGGGGGAAAAGAAGACACACAAAAAGATGCCTGGTGCTCATCAAAGCTACTTGTAAGAAAAGTGCAAATAATGAATGCCAATCATCAGGAGCTAATGAACAACTTGTTTGCTATGTTCTGCAGAAATGTAAAAAAATTAAAAAAAAATGCCATGCTTGAGGCAACAGTAATTTGCTAAAACAAAGCACTTTTTTTTTTAGATTCAACTGATCAAAATTCACAGACAGGAGGAAGAGGGGAAAGGGATTGCCAATCTGTGTGCTCCTGTGCTGTGCCAATCAACTGGCAAAGAGTTTTAGTTGATACTTATTGATGTTCTGTCCAGTCAAGGAGAAATTGCAATAATTTAGCAACAAGACTGGCACACCAGAACTCCCACCCCTCAAATACTTTCCTAAAATCTTCCTAATCCAGTCAGACTTCCAGGTCTTGCTCATATGACTAGTATCAAACATGGCTGTGTGTGTTTAAATGCATGCCCATTCCTGTGCACACTGAAAGACACATTATTCTATTTATCTTTTCATTTATATCCCACATGGTTTTCCCCTTCTCCATTTTATCATAGCCACAACCCTGTGAGGTAGATAAGGCAGAAAGGTTGCACAGTGAGTTTCATGGCTGAATGGGGATTTGAACCCTGGTCTCTCAGGTCCCGGGCCACACTCTGAATAGGATGGAAATGCTGGTGTGTATCCACCTTCGGTGTCAGGAGTCCAGGTTCCCAGCTTGATAACACAGTAATCGTAGTTAATTAAAAAGGTCGATTTATTATCAAAACAAACAGATAGCTCCGGACGGCTCTAACACAGCCTCTGATATCATCAATCAAGATGACCCTTCTGAAGACTGCTTCCGGTTTCTACAGAAGACAAGAACTTTCATGTCTCTTGCTTTGTTTCTGGTCTAACAGCCCTCCCCTTAGGCAACTTTGAGGAGGGATTGGATCAGCTCCCCCCTCCCTTTATGGCAAACTACCTCCATCTCTGTTCGCTCCTGTTTGAACTTCCTGAGAGCTTTGACTGGGTTCCAGCCCGCTCTTAGCCATTCCCTTATCACCCAGCATTCTAAGGGGCAGGGGAGTTGGCACTAGCTGCTGTTCATCCTGCATGAAAGTTAACTCTCTCTGTTCCTGGCTGTTCTTCCGTAGGCTGAAAACCTCCACTGGAAGCTGGCTCATTCCTGACATTCAGCTTCCTAAATTCCGATTTTCATGTTATCCTGCCCTTCAGCCACAGAACTCAGGGAAACAAACATGGCTCTGCCAAATTCACAATGAGCTGCCAGCACCACCACCACCCCCCTCATTGTGATGGCTGCTTGGCTTGAGTGGTGATTGAGGCCATGAGATGCCCACCTTGCCCCCTGGCACCGGACATGCACATTCTAAGGTCAGAGGCTGGGAGATAGATGGAATAGACCACAGAAAACATGGTGGCTTGTTGTTAGCCACACAGAGCTGTGGCGTCATTTGCCTCTCATTGCCACCAAATGTCCAGCATTGGTGAATTAACTCAATGGTTTGAGTGCTGCCATTAAATTTCACCTAAAGCTAGGGTGTCCACATGTACTACTTTACTGAGGAGGTCCTCTGTTTGGAGACATTGTTTATTTCTGGAGCTGTCCAGTCCAAGTGAGAGGTAAAGATATAGGACCATCTATATTGCGAGAGCAGAGGCCAGGAAACTGACAATCTTGACTTGGCACCTGGATAGCAGCATGACCAGGCCCACAGGTCTCCTAGTTATATGCTTCCTCACTATAGGAAGTACATTTCTATTCAAATTCTACTTTATATATCTCCCCTAAATTTGCATTTGTACATGTAAATTACCACATGCAGATTTTCTACCTCCTCTTTGATGTCCCTATTTGGTGATGAGGAAGTGACCACTCTGCTTAAAGCCAAATTTGGAGGCCCCTTCCAGCTCAGGAGGTAGAATTTCAAGAAATAATTAGATGAAGTTTCACAAGTTTCCTTAGGTAGGTTGGAGGCCACTAATCCATAGCAAACCTTACTGGGTGGGTACAAATCTTGCAGAAAACCAATAGGCACAACTCAATTAACACACCTCCCAAGTAATTACAGGTTTGTTTGTTTTTTTAAAAAAAGAAGAAGCAATAACGCTGAGCAAATTATTGGGGAGCATCTTTTTCAGCCCTCCTCCATGCATCATTGAAATGTGTTTCCAATGCCACTCTTAATTCGCCAAGTTCAGCTGGGTGTAACGCAGGGCCATGTGACCTGACATTCTGTTGACTCTTAGATTAGCCCAATATCTGCAGCTTGCAAAGTTACTCAATCACTAAGCCTTTCTTAAAGTGTTCTTGCGGTTTTAAGCCCTGTGGCGGGAACCTAATGTTTTATAGAGTAACAGCCTTTCAGATATCAGATCTATTAAACTCTTAAGGCAGTCTCCAAAATCTGATAACAGCTATGCTATTGTGTTTCAACACAGTTAAATACTTATACCCATATTTTGCAAGAGAGAGAGAGAGAGTTTGCTTGTTTTAAGGGTGTGCATTGAATTCGCAATGAATTCAATCACATCCCAAATTTAAAGGTGAAGTGGAATGCCTCAGAGATGTTTTGAGCTTGCCAGAAGCGAAGGGGGAACTCTACAGGATGGCATAAGTCAAAAGAGTACTGAAGTGCTTCACGGCACCTTGGTGATGTAGGCATTTTAAAAAATTGCTGCAGGAAAGCATCTGTTGAAGTGAAAGTAATGTCTCTAAGCTTGCCATAATTCCAGATTGCTAGGATGGGATGCCAGGGAAAGAAAGAGCAAACACCAAAATAAGGAGAGAGGGAAATCCATTGTAACTATTCCATCAAGCTTGTAATCAGAGGGAACGATTTCACATGGAGAGCAAATTCTTTTTAGTTTTCTTTTCAACCACTCCTCCAATCAACTCTAAAGGTGTCTAGCACAAAAGAACTTGGACCTATCTGTCTGCAATTGGGCAGGATCTTCATCTCTCCCAGGTCTGCAATTCTGAGTTAAGTTGCTCACAAAACATGTGAGGAAATTAAGTGATTTCCACTCTAAAACTTTAACTTCTGCCTTTGTGGAAGAAACTTCTGTAGCTATCTTCCTGAAACTTGGCACAATTCAGACCCTCAGAAGGGCAGATCTTGCTGGCAAATTTCATCCAGCTTTTCTCAAAAGGTTTAAAAAAAGCTATACAGTGGAACCTTGGTTCCCAAATCTAAACTGTTCTGGGAGTTTGTTCGATCCCCTGCAACCAATCAGAAGCCACGCAGAGTGTTCAGCTTCCAAAGAACGTTCAAAAACCAGAACAATTAATTCCGGTTTTCATTCATTTTGGAGCCGGAATGTTTCGCTCCTAAGGCGTTCAGATGTAGATGATGGGGGGTAGGGTGGGGGTTTTTTAAGGGAGCACATTTTTTTAGGTGTCCAACAGACAAGGTCATGGACCTGTTCACATTGTTTTTTAATAGCCATAAAAAATAGCGTGGTGTGTGGCCTGGCCCATACGCTTAGCTTTCACAACTTCAGCTTGGGATGTATTTCTGGCAGTGAAATATTTTCAGGTTCTAGCATATCTTTTGCCAACCACACTGGCCATTGAGCCTCCACAACAGGACGAGTTTCAAAAGGCTTTATGGCTAGGCTGAGGCCTTTACCAAGCAACAAGGACTTCCAGTTTGTTTCTCAACTTTGAACTTGCTGACAGCTGCCTACAGCTCAGCCCTGATATGTCACTTATAGCGACCACATTCCTTTTTAATGTTCCTAGCAAAACAGGTTCACTGGGATTTTTAAAAAAAACACTCTCCCAAACCTGCTAAACCTGCTGGGTCTTGGACATGCAATCATAGCTGTATCATACCACTCTGAAAGAATTATGAGCTATTTATTTCATTTGTGAATTGTTTCCCATGAGGCAAAGCAATTTTGACTCACATATAAAAACATACATATTGTAACATGCCAGCCCAGTCTCCTAGCAGTGAATCCAGAGTTTTTAGTGCTTACCTAGGGTTCAGTTTCCTTGGAACAAAGGTCAGTGGAAGCTGTGGTGTCTTTAAGATATATGGTTACACATATATACAACCTGGGCATAAGATGGAAGGGCTCAAGGTATCAACACTTCAAAAGATCTTGCTTCTCTATTAATCACAGTTTGGGAGCCAGCACAGAGCAAACATTTCTCCATGCTCAACTCACCCATAGATATGAGGGGAGAAAGGCCCATCCATTTGTTCTACAGCACAGAACAACTTCTTGGGTTATGCTGATTGTGGTGATTAACTAGAGAGCCGAAGTCCTTATATGAGTAAAGGGACTGGTTTGGCAAGCTTGTTCTGATACATTCTATGCCGCAGATACAGGATCACAAGAATTGGAAGGGACTTAGGGCATCATTGAAACTCATAACAGTGTTCAGAAACAGGTAAAACAATTGCATATACAGTGGTGCCCCACAAGACGAAATTACTTCATTCTGCGAGTTTTTTCGTTCTATGAGTTTTTTCGTCTTGCGAAGCACCAATGTGTTTTGACGGTTTCCCATAGGAATGCATTGGAGGTTAAAAAAAAAAAGGCGCAAGACGTTTCGTCTTGCGAAGCAAGCCCATAGGGAAATCTGTCTTGCGAAACAACTCAGAAAATAGAAAACTCTTTTGTCTTGCGAGTTTTTCGTCTTCCGAGGCATTCGTCTTGCGGGGCACCACTGTATAAAAAACAATTAAAAATTAGTAATATGAAAACAGTTTGAAATGAAACAGCAACAGCACATACCTAAAATCAAATCCAAGACAAGTGACCAACTTGAATAAAGCGTTTAGAAGGCTTATTGAAAGAGGACTGTGTTTAGCAGGTTGCCAAAAAGGCAATGGAGATGGTGCCCATCTAATAAGAGGTAGGAGGGAATTGGGAAGAGCAGGTGCTGCCACACCAAAGGCCTTAGAATAATGTGGAACTGACCTCCTGACAGAAAGGTATGTGCAGAAGGCCCTCTTCTGCAAAACTCAATGAACAGCTGGGCATGTAGAGCATGAAGTGATCTTTTGGGTATCCTGGCCCCAAGCTATGTAGGGCTTTGTATGCCAATACCAGAACCTTGAATCGAGTCTCTTTCCCTATTCCTGCCATGGTAGGAGAAGACCTATCTTGAAGGGCTCTAAGAAGAACCAGGAAAGTATCTGCACATCTACTCAGAAGGCCGTGGTGTCATAATAGGGATATAAAGCATTGGGCTCATTGTCAAACCAGACAGCGTGTAGAGCTGGCCTCCTTTCAAAGCGAAGCACCTGGCTGGTTTTATCAATGACTTCTCAACAATCAATAAAAACTCTGACAAGAGAAGTGCTCTTTCTTGCCTGTGTAGCAATAAAGATTCACAGCAGCATCTTTATTGCTAAGTATGATGGCAATTCTTTCATGCCCAACCACAGCAACCTTTCTGGGGAAAGTCATAGGTGGATTTTCAGACAGCAAAAGCAGATATTGAAGGTACTGTTCAAGATGCTGTCTCCCATGTGTCGGATAAAGGGAATCCAAAGGAACTAGGCTAGTTATTGTAGAATATCTGATTTAGTCCTAGAGATGTACTCATGAGCCTCCACTAGGGATAAGGGACAAATTTGGTGTTGTTTGTATTTTAACACGGAACTACCTAATTCACACTTCTTGAACCATTGCATGGTCTCAGTAACTATCCCCTCAAAAATCCATGATACGTGAGATCTTGTTCTTCTTGCTCAGTTGTTGCTGTTGCTATTTTGTCTTGAAGCAATTTGACAATACAATAAAACACCCATAAAGCAATTGCACGTATGCAAAAAATTACATGTATGAAAACAGTTTTTAAAATTTCACATAGGCAAAACCATTTTGCACTCATCTCCCCTCTTATATCATAGTCATTATCCCGTGCTGACACAACAGCCATTTTGTGTTACAATATGTCCCCCATGGCAGCCATTTTGTGATTCCAAATGTGTCCACTGGCTGACAACCCCTGCCTTAGAGAATCCATCTGCTCATATTTGTCACTTGTCAAGTATAGCATTCCACAAAATGAGAACAATTGTGGCAAGAAGCAGGGTTATGAAATGATTGTCCAGATAATTTTTGTATAGGTATAGCTCTTAAAGAAATGTTTTAACTCACGATGTGCCTGGTGATCTTAATGGTGGATGTTCATCAAGGCTTTTTAAAAGAAACAAACTTGTGCACTAAATCTTTATTTCATTTTCTTCTCTGTGATTTCCTGACCATTTCCACGATGAGCATCTGAGACCTTGAAGCTGCTCTTCCACAGCCAGATAGCAGTCTGTGGAGGCACATAGTTCACCCAGAGACAGTCTCCCCAATATGATGAGATGTATTGCATTTCTATTTGAAACTACAGCAATTATGGCCCTGATCGTATAGTGATTAGTACTCTGTGTTGTGAAATTACAGCAATTATTTCAAAATCTGCTTCTTTACATTAAGGCTGTGCACCGGATCCAGCTGATTCCTGAACCAAATTGGGCTGATTCAGAGGGCTCCAGGCTTTGTCCGAGTCAGGTGGAGACAACCTAATATCATCCTGGGTCACATTCGGCTTCCTGGATTTATCCAGGGTTGGCAGACGGTGGGGCATCTGGTGTAAAGAAGGAGCTTTGGCTATGCATGCCTCTTCCTATCAGAGGAACATGCAGGTACAGTCACAGCGAGCAACACTGAACCCTCTGATCACTAGTGGTTGAGTAGTGGATTCAGTCCTGAAAGCTGCAGGCTTCTTCTTTGAAACAGCACCCAGCAGATTGGACCTCTTGCTCTCTGCAGTGTGGTGCTGGTGCTGAGACACAGAGTCTCCTTTCCCCTCCTTAACTGATAGTTTAATTAGAGTTTCAACCCCTCTAACTGAACATTAACTCCACCCTGAATTGCTTTAGGGCCGGATCCAGATAGGGCCAGGTGTTCCTCGGTTTGGTTCAGGCCTGATGAGGTCAGGAGGGCTGTGTACATACAAAAAGGAAATACACATTTCCTTTACACACAGCCCTGTTCAGGGAAGTTTTTAATGTGTGACATTTCAGTGTATTTTTGCTCTTTGTTGGAAGCCACGCGGAGTGGCTAGGAAAACCCAGTCAGATGGGTGGGGTACAAATAATAAAATTATTATTATTATTATTATTATTATTATTATTATTATTATTATTATTATTATTTTACCGTGGTCTTCTCCTTTCATGGTAATGCAGTTCTCAATTTTTGGCGATGGCTAAGTGTCTACATGTACTCCCCCCCACAGAAAAGAAGGCAAACAGACAGAATTACAAATGTGAAACATTCATGCAGAAAAACAAAATAAACATGACCAAGCAATTCCATCCTACAGTAAGGCCGTGGGATCCATTTTAAATTCTCATTCAAAATGGACATTAGTTTGTGCCTTAAGATGCAATTTCAAAGTCTGCGAGGAATGGCTGAGTAGTCTAGAATAAGTCCATCACTGTTAAAACAAAACAAAACAAAAAACCTGTAGCCAAATTTCCCGAAACATAAAAGAGCACCATTCTGACACAGCTGTTTGAAAAGAAGGTTTAATTAACAAACGCTGATAACATTTACAGCTTCCAAAGAACTTCAAAGGCTATCAAGGAAACCAGGAGAATTCTGAATGAGAGAATTTGACTCAAAGCATTCTATAACGATTCCAAACCTGAAAGCATTATTCCCCCCTTCTTTTCAGATGCCTAATTTAGATTATATACCAGAAGCCTGTAATAAACCTCCCACCAAGAAATAATAGTACTTGGTATACGTATGATGGGCTGCTCAACTCCCCTTTTAAATACAGCCCCTGGCTCTCAGCCAGAAACAAAATAACAGAAAATTCTTCTGTGGCAGTTGCAATGCTAAGATCACAATACTATTTTCTTAGGTCATACTCTCACCGTGCATTTAAAGCACCAGGATACCACTTTAATCAGTCATGGCTGGCCCCAGATAACTTTGGGAGATCTAGTTTGTTAAGGGTGCCAGGAATTGTTAGGAGAGCTATAATTCCCACAGTGGTTTAACAGTCAGCCCCTCTTCCCAGGGACCATAGGAGCAAACTCCTAGGGGCTGAAGGGTCTTTGGCCCCCCCAAAAAAATATTTGAAGGGGCTGCCCCCCAAAAAATCGATGGCCATTGCCATTCAAATGGTGCATGAGCACTGCGTCATGTGATTGATTATGTGGGGCAGGGCTTACCTGTCCCCTCCAATATCCTATTCAAGTTAGCACCCCTGCCAGGACAAATAAGAACAACAATGCATTCAAAAGCTTGCTCACCCTCATTCAACAAATAAACAAACGATGTACCAATTACACACTGAGACCTGCTGTTTTTATTTTTGCAGTCACTGATCCTAATCCACAGGAATGCAGTGAGATTCTATCCACACAGAATTACTGGCAAGTAGGCATGATAGATCTGATCCCATTAACGGTAGCAATGGTAAATTGTCACAATACAGCACACCTGCCATTTGAAGGATGAACCAAACGACTGGATCTTCAGCATCTGGGTGCATTGTCATGAGGTATGGAGGGGTCTGTCAGCTTTGGTTCTCTTGCTTTCTAATTTTCCAATCCTAAATTCAGTTCTCTAAATTTTGCATTAAAAATCCTTGTGAGTATTCATCACCATTTTAGTGCAAATTTCTCCTAATAAACACTTTTTATATGCAGTTTGACTGTACATATTTTTGTAAGTGATTCCCCCTAATATAATGCATTTTGCATGTTATTTTCTACAACATCCTTATTATTACACACATTTCCCCCTAATATATGCTTTAGCTGGAGAGCTGCATCACAAAATTAAGATAAGTGTGGATTTCTAAGGATAGCTGTGTTTCAGTTTCGATATTGTTTCAGAAAGTGTGAATTTGATAGACTGGGCTTTAAATGTGTACTGAGTCTGGTTTCCTCCCTTGTCCCTAATTGTACTTAATAATCCAGTCTTTACTGAGTTTGGAATGTGGCCTTAGAACTGCTGAATACTCAGTATCTGAACCACAGAGGTATTTTAGGTGAGAGTGCAATTTGTTTTAGCTAGAGTGAGCAGTGGGTGTGCAAAATCTAACAGCTGTTGGGGCAGATGTTTCACCTATTCAGCAGTGATGACGGGTGATGATGATGCTGGAGAAGAAACAGAGCAATTGCAAAAGGACTCCAGCTTGAAGGCATTAAACCATTAAGATGTAACCCTAACAGTCGAGCCAAGGCGGAGCAGACTAGTTTATGATCTTCTATCCAGCAAAGTTCAGATAGATGTCCCCACACTGAGAACGTACATGTTTGCCAACATCCCCTGGAAGAAGACTCCTGAGACAGAGTAATTATTCAAATATAACAATAGAAGAACTGCTAAATAATAGCCAAATTATGTAAGTAAGGGGAGGTGAATATTGAATTCACATATAAGAGGGAAGCATTTGTCTTGGGCATGTAAACAGCTGCATTCTGAGGCTCCCCAGATAAGGACTGGGAGAAAATTCTTCCTTCTTGCTAAGTTAGCCTAGGACATGTGAACCCAACATGCAGCCCCAGCCCCTGCTGTCCTACATTCATCACATTGTGCACATCAGGCCTAGAGGGACCCCTCACCCCTGCTCCAATGACCCCCAAGCCAAAGACTGTGGAAGATGATTCAAGAGTACCCTTAAACAAATGATGCCTCAAGGTGCCTGCCAATTATGTTCTGAAATTCTCTTGCCTGTCCATACTGAATGCTATGCCAAGCAAGAGAATTAAAAAATAATAATTGGCATTATGTTAAGTACATACACCCAAAGTGAAGAACGACACAGTGTGGAGTAGGCAAAAAAGAGGAGTCTCAAGGGCCAATGAGGACCCTTCTGCAAAATGCCTACACAGCCATCAGAAAGGGCAAAAATCCCATAGATGGAGGAGTATTGGTGCTGTAAAGGAAATTTACAGGGGTCAGGAAGGCTTAAATAGCAGCCTGATTGCCCGCTTCCTATTGAGCACTCTAGCCCATGATATCCCCAAGACCTTCTCCAACTTGCATCTTCTCTCAAAAGCGTGTGTTTATAGCAATTTGACCCCCATTAAAGAGTGGGAGTGGCATTATCTACAGGAGACACCCACCTTTTCCCTGTCCGCATGACACCAGGGTCTCTGAAAGATAGTAATGTAAAATGAATCACAGTGCAGGATCAACTACGAACATCTGTTTGAAGGTCTAAAAAGAGCACCCATGTCTATCGTTTTTCAATGCAACTGGGAATCCTGGCAAAGCAGAGCTGCTCCCTAACAATACAGAAAGAAATCGCATCACAAACGGTGGCACACACCTTGGCATGAATGCATATGAATCCATTTTACTCTTCAGACCTTCGCAGAGTGCAATAAGAGACAGAGAAAATAAACTCCTGGGTGTTGGCTGGTAAGCAACAACAACATAAAACAGAACAGAAAAGGGGATGAATAAACTGGGATGCCTTCATGGTGGACATTGAAGCCTTTTCCAATCAGAACATCAGTGCTCTTAACCCTGCCCTGATTCAAATGCTGGAATCCAGGATTTTGATTATTGCCTGTTTGTTCTTCATCCTGCAGCGTGGCAGTTCAGACAGATTTGGAAAGAAACAAAGGGCTTTGATGCTGTACTTGTTTAGTTTCTTAGAACCCTTAAACTATGAGCACATTCCAAAAATAGGCTTCTGGAAGAGTCACAGATTCTGACATCGATCAGTTCTGCTCTGGTAAATGCATCGCTTGAAGTGGCATCTCAAAATCCAGGGGGGGAAGCACCCCTGTTTCAAAAGAAGCAGGGAAAGTGGCAATAGTATTAGATTAGTGGCCCCGAGAGTTGGCTTGGCATGCCTGCTGATTTCTTTTCTTTGGAGAAGGGGAAATGACCTGAGAATGTTGAGCTAAATATTTGGCAAGGAGGCGGAAGCTGAAATAACTTGGCTTTGGCCCAGTCCGTAACCAGGGCTCAGATATAAATGTTCCTTGCGCAACCACTCAGACAAAACAAGTGGTTCGAATAACATCGCACTCGAGTCACTGTGGCGCTAAGCTGAGTTGGACTCAGGAGAGAACTTGCTATGGGATCCACTGCAAATGAGGATACCTCCTCTTTTTAGCACTCTTTCCATAAGTAAGCTTTTAGACCTTTGTGTTTTCATTTTTCTTGCCTTGCCAAGTTTATCAGAATGAATTCTTTTCCTACTATGGGTGTTTGAACTGTTCATCTAAAAGCCTTCCAAGAAAGAAGGCTTAATTTGGAGTTATTTTCAGTATGAAGGTTTCTTCTCTGGCAGGTACACACAGCATATAAAACTTGTGCAGTTTGTGTCTATGACACAATATTTTGACAGCCAACTTGCGGTAGCAAGTCAACATTTGACGGTGTATCTGACAGCCGACTTGCAATTGGAGCTAGTAAATTTTGTTAACTTCATTCACTCAGCCAGCCATAACAGATGAATTTTGAATATCAGTGTCACATCTAAATTCAAAAAAAAAATTAAAAAAAATTGAGGATAGCAGTCACTTTTGAAGTCAATTTTCAACCATCAAAAACGGACTTTAGACTTCTGAATGTAAGTTGGATATTGGATACTTTTTTTAAAAAAACCCAGTCTCAACACTACCATAAGAGAAAGTGAAGTGGGGTGGTTAAAATATTGGATCGGCACCAGACTAACAACTGGGTTCAGATACCACTGCTGTGAAGGTGAAGGTGGATGGGTCACTTTCTCTTGGCATAATCTACATTATATAATTCTCTTTAGGATGTGAAACCAGGTTGCTATTGCTCCCAAGTTCCCATCTGTTCTGAAGGTAGAAAACCCAAACTAACAAACTTGCCTTTTAAGGGTCTGTGGTTTAGCATGGATGCACCTCTTTCCATTGGCCTTAAACTAAGATTTGTGTTTTCTGGGACCCACCCTATTGCTGTAACTGTAATTTGTTCTGTTTTTAATTTTGAGTTCTAATTTATTGTAGCCTGCCTAGGATCTGCTGGGTGAATGGTAGACGACGACGACAACAACAACAACAACAACAACAACAACAACAACAACAACACCCTGCAGGGATGGGATTTACAGAACAATCCTACACTCACTTTGCCACACACCCGCAATAAAGACTCAACTAATCAAGCATAATAGTATTTTCCCGTAAAGGGAAGTTGTGGGTGTGTGACATGACCTGTGCCAGCCACTCCTACTGGCAGCATTCTGCAGGTGGCACATTCCAAGTCCTGAGAGCACAAAACCAAACTGGAGGTTGGTAGTGGTCAGCACCATTCACCCATCACACCTCAGAGTGCTGACCATGTTAAATTTTTGTCCGCGCCACAAGCAACAGCCAATTAAACCCAACCCACCACAGGCCAATCTAATTAAGAGCAGTGTAGAGTAGTTGAAAAAAAGGATGCCCCCAATGGCGAATCAGAGCGTACCCCCTAAAAATCCTACTTAGCTTCATGTGGCCACTGACAAAGGCCTGCACATCTCAAAGGGTGGGAGGGTAGGATGTTGGAAAGAGACCAAGAGAAAGTGCTAAGGGGAGGTCATTCTCTTTAAAGGAGACCTGCTCCCCCAAGCCAGAAGCCACAAGAGGTCATGTGGGGAATCTGCACCCCCTTCCCTTCATGAGGAAGACTTTGTTCACCCCCAACCAAAGGATGGGAATGCTACGATGATTGGAAGCGGGTAGAGATACGTTATTGCCTACCATAGTCAACATGCGTACAGCCTGGGAGAAGAAAAACACACATGTGGAAAACACAAAATGGCCGGCACGCCCCCAACATTGCTAGAAATGCTGTTGCAGCCCAACGACTCCATTCCTTTTCAGCAAAGGTCTGAGGCTCTGGGGATAGGGTAGTCATAAATTCACCTTAGTAAAAGCTCCTTAAGCATCTTGCTTAGCAAGAGTATGGCAAGCAAAGCGCAATGAGGAAAATCATGTCAAGTAAAGTGACAGCGGGCCAAGTCACATTGGGTGGAATCGTGTCAGGCAATATCAGGTTCAGGCAGATCCTATCAGGACCCTGGAAAGCTCCCAGTTAATGTAGCTACCACCATTTGTGAGTGATGGATCAATGGAGTAAATCAACATGATACCCAAAAGATATAGCGTCATGTCACAGGTCCTGGTTCCTGACCACATGGAAGTCTTCATGCGTGCAAGGTTTCCACATGGTCAGGAACCTTAATGAAACAAGCTTCCAAATTGTGTGAAGGCATCAGGTGCCTGCTTGGTGTGGCACCTGTTGAATAAACATGTGGGCTTAATTTCTAAAAAGGGCTTTAAATGAGTCCAGCCCAGGCTTCCTCAACCCCGGCCCTCCAGATGTTTTGAGACTACAATTCCCATCATCCCTGACCACTGGTCCTGCTAGCTAGGGATCATGGGAGTTGTCGGCCAAAAACATCTGGAGGTTGAGGAAGCCTGGTCTAGCCTAATCCTGAATCTTGGTCCACAGGGAGCTCTCAGCTTTCTGGATCCTCAGCAATCTGAACTGCACTTTGCCAGCATTTCCCCACACAAACAATGCCTAACATGTGTTTAAGGGTCAATCCTTTTGGGACTTGCTTCATTTTCATTCCCATTTGCAGAATTGTAAAGGATCAGCTCTCAAAGCCACTGGCTTCTATCTAGTAATCTACACAGCCGTCTCAATTGGCTATCATTTAAGTCAAGTCTTGTTTGAAAAGTGTTTTGGTTTGGTTTTGGCCTTATGTGGCTTATGTGTTTTATTTTCTGGATCAATGCTCTTTGCCTCTTTCAACACATGCTTTTTTTTTTTTTAAGGAACCTGTTTCCTTTTTCTTTCCTGTTTTATGATGTGGTAAGGAGGCCTGAGCATACTATAGTAAGGGAAACCTTGCCAGTGCTTTCATTGCTGCTTCCTTGAATTTATATCCCTGCATTTACAGTGGCTTTTCAATTTGTTCTTTAGATTGTCCACAAACATTCATGAGCAGGCTTCTACTGTTAAGTCAAGGTCTCTTTGAAAGTTGCCTTGTTTCACTTTCAGTTCTGCACACCCAGCCTTGAATTTATGAATGCTTAGTGCAAATAGCCATGTGCTATTTGTCAAGGGCAAAGATTCCCTTTCAGAATTACTGCTGGTGCATTTTATAAGCCGTTGAGCAACTCACTGGGTTTCTCTCTCCCCCCCCCCCACACCTGCTTTTGTTCTTTAATACAGAGGTTGGGGAGAGAAGTCTAGTTTATATTAAGCAGAGATAGCAGACTGAGATATCTGTTACACATTCCTATCGCCCATCTGTCAATCTTCAGGAAGAATCGTATTCTAATAAACCAAATTGCTTCTAAGAGCTTTTGTTGCTCCTTCTTATCACATTCCTATTTGTCTGATTTCCCTTATTTGGGTAATTCTCAAAAAGGCCCCATTGAGTTTGAAAAATCAGACCTTCCTTCGATCTGTTAATAAACTGCTTTTGCTTCCCTTTGTTACCCTTAATATCAGAATATTTTCTCTTGCAGTGCTGTCCTCTGTGATTCCAAAGATCTGAAGATCTTGGTCTGTTGTCAAGCAAGACAGGACAGCTCCAAAGACAATATTGCATGTAACCAATGCTCTCAAAGTACTAAATGATATTATTATTATTATCAAGGAGAAGGAGAATGGGACAAGCTGCTGTCCATACTGGTTAAAGGAGGGCAGCTGCATTGGAGGGTTCCTGGAGTTGAGTCAGCAAAACAGGTGTAGCCAACACAATGCCCTCCAGATGTTGAACTCTTCCATTAAACCCAGCCAGCTTGGCCAATGCCCATGGATGATGGAAACCGGAGTTTGGCAGCATCTGGATGGCATCAAATTGACTACCCCTGCCAGGGGAGTCTTACCCATAGAGGCTAGTGGCGCGGGGCGCCAGGGCGCCAAATTCTGGAGGGCGCCAGGGAAGAGGCAATGGCTGGATGCGGTGCCTCCTGGCATCAGCTCACCGCCCTCGCCTGCCTCTGCCATGCCGCGCTGAAGCAGCTCTGTGCCCACAGCCTCTGTCTGCCATGGCCACCGTGGCACGAAGTGGCCAGCTGAGCCAGGAGGCGGCACGTCCAGCCTCCGCCTCTTCCCCACAGAAAGAGCCGCCCTCCAGCCGTTGCCCGCCTCCTCCAGCCATGCCGGTAGTGCTGCCCTCCCAAAAAAACTCTGGGAAAGGGGGGGTGCCGGAGGGAGCTTTGCACCATGGCGCCGGATATGCTTAAGACGGCCTTGACCCCCTGCAGTAAAGTCTTGTTCAAATTTGAGTGATTACAGAGTCCCAGTCCTTTGCAGTCTTCCAGTCTGTTAGAAAGAGAACCTGGTGGAACAGACAGCAATGCTAGCTCCCTGTCAGTGGTGTTGCTGCTGCTTCCTGGAATGGTGGAGAGGAGGGGGAAGGTGGCAGGAAGGTTGCTGCTGTGCAGATGCTGCTGTGGAGCCAACCTGGTGCTCCCACTGGTGTGCCCATGCCAATGTCAACCTCCCTGCTGCAGTCGCATCACTGCCAGTAATCTAGCATTATAGCTCAGCCCCACCAACTGATCCACTTCTGTCCATAAACTCTCTTGTAGACAAATTGCCTCTGAGTTTTGCACATCTTGATGCAATGCAAAGTTTTTTTTAAAAAAAAAAATCAGTTAAAAGCTAACTATAAATTCTGAAATGTCTGAAAATGCCTGCTACCATATCATACACTGCTTAGAAACTGTTGATCGTAAGCGGTATATAAAATGGTTGGAATAAACACAGATTATAGTAAATAAATGCTGCATCAGCCAGACTGCCCCTGCTTGCTTTGCTTGTCTCTGGCAAATATCCTCATTTGAGCAGCTGCAGAAATAAATAAATATCCCCTTTAGAAATATGGGTGACCAGGGCAAAGGATCTAAGAGAAATGGAATGAGTCAGAGCATTATTAGATTAACAACTGAATTGTTTGAGGAAAGATGGGACAAACTGCTAAAAATAAATCACTGCTATAACTTTTATAATAACAGTGTATATACACTTACTGGAAGCCATAACTTACAGTGCCTTGACTTTGCTTTATTCCCTTATCTTGTATATCTGCCACCTCTTTCTTTAATGCTTTTTTCAAATATATGGCCTGTGCAACTGGGAATTGGGTTTGTTCCTTCTCTTCTTTCCTTTTAACAAGAAGGAAACAAGCAAACAAACAAAAAAAAATGCAAACCCACCCTAACGCTCCCATTGAAAGAAACATTTGTAACATGAGAGATTATTCCATTGGGGGTTTTCAGATGAATTCATCGTGGAAAGAAAGAAAAGATGTGTTTTGTGCAAAGACTCTGCCCCAAGACATCTTGATCATTCGCCTTTGGCAGAACTCTCCGTCTCCAACCAAGCTTAAGTATGTGTGACGGCATTTCCTTCCATGTAACTCTTGCTATTTCCTTTTGTGAAAGCTTTTCCTTTGTCAAAGTTGGAGTCAAATCCAGACCAGGAACAAGATTCCTCTGCTGCGGGGCTCCTGCAAGATGTCGTGATAACTACAGACTTGGGTCACTTTTAAACTGGATTAGACAGATTCATGGAGGATAAGGTTATCAGTGGCTATTAGCTGTCATAGCTATTTTCTACCTCCACTGTTGGAGGCAGTGATGCTCCTGAATTCCAGCTGTTGAATTCACAGGTAGGGATCCTGCTGTTGTGCTTAGGTCCTCTTTGAGGACTACCAATAAACATCTGGTGGACCGCCATGAAAACAGGATGGTGGATTAGATGGGCCTTTGACCTGATCCACCAGGGCTTTTCCTATGTTCTTATAGACCACATGTCAATCAATGATTGTTAGACATCTTTAGAGGCCATATGCCAGTAAATACCAGTTCCTATAAGATCAACCTATGCTCCAAGGAGCTCGAGGTAGTATATGAGGTCCCCCCCCCCATTTTATCCTCACAACAACTAGTGCTATTTTTCTAGAAAAAAGAGGTGCTGGAAGTCACCACAAACACCTCCCTCGTTGTCTTAGTATGGTAATGGCGCCCACTTGAGAGGTGCCAGAACTGAGTTCTGGCGAGTTCCGGCTGAAATAAAAGCCTTGACAACAGCCCTATGAGATAGGTTAGACTGAGAGAGAGTGACTCGCTGTAGTTCATCCCATGAGCCTCATGGCACAGTGGAGATGTAAACTTGGGTCTCCTGAGTTCTAGTCCTAGTCCAACCTAGCGTTTCATAAACTTGGGTCTCCAGCTGTTTTAGGACTACAACTCTCATCATCCCTAGCTAGCAGCCGTCATGCATGATGGGAGTTGTAGTCCAACAACAGCTGGAGACCCAGATTTGAGAAACACTGCTCTAATCACCACACCATACTGGATCTTTCTCCATGCCCTTCATGTCCCATTTGTACACTTCCTGGAAACAGAATGTGGGAAACAGAAAGAGATGGAGATTTGGTTTGATCCACTAGTGCTCTTATGTTCTTGAGGCTCACGTTATAGAGGGAAGACCCTTAGCTCAGTGGGTAGAGCACGTATATTGCATGCAGAGGATTCCAGGTTCAATCCCCAGCACCTCTGGGTTGTGCTCAGAGAGGCTCCTGTCCAGAACCCTGGAGAGCTGCTAGCAATGAGTGCGTGTGGACCAATGGTCTGACTCTGCCTATGACAGGTTCCTATGGAAACACAGGCAGAACTTGGGAGATGGCTATTCCTATCGGGCTGAGCAGTTGTTGAAATTATTTCAAGCTTTCAGCTGCAGATATGATATGCGATAATACGCTTGCCCTTAAGTGAGGTGGGCTCATGGCCAAAGAGTTTCATTGAGAGAACTTCATGTACCGCAGGTCTTTGATTTGGTTTCCTCCTCCTGAGCACACCCCAGCATGCCAGTCTATTGTTTAAAAGAGAATGGCACTCTTGACAAAATGTTCCAATAATGTTCCGAGAAGAAGATAAAAAACCCACTGACACTGAAAAAAGAGTGTCAAACAAATGAAAGGCTCACTTCGACCCCAGTAATAGAGAAAACCAATCAGCATCTAATGCTGCAATAGGGAAACATCTCATGAAAGGCAAGGGACGATGACAGCAAAGACAGGGATTCAGGAATGGCTAATTGCCATAGATTCTGCAATGCTAAAAATACCGCACAGTTAGAAATAATACTCCCTAGAATATGCTGGCAGCAGAAGCAAAACTAATGGTAGAATCATCTTCAATTATAGGCTGGGGGGGGGGAATAGATCCTCAAAAAGGTAGAATTATTTAAGCCACCCTAAAATAATGATTTTGGAGAAATTTATTTTTGTGCCATTATTCTCATCAAAGAGAGCTTTGATTAGCCACTGGAGGGCTTTTTGGTGTGTTTTTTTGAGCTAGCAAATTCCAAAATAGCATTGTAATTTTGCACCATTTGTACCATACATTTAAAGCACATGACTTCCCCTCAAAGAAGCCTGAGAGCTTTGGTTTGCTAATGGTGCTTGGAGTTGGATGAATGGTGGACTATAAATGCCATATATAAATAAAATGACTACAAAGAGGAGCAAGGATTTCCTGCTCATCCTTAAATCTCTTGGTAATATTCTGCTTCACTGGTCTCCTTCTTCTATGAACCCCAAACACAACCGCCCCATCTCCCATTTATAGTATTCAACTCCTGGTTTCAGAGTAAATGTTTCAGGGCTCCCATTGAAATCAGCAGGACTTATAAGTGTGTAGCTTTGACCTAATCATGTCCACGTTGATCTCCTATGCATTAAAATACTTCGAGCAAGTGCTGATAAACCATTGCTGTATTATTATTATTATTATTATTATTATTATTATTATTATTATTATTAAAAAGAAACCTATGTAACCACATGAACCATGGATTCACTGGACCAGAAAAAAACTGCCAGAATTTAAAGAATGCAGCTACATTTTGGATTAACCTGATGAAAGCCATTCGAAAGGGCAAGTGGTGTGAGATATGATGCCTCACATTCAATGTGTATTTCATTTTCTTTTCTTTGGGGGGGGGGAATCAACAGCAGCAGTAATATGATGAAATTAGCCAATTTCTTCAAATCTTTTGAGGATTAGCACAGTGCTGTGACACATTGCAACATCATTGCAACAGCCTGTGAAACCCTCAGAAAAGGTAGTTGAAATTAAGCTATTGTGCATCATGATAACAGCTAGTGAAAACTGGATTAGCACACCGGAAGAACTGTCAATGTGTGACGAGTCACTATCAGGCCATCCTTCAGCAACTGCTGAGCTCCATGGGTGCCAATGTCTTCTGGGGACTGGGTCCACCCAGCTCAGCAGGCCCTGTTTTACTTTCTAAGCAGATGTCTGTAAACCACCAAGCATTTACCCATAATCCCCTGGATTGGGCACTGCAGGAAATTCACAATGGTAGCAGCCTTGAAGCTGCATGTTGCAAATCGGAGCTGTGGCTGAGGTGGAATTTACATGAAATTTATTATCGGTGAGGCTGGCATCACATATGCAAGGATGCAAGCTGACCACAAAACTAGTAAGAATCATTAAGAAGGAACCTAATGGCTGAATGTTAAAGTGAAAAACAATTCCAGATTAGGGATAAGGAGGGTTCTAAAAATGTGCAGTGAAAAATGGGTTGGGTAAGTTTTCCCAAGGACTGTGGTTGGATGAGGGATGTTGAGGTCCTGTGATGGCAGATGGTGGTTGAGTAAAGGATGAACAGCTAAGATGACGTATATTTGACTAAATAATAATAATAATAAATAATAATTTATTATGTATACCCTGCCCATCTGGCTGAATTTCCCCAGGCACTCTGGGCAGCTCCCAACAGAATATTAAGAACACGATAAAACATCAAATATTAAAAAAACTTCCCTAAACAGGGCTGCCTTCAGATGCCTTCTATAAGTCAGATACTTGTTTATTTCCTTGACATCTGACTGGACAGCGTTCCACAGGGCGCCACTACCAAGAACGCCCTCTGCCTGGTTCCCTGTAACCTCACTTCTCGCAGTGAGGGAACTGCCAGAAGGCCATCGGAGCTGGACCTCAGTGTCCGGGCTGAACAATGGGTTTGGAGATGCGCCTTCAGGTATACTGGGCGGAGGCTATTTAGGGCTTTAAAGGTCAGCACCAACACTTTGAATTGTGCTCGGAAACATACTGTGAGCCAAGGTAGGTCTTTATGCCCAGTGTGATATGGTCTCAGTGGTCACTCCCAGACACCAGTCTAGCTGCCACATTCTGGATTAATTGCAGTTTTCGGGTCACCTTCAAAAGTAGCCGCACGTAGAGTGCATTGCAATAGTCCACGTGAGAGAAAACTGGTGTGTGTCCTGATGTAAATGCTCTCACAATTTGAACTCTGTCCTGTAATGCATTAGTGAATAAAGGCTGACTGAGAATTTGTGATTGAGCATCTATATTTGAACTCTCAAGGGGAATTTCCCCCACATGGTGCTGCTCACCTGCTGCCATTACTGCTGCTTCCTAATAGTAAGCTCATGGTGAGGGGAGGAATGGGTGTCAGGGGGTCTCATTAGGTAACAGTTTGCCAAGGGAACCCCTTGAAGGTGGAACTGGCTCTGTTTGTGATAATTTCACCATGTAGAAGTATGAACTGGCCAAACAAACTGGTAAAGTCTATGGTGCATTGTGAACATAAAGCCATGATGATGATGATGATGATTAAATTGAAATACTTTATTGTCACTTGTACAACTTGTATACAGTGAGATTACATGAGCACCCCCCACACAGCTCTCTTAGTCTTAATTCCCCTCGTTTACTGATGCATACCCACCAAACCCGAAAGTCAGTTGCCCTGTTGTTATCTTTTCATTCAGCAGCCTAACAGCCCATGGATAGAAGCTGTTCTTTACCCTGTTGGTGCAACTAATCATGCTTCTATATCTTCTGCCTGAGGGCAGGAGATCAAGAAAGTGCTGGCCAGGGTGTGAATCATCCCTGAGAATTTTCCTCACTCTCCTGAGGCACAGGACAGCCCATAATATCTTGTGCTGTATTCACCACCCTGTCTAGGCACTTCCTATCAGTTGATGTCAAACCAGTGTACCACACAGTGATGCAGTATGAAAGGACACTTCCTATTGTTGACTGGTAGAAGGAGATCATCAAATGTTGATGGATATTGTTCTTCTGCAATACTCTGAGGAGATGGAGTCTCTATTTTGTATTGCTGTGACCCACCCTGGGACCTTATGGTGAAAAACAGGTAACAAAATACAGTGGTACCTTGGTTTAAGAACAATCCTGTTCATGAACGATTCAGTTTATGAATTATGATGATGATGATTATAAGTGGTACTTTGGATTACGAACTGAATCCATTCCGGAAGTCCGTTCTTAAACTGAAACTGTTCTTAAACCGAGGTGCGCTTTCCCTAATGAGGCCTCCGGCCGCTGGTGCCCTTCCACCATTCGGATTCCATTCTTAGACTGAGGTAAACTTCTCAAACCAGGACACTACTTCCAGTTTTGCAGAGTTCGTAAATTGACTCATTCGTAAACAGGACTGTTCTTAAACCGAGGTACCACTGTCTTTTGTTACCTGCTTTTCACCATAAGGTCCCAGGGTGTGCCACAGCAATTCAAAATACAATATCAGAAAGGGTTTAAAACAAATTGCAGTCACAAAAATGGGGCAGGTCCATAGGCACGTCTATCTGTCTATCTCTCTACGGTGTCAAAGGTCGGGGGGGAATGCATCTTCAGCACATGACATAGTGAAGATGCAGTGGCGTAGCGTGGGGGGTACAGGGGGGGCCGGCCGCACCGGGCACAACATCTGGGGGTTAGGGTTAGGGGGCGCAAATCCACGGGTTAGGGGGCGCAAATTACTTGCCTTGCCTCGGGTGCTGACAACCCACGCTACGCCACTGTGAAGATGGCAGATGCAGCTTTGTTGGGAAGGAATCCCACAACTTAAGAGCTGACACTGAAAATGCCCTCTCCCAGGACACCTTCCAAATTTCTGAGAGTGGGGAGCTACCAAGTGGCGAGCTACCATCTGTTCAACATAGCACCTGAGAGGGTCTGTAGGGAATGAACATCTCTCAGGCATCCAGGGCCCCCCAATATTTAGAGTTTTAAACATGAATGTAACCACTGGAAACAGGGCCCAGAACTGAACTGGTGACCATTGCAGCTTATTGCAATGCAGGTCCTTCTTTGCTGAAGTACCATTAAGTCTATTCTGAGCCTTATTTCAAGGTGAAACCCCTTTTTTTCTTATTAGCTGGGTTTCTATTTCCGTCTGGCTTGAGCTCCCGTTGCTTGAATCCAAGCGCCTTCTATCTATCCTCCACATACGTATGCTGTTGCCAGAAAAAAGCTAAAATTCACAGAGCTGTCAAGACACCCATTAAAACAGGGAGATGCCAATAATCTGGCAGCAGCATTCGAGAATTAAATCCCTGAGGAATTTGGTCTCCTAATGAGAAGCAAGGGAGGAAAAGAGTGTGAAGACCGAGCTGCTTGGAAACGTGGAATAAAGCAAAAATATTATAAAGGGGGAAAGAAAGAGGAACCCTAGCCCCTCGGGGAGCTACAATTCCCAGAGTGGTTTAACAAGCCACCCCTCTTCACAGGTAGCTCTGGGAATTGTAGTTCTGTGAAGGGTATAAGGGCCTCCTAACAACTCTCAGCACCCTTAACAATTGACAGCTCCCAGAATTCTTTGGGGGAAGCCATGGCCTTTAAAGTGGAATTCAAGTGCTTTAAATATATGGTGTGAATGGGGCCCTAGAAAGACAGAGTCCCAGGGGAGGGGCAGAGAGTACTATTTTCCTTCTTGGCAATGGGAAATATAGCACACAAGCTTATAGAATATGGAACAAAGGTCCATTCTCTTTAAGGTAGAGGGACTCTCAGAGACTAAGGAAGGAAGCTATGAGCCTCCAGAGATCACTGATGTGTCCTAGTCTAGTGTCTGACCCAGGGACCTGTGAGGGGACATACGCAAGTCTCTCTGGATAAATTTCAGAACTTTGCAATGATAGAATATCCACTCTCAGCCATTATAATATGATGCCCTCAGGAGTCTGCACAGTTATATCCTAATCAGACAGGAGACACTTAGCCATGCAGAGCTGATTTAGGGGCTTCCAAAATATAAGGATTAGGAAAGGCAGGAGAAGAAATATGCTTAGCTAACAGGCTGTGTGGTGTTGGACAAAAGGTATTCCTAACCAGCAAATCCTCAAGATCAGACCGCTTGCATTTTAGGAACATGATAGACAGAACTTAATTAACTATATCCATGAGTCACAGAACAAAGGCAATGGATACATTTTTATTTGATTTTTTTTTAAGCGTAGACCTTATCTTTTGCTGCTTTATACCCAGTTCTAATTAAATGTGGATCTGTAATTTATTTATTTTTAAATACACCTGGAAAATCAGTGTGGTTTCTGGGTAATTAATCGACGTACTAAGGTCAATGTGTTTGAGCAGCAGCGGTTGTATTATTATGCAGATCTCTGTGATATATTTCTACTACAGTTCATGGAAATGCAAGCCTGGCATATATCAAAAAGCCCCCATCAAGCCACAACAGCTTAGATGGCTTTAAAAATGGTTGTACAAAATCACAAGCCATTCCCCACCCCCCCAGTTCTCCCTCATGTGGTGATAAACTGTCTCGGACCCTACTGTCAGCAAGTGAGGCCTTGGTGGTAGTGCTGCCGCTGGGGCCTTGCCGCTAGAGGGTTTGCAAGGCCTTCTTCAGTCTTTTGATTCTATAGTCAACATTGCCAACATCATGGGCTTGTTCACACATTGTGCACCACCCAGGTACCATCCATCTCCACACAGATATAAGTGTTTGTGTGAAAGGGTGTACACTTGTCATACAGTTCAACTATTTGTGTGCACAGGTACGGAGATCATATTCTCATAGAATATACAGTGGTATCTTCAGTTGCGGATGGGATCTGTTCCGGAGGTCCGGTCGGATCCTGAGGTTTCCGCAACCTGAGGACCGCTTCTGCGCATGTTCAGACCGCTTCTCTGCAGACGCGCGAACCAAGACCTGGTAAAATACTTCCGGGTTTGCCACGCACGCATCCCAAAGTTTATGTAACCAGAGGGTTACGTAAACGGAGGTACGACTGTAATATGTAAACAGCCATTGTATCACAACAACATGGACTAGGTATACCTGTGTGTATTGTCCCCCTGTCCCACCTAAAATTAGTTTTTAACCATGCTGAAATAGGCACCCAAACCCCCATTCTGTACTTGTCCTGTCCTCAGAGGGTTCACACAGAGTGGTTTATTTCCTTCAGTTCCGATTTTTCAACTCAGTTTGGAGGTAATCAAGAGAGAATCTAGGGGGAGAGACACATTTTTGTGCTGCTGGACTTTAGAAAAGGATGCACTCAGCACTCATAGGGCATCCTTCATCCCATCAGCATTTGATATCCCTTCAGTAATAATAAACACATTTACTGCTGTGTTGAACAGCTTTTTGCTGAGATAGTCAAACACGACTTTTACAGATGGGCTGACATCCAGGTTTCATTTTTGAAACCTAACATCCCTCCCAAACACTCCCTCCCTTGCGCTTATTCGTCCTTAGGAGCAAAGCATACATGATTTGGAGCTCTATCATCTGCAACTCTGCTCCACTGTTGTTGTTTAATGAAAAAGCATCCAACAGACAGACTGCCATTTTGAGCAGAAGACCAGCCAATGGGAAGGAGATGCTCAAACCTCTTTCCTTACGCCATCTTCACCCTCAGAGTCACCTGCAGTTAGGAACGGGGGAGAGATTATTTCCAGTTTCCATTTAAAGGTGAATCTACATGATTTCTGCTTTACGTAACAGCATGTGAACCAAAAGACAACCATCCTTTGAAATTTGCACTTTTCTGAATTTTGCAAATGCAGTTTTTCAGTCAAGTAATTTGTACAACAATGCAATTACCAGGATAAAGTGTGCATAAAAATGCATAGATTGCTGAAAATAACAGACATGAACGCATTATGTCAAGGGAAATTGCTTTGCAAAAATATGTCTATATTTTGGAAGATTGCAGTCAAACACATGTCTAATAGGAGAAATTCGCACTAAAATGCTGGTGAATTTTCATGGGACTACACACACACACACACAGATGTGGAGATCTAAATTTAAGGTTGGAAAAGAGAGAGAAACCAAAATGGACAGTTACTTTTCTTCCAATGGGAGAAAATGTACAGGTGCCAGTATCTTTTCCTCCGCTATGAAGAGAAAACTGCCTTTAGTCCTCTACTAAGGAGTGCAGGTGTCTGCGACTCGATTTTGTCCTTAAGACCATGAGAAATCTACCAAGATCTGGGAAAGCAAAGTACATTATATGCAGTTGTGTCAAAAGGAATGGTGTTAGAATGAGAGAAGGAACATTAAAATGTTCTATTGGCACATATGCAAACAGATATGAAACATTTATTTCATTATAAATGCATCAAGGTGATTGTGACAAGTTTGTGTACATACTGATGGTTGTGGAGGTATATTTATTTTTGTATCTTTATTTTGGTCTTGTTTTTTTGTTTCAACTTTGCATAACCTTGGATACAACGGGGCGGGGGGGGGGGGTTAAAAAGGAAATCTACGCACAAATTTACAGTGTGACCTAAACTCATATGCATGGAACAATAAGTACGCTTTCTTTCTTTCTTTGGATTATCTGTCAGTTCTTTCTCAAAGCATGTCATACAAGTGGAATCCCTGGCACACCCACTTCCTTATCCTCTCTCTGTGCTCCATGCAAGCCTGCAAACTCATGTATTGTTCTAGGAACTATAGTAGCAAGAAAAGGGAGATTTCCCAACTTCACAGAGGTTTACCTTCTCCGAGGATCAATTTCTTATTGTGTGCAGAGGTACTGAGTCACAGACACATATTTTCTCCCGTCAGGACATCCTGAGGGCGCCCGATTCAGCACTGCCATACAGTTCTTAATAATAGTTCTGCATCATGGTCTTGCATGACACATTTGCTGTAGTAACAACCCCTGGAAACCCCACTGACCTTCCTCTGGCTTCCTGAAGCATTTCCCATGTGTTCTGTTGTGTAACCTTTATGATAAGCACCTAACGTTAGAATTTTGAAGCCCCCGCCCTGTTGCATTTGAACAAACTTGCTTAAAAAGAAACCTGATGCAGATGGGTCATCCTAAAGAACCACAATAGCTGGTATAGCAGGATGTAGGGGAGGGGAGGGAGGTGCTGTAACGAAATGTGTATGTTTTGACTTGGAGTCTCATATTTGGGCACGGGTGGCGCTGTGGGTTAAACCACAGAGCCTAGGACTTGCTGATCAGAAGGTCGGCGGTTCGAAGCCCCGCGACGGGATGAGCTCCTGTTGCTCAGTCCCTGCTCCTGCCAACCTAGCAGTTCGAAAGCACGTCAAAGTGAAGTAGATAAATAGGTACCGCTCCGGTGGGAAGGTAAATGGCGTTTCCATGTGCTGCTCTGGTTTGCCAGAAGTGGCTTAGTCATGCTGGCCACATGACCCAGAAGCTGTACGCTGGCTCCCTAGGCCAATAAAGCGAGATGAGCGCCGCAACCCCAGAGTCGGTCACAACTGGACCTAATGGTCAGGGGTCCCTTTACCTTTATTTGGAAACCTCTCTATTATGGGGAATCAGAAAGTCACATCTTTGCAAACATTTTGGCCAGTACTTTTTCCATACAGGACCACCAGTACCGCCAATGGCGCCTACAAGAAGACTCAGTAAATATATCCTCAATGTTCCACGATGCATGGAAGACAGTTTGATCTTCTATGGAATGCCCAACAGGGTGACTGAGAAAGTCAGGAGACCCTCTGACCTGGCCTTCAGGGTTGCACAGCAACATTAGAAAACCTGAGGTCCTACAATATTGCTGCCCCCCCCCAAGAAAAAACCTCCCATCAGCCCCAGACAGAATGTCAGTGGTCAGGGATGATGGGATTTCAAGTCCAGAAATATCTGGAAGACCAGGTTCTGCACTTCCGCAGAAAGGTGAGTCTGAGGCTGCATTCACATGGCCGTTTATTCAATTTTCATGACTTTTCTCTAACTGTTAAGCTCTGCATTCTGTTTGCTCTTTTGCATGACGTACAAGTCAATTCCAGGACTTTACTGAAATATAGTGCGAGTTTAGTGCTCAATCCGTCTTACGCGCTTTCAGGGGGAAACAAATCTGTTTGCAAATAAGGTGGAACTGCTAAGCATGGGCTATATTCCACTTTAGTTCCAGAAGTGGCTTTTAGATTGTGCAAAAGCTCAAATACAATGTGGCAGTTAACAGCTAGGGAAGTGAGGTGAAAAGGGAATAAACTGTCATGTGGATGCAGCTTTAGTTGGAATGGGAAATCTGGGGGGGTGGGGTGTGTCTTGTGAAGAACACTCAGTATTTTAGCAATATTGATACTACAAGATTTGTGCCTCTTCTTTCCTCCTAGGAGCTGTGGGCAGCCTACAAAGTTCTTCTCTCCTGCTATTCCCACAAGAATCCTGTAAGGTAGGCAAGAGTGAGAGAAGGCAACTCCCACAAGGTCAGTCCAGGGGGGGGAGCAGGGATTCGAACACGGACCTCAGTCATAGTCAGGCACCATTTCCCACTGGCTCTTCCACAGTGTGAAAAATAATGTTTGCACAATTTATTCTATTGAAGAATTTGTCCATCTCAAGTATATACTAATAGGCCCTCTAGAACACAAAGACACACACCACTGGCCTATCGCAAGACACTCCATTTTGCTAAATGTACGTATTTTACATTATTACTTGGGCTTCACAAGTGCCATGCTTTTCCTTTCTATTGTGTTTGTTTAAGCTTTTCATTTTCATAGATAGAGTAAATGGCCTTGGGCAAAGCAGCTTTTAAATAATGTCTGAGTCTTTTACTCTCCATTGAGTAAAACCTGAAAATACTTGTTGGAATGCGATCTCTTCCACAGCACAAAAATAGACTTGGATTTGTAACTCATTATGTGTTTAACTCCTAGTTGCTATCAAAATCTACCTGAGAGCTGGGTGTTCCCATGTCAGTGAGGCAAAAAAAACAAAACACACACAGCGTGAATCATCTCAGCAGTGCATTTCATTTACTTAAACCTTGAATATTTTCACTGACAAGAAAAAGCTGCCAACAAATTTCAACCGCTTACACTCCCAGATAAGTCACCCCCCATGAAACTATTACCAGGCAATTTTTAACAATTAACTCCATGTCTCAGAGATAGTTTCCATGGAGAATCTTTGCTGATGGCTTCCATCAGTTAAGAATCCTCATCATTACGGAGCCACTTAATCAAATATATTTGCTAATGTGAAATTGCAGAATTGGCACTTTTGCAGGTGCCACGTAATACCCATTCCACATTTGTAAGAAATCAGTCATTTAGTCTGGCAACTATCAATCAATCACCCACGCTTTGGAAGTTCCTGGTTATCAATGATGTCAAGCAGGGGCTTTCATTATACTCTTTTCAAAACCTGCTTAAAGCACTTTTGTGTAGGCAAGTCCACCCATATATGTCGAGCACTGACATGTGTTTTAATCTGCCTTTTTGCTTGTCGTTAGAATCATTGAATCATATAGTTGGAAGGGACACCAAGAGTCATCTAGTCCAACCCCCTCCAATGCAGAAATTTCAACTAAAACATCCAAGACAGGTGACCATCCAAATTTGGCTTAAAAACCTCCAATGAAGGAGAGTCTACCACCTTCCGGTGAAGTCTGCTCCCCTGTCAAAAAGTTCTTACAAGGGTCTCAAATTTCAATGGGGCCCTGTGTTATGCCTTACTGAAATCAAGATATACTATGTCCACAGCATTCACTGATGCACCAAGTTTATAACTCCATCAAAAAAAGAAATGTGATTCATCTGGCATGATTTGTTTTTCAATTTGATATTAATTTATATACACACACAAAAATTGAAATAAATAGAGGGCTTTCTTACTGTTCATTTCATTGTTTTTTCTTTTCTTTTAGTAGGCCACTTTGAGGTTTATTTGTTGCTTGTTTTCAATCAAGCGGTATAAAAATTTTGCGGAATAAAACAAATTGTGAATTTGACTGTTGCTGCAGTGACTAAAATTCCTTCCAAACCCCATTAAACAGTGACAGACAGTGTCCACAGCAGAGATGTGTTACACTGAGGGAGGGTGGTAGTGGATCCTTTTAACTGGAGATGCCTGGGAATTTCTTCATGCAACACAAAGCTTTCTCAGATCAGCTACAGTCCCTCTTCATTTTGTTGCTGGGGATCCAGAATCAGATCAGTTTGCTGGGGTATACTCTCTCTTTCTCTTTACCTTTTCTGTATTGGGTTTTTGATCATTGGTCCTCTCACTTGCTTTGTCCAACCAGGCTGTTACCCATGGTTGCTTGGTGCTGTAAGTTATGCAGTCCCATAGAACTGGTCATTCCTTGCTCATGTAAGTTTCATGAACAAAGAAGAACATCCTTGTGATGCATTAAGGAGGGTGTTTCCTTCTTCTTGTGTCATAACGTTAGAACTTCTGCTAGGCAGCAAGATAGGCCAACTGATGGCCTGAATTGGAAAGAGTCTTTGTCCCATCTTTCTAATTCATATGTGCCTCTTGCTTTGGATAGGCAGAGCTACCTCCTCTGCTGAAATGAAAGGGAAAGACCTTGTGGCAATGGAAAATCCACGGAGCCATCAGAAATGCTACAGGGGGGCACTTATATGTGGAATGTCTGCAGGGTGTTCTCTGTGTTTTACTGAGCTGCTCATTCTCTCTCTGAACTCTTCTCCATGACTCACATTTCACAGAAGGCAATTGGCAAACGCCTCATTGTTGTGGTTTATTTGCCGCACAAACAGTGCGGCAAAATGCACACACACACACACACACACACATCTGAAAATATCGCTTTCTGTCATGCACAAGCACAGCCTTCAATTTCTTCTGCCTACGTGCCTCCTTCCTCTCTTCGCAGTTTGCAAAAGAGCGCAGACAGACAATGCTGGGTATGTGTGCAATGTCACCCACTTATCCCTGCCAACGTAAGCACATAATGCAGAGTGCATCAGGCCAACTGAAGGGCAATCATCATTTGGATACTTGTTGGAACAGGAGATGTGGCTTAGCTTGTTTTTCAGGGACTTAATCCTGATTTGATTTTATTCTTTGGTAGATTTACAAAACAGAAAAAAAACACACGCCGATAAAATTTTTTTAGAAAGGGGCAAGATTAGACATGGACAACCAAAGGGTTTCTTTTTAAAAAAATTGAGACTCCTTGCGCTCGACTCCGCTTACCCTTTTTTCCCTGCCCAGGACAACTCTGCCCGCTGCCTGCACCTCAGAGCCAGTGTCAGGGGCGTATGAACTGGGGGGAGGAGGGAGCGGGCCGCCCCGGGTGCCACTTGGGGAGGTGACAAGAAGGCCCCTGCCTCCCCTCAGCTGTAGAGTAGCCAAGGCCGCTCGCAGTCTGTATGGGCGCCGCTCGCACGGCATCTGTACGGGCTGCCGCTCTTGTGCACTGTCCATACAGGTGTCCGTTCGGGATGCCGCACAAGCCGCGCAAGCAGCAGCCCGTACGGAGTGCACATTTGTGGCATCCTGTACAGACTATGCATGCGCAGCATCCCATATGGAATGCGCATGTACAGCAGCCCGTATGGTCACTGCGCATGCACACTCCGTACGGGATGCCATGCATGCGCAGTCTGTAAAGATGTCGCACGTGTGTCACCAGGCAGTTTGCTCTGCCCCTCAGCGTCCCACCAGGGTGCCAGAAAGGCTTCCTCTGCCACTGGCCGGTGTGCCATGTTGGGCTGGGCCTTGGTGGTAGCAGCCTCTGCTTCTCCTCACCCACTCGCCAGTAGCTGCTATGAGCTGCCCAAGGAAGGTGATGGGCCATGCAGAGGCAACTGGATGCTCTCTCGCAGCCACCACTGCTGCTGCTGCTGCCCCTCAGAACAAGCGTCAGCTCATCCTTTTCTTCAAGCTCGGGGATGGTATCGGTGGGGGAAATAGGGATCGGCAATGGAGAAAGCTGCTCTGGTGCCAGGGGCACTGTGCCCAGGGGCAGGGCTAGCCACCCATAGGGGCGGGGTGCACTGCGGGGCCTCTGGAGTCCGCCTGCCTCCTCCCACTCGGCTGCCCTACAGCTGGGGGGGAGGCAGCAGCCAGCTTGGGCAGTGCGGAGCCTGCATGCATCCAAGCCACTGCGTCTCTCCCAGGAGAGACGTGTGGCTAGGGTGTGCTGCAGGCCCTGCAGTGAGTGCCATCCAGAATTTTGTCACCCCCCCCCTCAGTGATGACACCCGGGGCAGACCACACCCACCGCACCCCCCTTCCTCCGCCCCTGTCTGAGATCAAATCAGAAGCTGTGATGGCTTTTTTAAACATTCCAAAATTGTCCCTGGAAAATAGAGATGCTTGGGGGGTATGAGATTGGTGAATTCTTATTTATTATGGGGAAAGAAAGCAGCGGTTTCTGTAATAAAACTTGTTTCAAGTTTTACTTTTTCTATAGTAGATAATAGTATCCCTGCCAGAAAGTATTGTTATAACACCACAAGCAATATCTTTTCATGCCATATGCATATGTGCTCCCATGGCCACTGTTTATCAAGGAGACTTTGGGGTCTTCCTGGCTATCTTATTGATGCTGTTGGCCCCGTGTGTGTGTGGCAGCTGTAAGGAAGGCAAATTCCATGCTAGGGATCATTAGGAGAGCAATTGAAAACAAAATTGCCAATGTAATTAAACAAATCTATGGTGCGACTGCATTTCGAATACTGGGTGCAGTTCTGGTTTCCTCTCCTCAGAAAAGATATTGTAGAGCTGGAAAAGGCTCAGAAATGATCAAGCTTTCAGCATTTGGGACTTTTTAGTTTCGAGAAAAGGGCTCTTTCGAGAAAAGGGCTCATTCGAGAAGTAAAAGTGACATGACAGAACTTTATAAAATTATGCATGGCATGGAGAAAGGGGTTTCTCTTTTCCTCTCTCATGACACTAGAAATCGTGGGCCAAAACACAGAGGCCTGGCAGGTCTGCTTTTAGACCAGTAGGCCAGAGGTTCCTCACCACTGGAGTCCAGCCAAAGGGTTAAATCTCTGAGTTAAATGTAGATATATTCTGTCTGCAGTGTGCACACATGTGGAATTCTGTCCCCGCAAAGGTGCATCTGGTTTCTTCACTATGCAGCAGCTAGACTGGTGACAGGGAGTGGCTGCTGAGACCATATAACACCAATCGTGAAAGACCTACATTGACTCCCAGTACATTTCCGAGCACAATTCAAAGTGTTGGTGCTGACCTTTAAAGCCCTAAATGGCTTTGACCCAGCATACCTGAAGGAGTGTCTCCACCCCCATTGTCCAGCCCGGACACTAAGGTCTAGCTCTGAGGGCCTTCTGGTGGTTCCCTCCCTGCGAGCAGTGAGGTTACAGGGAACCAGACAGGGGGCCTTCTCAGTAGTGGCACCTGCCATGTGGAACACCCTCCCACCAGATGTCAAGGAAATAAACAACTATCCAACTTTTAGAAGACATCTCAAGGCAGCCCTGTTTAGGGAAGTTTTTAATGTCTGATGTTTCATTGTGTTTTTAATATTCTGTTGCGAGCCACCCAGAGTGGCTGGGGAAACCAAACTAGATGGGCAGTATACTGTATATACAAACAAACAAACAAACAAACAAACAATTATACCATGCACAGTTGCCTTGGACCTGAGATGTGTGTTTTCAGGGCCCACCCTATTCCTGTGACTGCAATCTGTTTCAACTGTTATTGATTCTGAATTTTAAATTGTTGTAACCCATTCTGGGACCTGCTGGTGAAAGGCTGGTGAAAGGCTAGTAATAAATTCAATTAATTAAAAATAGACATACGTGGACATTAAGACACCATGTAGGAAGCTAGCATCCTTTCCTTTGAACTGTTAAGTCTGAGGATGAGATCTGGCAATAAGACAAAGATGTCCTTCTGCAATGTCTTCAGCCAAACCTACCTCACATGGATTAAATGAGGAAGGTGAGAACCATGCATGGCTCTGTGAGCTCCTTGGAGGAAAAGGTGGAATAGAAGTGAAATAAATAAAGAGAGCTGATTCTTAGAAATTCAGCAGCAGAGGTTAATGCAGAGCTTAATTGGAAAGTTGGAGAGCTTCTTCACTTATACAGGTCGCATAATTCACTGGGCTGTTTGAGTCTCCTCCCCTGGTTCCATCTGCTTATTGCTTTGCTCAGTGGCTGCCAACGAATTCTCAATGACCTTTTCCAGCTTCCTGGACAACAATGATCTGCCATTTGGAGACGTTTGCCGGCCTCTGTAGTTAAACTCCCAAGGATGGTTTGGTCCAGATGTTAAAATCTGAGTCACAGCATATTAAGCCTCTTATAGCCCTTATCTGAAATGGCCAATTTCAGTGCGAAACACAAACTAATAAGGGGGGTGGGGGTGGGGAGGTCTCTTTCCCATCCAATGCAAACTTTAATAGGCTCTTGGTTCGAGTTGAATAACCTGCCTTTAAAATTGCCGGCATGAACAACCATAATTTACTTACAAGGTGGACAAAATATTCAGAGACTTCCCTTAGCCAGCCAGAGATAGAGTGATGACCACCAATTAATTATAGCACTTCTAATAAAGAATGGATCCCATTTCTCTCATGAAATTATGTCAAGAAGGGTGCAACTTTAAACATTTGTTAGGGAGTTTTAAAAATCACAGGGGGTTTCCCCTCCCCCAAGGTTGTAGCCAAGTGCCTCAGGTGTTTAACAGGCAGCAGGAATGCACAGAAGTAAACATCACTGAATTCAATAGCCTAGTTTGGACTGGCAGAAGTTTTAGGAAGGTGCAATTTAGGGCTTAGTAATATATTAGGAGGGTGCAATTTAGGGCTTTGTAGTTTATTTGCCTTCTTAGTGACTGTTCCATTATTTGCCAATCTAATATTTGTTCCCCATATATAAATTGCTCTCTTATATTTCATTTGTGCATTTTTTAAAAATCTTATTTAAAAAATGAATTAAATAACAAGGAAGGAGATTCTGCCTGGACACTGAGGTCCAGCACCGAGGACCTTCTGGCGGTTCCCTCACTGCGATAAGCAAAGCTACAGGGAACCAGGCAGAGGGTCTTCTCAGTAGTGGCGCCTGCCCTGTGGAACGCCCTCCCACCAGATGTCAAAGAGATAAACAACTACCTGACATTTAGAAGACAACTGAAGGCAGCCCTGTTTAGGGAAGTTTTCAATGACTTTCAAAGTATTTTTAATCTTTTGTTGAAAGCCGCCCAGAGTAGCTGGGGAAACCCAGCCAGATGGGCAGGGTACAAATAATAAATTATTACAGTAGTACCTCGGGTTACAGACGCTTCAGGTTACAGACTCCACTAACCCAGAAATAGTACCTCGGGTTAAGAACTTTGCTTCAAGATGAGAACAGAAATCGTGCGGCGGCGGGGGGAGGCCCTATTGGCTAAAGTGGTACCTCAGGTTAAGAACATTTTCAGGTTAAGAATGGACCTCCAGAATGAATTAAGTTCTTAACCTGAGGTACCACTGTATTATTATTATTATTATGACTAAACATTAGGAAGAAGTTTCTGACAGGAAGAGCTGTTCAACAGCAAAACAGATTACCTTGGACTCTCCTTCAGTGGAGGTTTTTGAAAAGAGGTTCTCTACAATTCTATGGTTCTAGACATCAGTTATTGCATATATTAGTTATATCCTTTTTGAAGTGAAATGCTTGAACAATATGACATTGCTCCTTATATAGGGAGATTGCATGACTGCAAAGTGTGACCATTGTTTCTTGCGATCTGAGCCCTATGCTTCCACTGAGCACAATGCTTCATAGAACCTTATTGGCTCTTTTAGCTGCTGTGTCACATTTGCCTGATGAATACTGACAGTGCAGGCTCAATTGTGGGACATCAACTCAGATTATGCTTTATTCTTAATTACAGATAAAGAGTTTCAGGGTAAGGGTGCCCTGCTTTTAACAGCAATGACATAAAGCCCTGTTTAGGTGCCAAAAATATTATCATTCTGAGCAGTGAAAATTTCATATTATGTGCCCAGGGCCTGCCCAAGGTTTTTTTGGCACCTGATGTGAATGACAAAATGATGCCCCTATCCCTGCCAGGAAGAAAGGATGGGTGAAGATCTATACCAGGAATAAGGAGAAAATAAAGATCCACATCAGGATCTGCTGCCCCTGTAGATCCTGCCACCTGAGGCGGTCACCTCACCTTACCTCCTGGGTGGGCCAGCCCTGAACTGGGTATGGTCCAAGTAGGGATGGGGAAGACATTTGATTCAGTTCACATTCAAAGGCAAAGCAACCTACTGTATTATTTGCTCTATAAGACTCACTTTTTCCCTCCTAAAAAGTAAGGGAAAATGTGTGTGCATCTTATGGAGTGAATGCAGGCTGAGCAGCTATCCCAGAAGCCAGAACAGCAAGAGGGATTGCTGCTTTCACTGCGCAGCGATCCCTCTTGCTGTTCTGGCTTCTGAGATTCAGAATATTTTTCTTCTTCTTTTCCTCCTCCAAAAACTAGGTGTGTCTTGTGGTCTGGTGCGTCTTATAGAGCGAAAAATACGGTAATTTGTGCTATCCAAAACAGTACGTGAACTGAAACACAGCCGTCCTTGGGAATTCTCACTTCTCTGAGTTCTTCAATGCAGTTCTCCAGCCAAGTAACATGTACAAGTGTGCATGAGAGCCAGTGTGGTGTGGTGGTTAAGAGCAGTAGACTCATAATCTGGGGAACCGGGTTCGCTTCCCCGCTCCTCCACATGCAGCTGCTGGGTGACCTTGGGCTAGCCACACTTCTCTCAAGTCCCTCAGCCCCACCCACCTCACAAATCCAAACTCTTCTTCTCCTCTTCATATACTAAGGTAGGGGGTGTGCATGTAAGTGCACATATCACTGAAGGGATATAATATATGCACGGTATCAGGAGAAATTGCTTTGCAGAAATGTGTCCATGAGGCAAAATTGCATACAAAAATGTGCACCTAAAGAGAAGTTTGCTCTAAAATGCAGATGAGTTTTCATGAGGACTTTTTTTTTAAAATGCAAACTGATGTAGACATGTGGAGAATGAAATTTAAGAGTGGAAAAAAATGAGAAATGGGGAGAAACTGAAACTGACAGATGCCTCCATTCATAGTCCCAGGATATGAAGGCACTTGAGGCCACAACATTGGTAAAGCTAAACAGTCCAAATCTGGTCAAGGCCTGAATTGGTCATCACTGTGGGGACCTTTTTGCATGCCTCCCATGGTTTCCATAATGGCATCAGTGCAAGAAAGCAAATCATTTGCAAACTTCCTAAACGTCACAGTAGGCAAGTATGCATCCAAGGAAAATCGTCTCCCTTGTCCTCGCTTACGTCCTGTGATCCATCATTCCCTTCTCCCCCTACCAATGTCCTCTAATTCAGTTATTACAGGGCTCAGCATGTCCATGAGGTCATAAAGATTCTCCAGAGAATGCATTCTGAATTTCAAAATTCTTTTCAAAAGGAAACATATGCGGCAGAGATCAACGTACACATTAAACACAAGGTCATGTCTCCGGGCCCCTGCTTCGTATGCACTGTAACAATTCTGGCATGCTTTGCATTCCTGTCTACTCAGCCCTTCCATTCAAGGCCCACATGCACGCACAAAGGCAGAATTCCTCCCCCCTCTGTTGTTTCTGCAGTGATGTCCATAAATAATCTCTTAACAAATAATGACCGGATGCAATCTTGTCCTTATATCACCAAGGTTTATAGGCCAAGGTGGCTCTCCTTCCGTTGTTGCCATCGTCAGAAACCACCAAAACAAATTCCATAGCAGAACGGAGACAAGTTGTTTTCATCGGGCCTGCAACCATATTAATAAATATTGTTGTAGCTGCAGTTGTATTGAACCATACTGCTTTTGTATTGGAGGCAGTATGTCTCTGAACAGCAGGCACTGGGAACAAGAGGTACAGAGGCTGCAGAAGGACTCAGGTTTTTCTTTCAGGTTTCCCATTGGCATCTGGTTCACCAATGTAAGAACAGGATCCTGGCTCTTACTTTCAAATAGAGTTACAATTCTCATAGTGATCTAATCGCTCTTCCCAGGGAATTCTGGGAATTGTAGCTCTCTGAGGGGAATAGGGATCTCCTAACAACTCTCAGCACTCTTAATAAACAACATCTCCCAGGATTCTTTGTGGGAAGCCATGACTGTTTAAAGTGGTATGATACTGCTTTAAATATATATCCTGTATACCTGAAGGAGTGTCTCCACCCCTATCGTTCAGCCCGGACACTGAGATCCAGCGCCGAGAGCCTTCTGGCGGTTCCCTCATTGCGAGAAGTGAGGCTACAGGGAACCAGACAGAGGGCCTTCTCGGTACTGGCGCCCGCCCTGTGGAACGCCCTCCCATCAGATGTCAAAGAGATAAACAACTACCTGACATTCAGAAGACATCTTAAGGCAGCCCTGTTCAGGGAAGTTTTTAGTATTTAACGCTGTACTTGATTGGGAGCCGCCCAGAGTGGCTGGGGAAACTCAGCCAGATGGGCGGGGTATAAGTAATAAATTATTATTATTATTATTATTATTATTATTATTATTATTATTATGTGCAGAAGCTGCTCCAATACTGGAAGCAGCTCCCCCAGCAGTCTAAAGTCTCCTGGATTGCATCTTCCCAATGCACACCTACAGAAAAATGTTCCGTAATTTTAGTCAAGTATCTTACCAGTCGTGAAGCCAGGATGCATTGCAGATCGTAAGCAGCATTGCTTGAAATACTTCCACTGGCATTTTCATTCTCTTTCCCCTCCCATGCTGTGAACATAGCCGAATTGCCAGGAAAATTTCTGGACTTCTGAGACATTGAGCACTCCCAGTTGATTCATCCTGATTTGTCTGCAGGGGATTAGACAATATCGGCTACAATGAACCTTCATTCTGATTTGTTGGTGGGGAGGCTAGATGATGTTACATCAAAGCAAGTGTCACCCAACACTCTCCCGTGCTTTCCCCTGTCACTTTTGTAACTGTAAGAAGACCAAACTTTTTGAGATGTGGGTCTTTTGATCAGGACCCCCCCCCCAATCAAATGCAATTGCACAACCTGGATTTGCTGGTATGTGATTGAATCCCACCTAAAAATATTGATGGTCATCTACTGACATCCAAGAGATCCACAACTCCTTCATGCTTGTAAAAAACAAAACAAAACTGTGTGCACTATACAAAAGAAACAACCCCCCCCCCTAAGATATTCATAAAAGGCACTGTAAAAACAAGGACTTTTATGCTGCACCAATTGGGTGTTCTTTATATTTGTTTTTTTGGACTGTCGTGATTTTAAAGATTTTTACACAACCACAAAGAAAAGACTCTGAATGGTGGGAAAGATTTAGTACTTTAATCTTGAAGACGAATAAAGCTGGGAACAGATATTTTTCAAAGGCACTATGGTGTGCACTACTATTTAATTTTTGAAAGAACGATGTCCGGATCCTTAGGAGAAAGTAGAAACAGTCATATACATGCATGCATATCGCATGCCCATCTGTCAGTTTTAGGTTTCGGATACATCCATATCATATATTTAAAGCATTATTTTGCCAATTTAACACTCATGGCTTCCCCCAAGGAATTGTGGGAAGTGTAATTTGTTAAGGGTGCTGAGAATTATAGATCTGTGAGACATCTCTCAGGAGCCTTAACAAATTACACTTCCCAGAATTCCTTGGGGGAAGACATGCCTGTTGAAATGGCATAAGTGTGCATTGAATGTATGGTATGGATGTGACTTAATTGGCTCCTTAGCTCAAGGATCTTAACCAGGGATGGAGAACCTTGTTGAACTCTATGAATTCCCATTGGCCCCTGCGAGAAAAACAAGTGCTCATGGATGATGGGTGTTGTAGTCCAGCAATACAGTGGTACCTTGGTTTAAGAAGAGCTTAGTTTATGAACAACTTGGATTAAGAATGCTGCAAACATAGAAGTAGGTGTTTCAGTTTGTGAACTTTGCCTTGGAAGCAGAACATGTTCCACTTCCTGTTGAGTGTGTTCCATTTGTTCCATTCCCTGCTACTATGGGAAAGCATGCCTTGGTTTAAGAATGCTTTGGTTTAAGAATGGACTTCCAGAACGGATTAAGTTCATAAACCAAGGTACCACTGTATCTGGAAGAGAGCGCCTGCCAATTTCCACCTCATTCCATTTCACACCATGCTTGGAATGTTTAAGTTTGGAATCATCTTTGCATTCAGGTTGTCTGTGTTGACCCAAAGGCCTTCTGGGAGTATTTTCTTTATGGGTGGAGAGAAAAGGGACCCAGCTGGTATAATAAAGCGGAAGGCATTGCTCATGGAGGCAGGGAACTCCTTATCTGTGCCTTTTGTTTCATTCCTTTCCCCACCTTTGCCCTCTCCCCACCCACATCCTTGCCATTCATATCATGATATAGTAGCTAATAATGATCATTATTATTACAAGTACAACCAAATATTGACTATAGCTAAGGCGGTATCAAGATTTATTGACTAAGGAGTCAGTATTTGCTGTGGGCGAACCATAAATCTTGTTAGTCACCAAGTCAGGGGAAAAGTGAACAGATGCCATGTTTCGCTCTGTACAAGCTGTCAGCTTTGGTCAACAGAAGTCCTGCTCCGCCACTGACCTCACATGTGTCCTTCACCATGTCATCGAGCCCCGTGCCCTAAATCATAAAAGTGGCATTGATTATGCTTGCTTTTCGAAGAGGAGAGTGTTGAGGAACTTCTGCATAAACAGAAGCAAGAAAATAGGGTATGATCCTTAGCCAAAAAGCAATGCCATTAACCAATCATTTCTGTGCGCAGAACAAGTTACTGGTTGCTCCTGCCTCCTCTCCACCCACAATTCAGTTTTTTAATCTTATTGCCTGTGAGATTAGGTGTAATTACTAAAGAAGGTAAAAAGCACAACACAGGAGTTTTGCCCTGGATTGACCCCTTGTGAGGAATGACTGGTAAAATATGCAGTGAGTTAAGAATGCTCGTGGATCCGTCAAGGATCATAAATACATTTTTATTTATTTTATCCAACTTTTCTCCCCTCCATTGAGCTCAAGGTTTTCCTCACTCCTCCATTTAAACCCCACAACAACTCTGTGAGGTAAGTTAGACTGCAAGATACAGTGATTGGGCCAAGGGTCACTCAGTGAGCTTCATAGTTGAGTGGGGATTTGAACCCTGGTCTTCTAGGTCCTAGTTCAACACTTTAACCACTATACCAAACTGGGTCTCATAGGAAAAGACCTGCTGTATCAGGCTAGTGACCCATCTAGAATTCCATCTTGCTCTTGAAGAGATCGTCTGAGTAAGAAGTCAGAAACGTGCCAGACTTCAAAACTCGGAGAACTCTATTAGTTGCAGGACTTTGCAAGCAACTGAGCTTAGGACTTGGCTGTGGACTTTACACAGCAAGGACTTTGAAGCAAAGAACTGTCTCTGGACTCAGAAAGAGAAGACTACTTGTAATATCTGTAAATAGTGTGCATGCTGGTGTTGGCCTAGGAAAAACAACTCTGCTAAATGGCCATTTTCTGTGGTGAGCTTAACCACATGACTGAACTTTTGCAGTTCATACACCCAACAACTCCAGCACACTCTTCCTCCAATTTTCTTCTTCCCTTGCAATGTTTCATGTGGAAGTGTACTTTGCTGGGTTAAGCTACAGAAACAGTGGGAAAGAGCAAAAATGCAGTGGTCCTGTCTCCCAAACTGGCTGCCAACACGGAGCCTCTGAACAAGGTCATATCTAGCTCAAGGAAGAAGCCCCCTTTGCTTCCTGCTCCAGGCAGCTGTGTGAACACCTTGACAACATACACTCAACAGCAATAAAAGTTCAATTTCCCTGCATAGATGGACAGTGGCTTGTTTTCAACGTAGTCCTATTATTTTATCATTATTAATTAAATTTGAATACAGTACTGCCCTTCATCTGAAGATCACAGGGAGGTTCACAACAAAGTCCTAGTCAGAGCAGGTCCATTGAAATGGCCATACCTAAGTTTGTCATCTTCATGAACTCCATTGGGTCAGCCTGATGCTGGCTGGTTGAGGAAGGCTGGTCTAAAACATTAAAAGCACATGTAAGAGAATGAACTTGAATTTGAACTAGAAATCATTCAAGGTTCTACCCACTTACTTCACATTCAGTTCACTCTGGAATTATGGGAACTACTTTCAGGTGTAGTTCTGAGATCTTTTGAACTACTTCACTGAACTTTGTTCAACTGAAGTACTTCACTCCAAACAATGCTGTTTACACAGACATAGGTTCAGGCTCAACAACTTGTGACCCAACCTGTGGTGAACAGCCACTAGATGCGGCCCGACTGGTGTTCTTTTATAGCCTCTCTGCTGTTTGTGCAATCTTATTTGGCGGGTTTTCCCTGGCTCACTGAGGTGGCATTGGGAAGGTGTCCCAGAATTGTTCTGGCCTGACTTAGGCACTTCTTCCCTCACAACCTGTTAATCTCAGCTTCCACTCCTTGTGTACATCCTACCCTTCCTGACAGATCTTTCAACAGGCTTCTGCAAACGCAACAGCCTCTTTGGAAGAAGCCTCTCATTGTTAGGCCTGGACCGCTGTTGTTTTAAAAGCATTTTGTAGGCAATTAAGAGCTGCACTTCAGCAGGCACTTAAAATGGAGCATTAGGAGATTGACGAGATCAAATCGAGAAGGAAAAGCGCACGCTGCAGTCTCTAATTAAAATCAATACAGGAGTATTGCAAGAACTGTGTGTGGAGGGTTTTCTGTTACCTTACAATAAAGATGCTGGGTTCTCTCTCTGAAAAAGATGCTTTAAAGGAAGGTTAATTATTTCCTCATTTCTATAGGACTTTTTCCAGTGTACTAAATTCTTTACAATTATTGCACTCAGCCTGAAAACACTGCTAAGAGATTTAGCACTGCAAGCCTTCAAATATTTAACTGGAAGCATATCGTAATGAGCTCAATGGGGCCTAGGGTTCCTGCTTGCTCTGCACCCAGTGTGCTTCCACTGCTAGTTTTTGAAGCGGCATTCACACAACATTAGCCATGACCCACATCGATCCTGCTGTTTCTTGACAAACATGGCTGTTTGATTCATCTCTCCCCACCTCAAACCAGTTTCAATCTGACTAGAAAACTAAAGCAGCATTCACTTTCTGCTGCTGACTGGTGTGAACATGCAAGACAGCCACCCCACATGTGCAGATGAGCGCTCATGTCCAGATAACAGCTCCACGAATAGGAGTTGTGTTTGTGTGTGTGAAGGGGGAACCGAATAGGTCATGCGCCTCAAGTGCACGCATCCATACTACCTCTCCGATTTGAACAGCGTCACAAATGTGCCTTGAAACAGCAGGGGGGAATGACTGTATTTTAAGCTGCTAATGCGCACACAGACTTATTTCTGCATAGACTTGCATAGTGTTGTGCCGTCGCTGACCTATACAGCCCCTTTCCTCCGTCACTGATTTACCCACAGCTGACCCCCGCACCTTGGAGAAGCAGGGCTTCTTGAACCCTGGCACATCTTTCCTCCTGAAATTAATGACTGACAGTAAACCCCCAGCACACGCAAAATTGCTTGCAGTGTAAAAGCCGCCTTCATTTTCTGAGCTGTGGAGATGGGCGAGAATCCTTCCTCCCCCCGATCCCTCTGCTTACCTCAGACTGGCTCAGAAATGAGCTGAGCGATTCCCTGACTCCAAAAGAAACAGGGAAACAGACTGACTCATTTCTGAACCAAGACAAATCTCACCCCATCCCATGATTTCCCACAGACAGAGAGAGTTGGAAAGCATGATGTCAATAGGGTTAGCAAGCCAGCAGTTACTGGTCTGACCGCCAAGTGACTGGTAATGGAGATTGCAAAGTCAGTTCAATCAAGACTTGGCATTGCCCTAACCGTACCCTTTCACATTTTGCCCGGCTACACCTGGAGATGTATACGGTGTTAGAGGAGGGCTACTACCTCTGGTGGGGACGCGGGTGGTGGTTTGAATCGCCACGACGGGGTGAGCTCCCATTGCTCGGTCCGTGCTCCTGCCAACCTAGCAGTTTGAAAGCGCATCAAATTGCAAGTACATAAATAGGTACCGCTCTGGCAAGAAGGTAAACGGTGTTTCTGTGCGCTGCTCTGGTTCACCAGAAGCGGCTTAGTCATGCTGGCCACATGACCCAGAAGCTGTACGCCGGCTCCATCGGCCAGAAGCGAGATTAGTGCCACAACCCCAGAGTCGGTCACGACTGGACCTAATGGTCAGGGGTCCCTTTACCCTTACCTTACAACCTCTGGTGGGGGACACATCATGTTTGTCCACCTTTAGTCCCCACCCTGCACTCAGCTCTCACCAGTACCTCCTCAAAGCTGTCAGTATAGCTGTCAGTATGCAATAGTGGCCACACCCCGGGAAACGGCTTCGACTGGCTGGCTAAACCAGGCAAGGGTAGCTGATGGGTTTCAAACCCTTGGTGACTTAGAGACTTCCCCTGAATGTGAAGACAGACTCTGGCAGATTGAGCAGACAAGACAAATAGTGGGTCCAGCAGTCAGGTAGGTAGTTTCTGCATGTGCAATAGAGAGAAATAAGGGGCAGGTGGGACCCACCAACCTGGGAAGTTAGCCCATCTAGGGCTAACTCTGATCCTAAACCCCCACTGCCTTGTGACATATTTTCGGAAGAAGAAAAGGCTAAGGAGAAAACCCTGCAAAGATCTGGAGTGGAGTCCCTAAGATTGGAAGATTCCTTGTACACCTCCTTTTGGCAACTCCTGCCAAACATGCTGCTCTACTTTCCTATGGACCACATCAACAAGATCTTGTGTTTTTATCACCCCTTTGGACTTAGAAAGGTATTCAAAGTTCTACACACACACACACACACACACACACACACACACACACACCCTTTATCCCCAGAACAAACAATGAGTTGGATTAGGCCCAAGGTGTTGCAAAGATTTGAAGACATAGGTTCTTCAAGGTGTCTGTCAACAGAAGTGTTTTGATTGTATCTCCCATCAGCCCCAGTCAGCATGGCCAGTAGTCAGTGGAGATGGGTATTGGAGCCCATAAGATGTCTGGAAGGTCACAGATTAGACACCATTTTACATACTAAAGGATGCTCCCCTGTGGCTGTATACCAGTTTAAGCTAAATCACGGGAGAACCAATGCAGTTAAGTATCATCTCACAGAGGTCACTCTGATGTATTTTGTTGATGAGCACAAACATATTTACAAACTCAAAGAGCAAAGCTTACAGCTGGCTTTCTCCCTGCCCTCTCATTTTTTTTATTGCACCACGTAATAAATCATTTAACTCTAATCTTTCTAATAGGCTCCAAACATCCTGCTCTCTCTCTCTCTCTCTCTCTCTCTCTCTCTCTCTCTTTCTCCCTGGGAACAGAAATGGCAGGTAGTTTTTTTTAGGACAATGTGTTGTTGTTGTTCTTTTATTAGTTGAGAAGGAAACTGGAATGAGCGCCAGCCTTTTATGTTAATGGAGTTGTTACATTAAGCAAAGAGGTCTGAGATGCGCCCTGTGCCTTTTTTTATGTCCTCACCTTTTGGACCTCACAAAGCACAGGAGCAACATTCCACTTTTGAAACCATAAAATTCTAATTTCTTAACCAGTGACTTCCACAATTGACTGTAGTTGGCTGGAACCAGACATGCACCACAGTGAAATGGAAATGGGATGACAGATTCCGGAGGTCATCAAAAGGACTACCATTTCAGAGTCAAGCTGGGTGAGGGGTCACCTTTTTTTAAGGCTGCCCTCTGTGTGTGTGTTTATGTTAATAATACACATATACACAACTCTGTGCAAGTAGAATATAGCAAGGAAAGGGCCTGTGCATAATTTTCAGAAATATTTAGTTCATCCATTTGTGTGTGTGTTTCTGTTAATAATACAGTCTTTACACTATGCATCCCTTTACAACTTATTAGTAATCATTTATTACACATAACAAAGCCAGAATTGTTGAACATATAAAGCCTTTTTCAGACACTTAATTGCCCTAAAGAAGAAGAAACGTACATGTTCTAACATTTCCCCAGCTTGTGGTTTGCATCGCTTATTTTGTGGGATCAGCATGAACAATTTGAGTAAGTGGCTACCCAGGTTAGTCGCACACATTTATCTAAAGAATCGTTAAGTCAGTTTTGTCTAGGACAACACCACAGGTATGTTCTCCATTTCAAAGGTCGTCTTCTCCAAATCCTAACAGCCGTTGACAGTGGGAGGCTGAGCATATTCAAGCCGATAATTTCTCAAAGATGGTTTAGGGAAAGGACTTCCTGATTCGTTCATAAACATATCAATGTTTGCTGAAGCCATGTTATCTAAGTCAAGGATTTGGGTCACGTCTTTAAGAGGGTGATTAAGAAAGACAAACGGATCCCGTGGAGACAGTGGTCTCCCACAGCTTCTGAATTAGTCTCTGCAAAAGACAGATTTGTCTGGCTGTGGTGACTGACACCAGGGGGTTAAGCTTTGAAAAGTCACCATTGGGTGAAAATTCATTTCATAGGGCTCATTCAGAGCGTTCAAAGCTCTTCACCTAGCAATCTTTGATGGCCCTTTGTAACAGCCTTCCCAGAAAGGTCAATCTTGTTACATATTCTTCAATTCTCTGAATAGTGAGACGTTCTAGGGACAGGACAACTCAAGTTTTGGTTTCCTCTGGCAGGGATTTGGGAGGGAGAGAGGGGGGTGGACTTGAGACTTAGGGTTTGCTTGGTTTTTGTTTTGTTTTTGCAAGGTTAAGATGATTTGCAAATCTACAAGTAGAGTGTAAATGGAGGCAAACAACATCTGTGGTGCAGTGAGTTTATTTTAGACGAGGCCCTTCTGGTGGTTCCCTCACTGTGAAAAGTGAGGTTACAGGGAGCCAGGCAGAGGGCCTTTTCAGTAGTGGTACCTGCTCTGCAGAATGCCCTCCCATCAAATGTCAAAGAGATAAATAACTACACAACTTTTAGAAGACATCTGAAGGCAACAGGGAAGTTTTTTAATGTTTGATGTTTTATTGTGCTTTTATATGTGTTGGAAGCCAGCCAGAGTTGCTGGGGGGGGATATTATTATTATTATTATTATTATTATTATTATTATTATTATTTAAAGGTAAAGGGACCCCTGACCATTAGGTCCAGTCGTGATCGACTCTGGGGTTGCGGCGCTCATCTCTCTTTATTGGCCGAGGGAGCCGACATACAGCTTCCGGGTCATGCAGCCAGCATGACTAAGCCGCTTCTGGCGAACCAGAGCAGTGCACGGAAATGCCGTTTACCTTCCCGCCGGAGCGGTACCTATTTATCTACTTGCCCTTTGACGTGCTTTTGAACTGCTAGGTTGGCAGGAGCAGGGACCGAGCAAAGGGAGCTCACCCCATCATGGGGATTCAAACTGCTGACCTTCTGATCAGCAATTCCTAGGCTCTCTGGTTTAACCCACAGTGCCACCCACGTCCATCATCACCACCATCATCATCATCATTATTATTATTACTGGTCCTAAATAAGGGAACCCTCTTTAGATGGCAATGTGTGTTACTTACTTCCGAAGATGCTAAGCCAACTCTGCTGTGCTTGGGGATTCTCTTGCTAATTCAACTGAGCAGAGCCCTGATCCCCTGCCCCCAAGTCCTACCCAGATGGCGCTACTGAACAGGAGGCATTCCTACAAAGCAGCTGTTCTTCTGTCCCATATTGGGTCCCCCACAAAGAGGTGCATAAGCCAACTCACAGAATTCATGCTTGAAGTGAAACTGGGGCTTTCCTGGCTCATAACTCTTAACCGCTAAGATACCTGGAGGAAGAAACCTCCTTCCAACCATCCTTTCCATCCATCCAGCGGTATCTGAGCCCTCAGTGTTGATCTTGCTAATCATATGTTTGGTGGAGCAGATCCTTTCCTCCATCATTCTTCTCCCTGCCCTCTGCTTTGCATGAGAATCTCTGGACCACAGCCCAGATCTATAGATAACGCAACCATCCCTCACTGTAGGACTAGCCATCTGCTCAGTTATCATGACCGCGTTGACCTATCTTGAGAACTCGTTGAATTCTTCAACAGTTTCTCTTCTTTCTCATGCCTTCCTGGAACTTGTCCAAAAAAAGCAAAAATGAAAAACTCTCCCTTCTTTGGCTTAAGTCCACAACTCCTCCCCTTCCTGTTCTCTTTTGGCCATGATGGATAGCTGAGGGAAACCAGTCAGCTAATTGTAACATCTTCAATATGATAGTCATGTTTCTTCCCTCTGTTGGAGATGACTCCGCCAGGTTCGGGTTCAGTTTTTCCAATCTTAATTTTTTTTTTAAAAAAAAAAAATCTAAACCGCCCCTCATCCAATGATCACAAGGCAGTTTACAATATAAAACCACAAAATTACATGATTTACATAATTTCATAATACATAAGCCCCTCACAGTTCACTTCAGTTTACTCCATTTCCAAATCAAGTGGAATTATTTTTTAAAAAAATGTCCATTCCAAACATTAATGTGCATGTCCACACATTTTACCCAGTTTTCTCATGCATGTTCCTGTAATATAACGTAGTTTTGTACTAGGGCTTGGGCAGGGACCCACTGATCTGCCCTGTGGCCCCAAGATTGGGCCCCCACACACAATGGGTCTGTTCCCAAATTTGGGGCTATTGTTTTTTTCAGGGTTTTTGAAGCCATGTTTTAACCCAAATTTAAATTATGATCAGGAGGAGGTAGGTGAAAGATCAGATCCTGCTGCTCAACAGCTGTGAAGCATTAGGGTCCAATCCTGCACAGTGCTGCTCCTTCGATCCTGCTGCTATTCCTTTGTGAGTGGCTTTGCTTGTGTGCAAAGGAGCCACTTGCAAAGCAGCCATACCACACAGACATGGATCTTCCTGCTTATGAGCTCTTAAGCAGAAGGATCCAATCCTGCTTGGTGCTTCTTCAGGGGGTGGGAAGGGAGAAAGACTTGGCGGGGCACATTTTACCATGAAGATGCCGCCTCCTGGTAGTTCTATTCTTTTCATGGTTCCTTGGCCCTCTTCTCACTCATGCCTGCCTCTCCTTCTTCCTGCTTGATGCCCCGTCCTGAAAAGCCTTGGATGACTCTGGGCCACTTAACCCAACCTAAAGAAATCCAGCTCTGTCTAACACAAACTGGAGGAGGTCAAGATCCCTCTGAACAGGCCCAGTTTGACTCAGGATTTGGGCCTCATCCAAATCAGGTACACAAGCCATGTTTTGTATGTTATGTTTTACTCACTTGAATTTTGTGGATTTTCGTAGCTGTTTGAAAAAGAAGAAGAATGAATATTGAAGTCTGGCTGTGTTTCGCTTAGTGGTTCTGGAAACGGCAAATTAGGTAGGTTTGCACAGAATGCAAACCAAACAGATCCTTTCCCATCCCTCATTCTGTGCATATAGCAGTTTCCATATATATATATATATATATATATATATATATATATATACACACATATATATATATATATATATATATATATGCAGGTTTTGGTGTCCTCGGGTGTCTTCCCGTGTAAAAGTTGGGGTGTCTAGGCGACGTTTCGACGAGGTCTCACTCGTCATCTTCAGGCTGGTGCTTTCGGCTTCTTGTTACTGGAACAGAGCAGGATCTCAGTGTTTGAGTTCCTATAAATACTGTTGAGGAGGTGTGGTGTATAGCCTCCAATGTTCTGGGCAGAGAGGAGGTTCCCAGGCTAGTGTGCCTTTTCTTCTTTTGTTCCTTAATTACTTGAGGGATATCTTGAGTGATTTCTTGAGTGATTTCCTGAATCCCACTTAGGTGGAAATCACTCAAGAAATCACTCAAGATATCCCTCAAGTAATTAAGGAACAAAAGAAGAAAAGGCACACTAGCCTGGGAACCTCCTCTCTGCCCAGAACATTGGAGGCTATACACCACACCTCCTCAACAGTATTTATAGGAACTCAAACACTGAGATCCTGCTCTGTTCCAGTAACAAGAAGCCGAAAGCACCAGCCTGAAGATGACGAGTGAGACCTCGTCGAAACGTCGCCTAGACACCCCAACTTTTACACGGGAAGACACCCGAGGACACCAAAACCTGCATTCCTGTACCCGTGAAAATCTACGAAAGCAAATATATATATATATATATATATATACTCCCATCATGGTATCAAGCTTGGGACTTAGTGGCCTCAGAAGACCCCTTTTGCTCTTCCAATTCACTGACCTTTCATTTTTCAAAAACACTGCAGTTAAGAACGCAGCAGTGGCTCTCACTGAGTTCAGTCAGGTCTCTGTAGTCTGAGGATTAAAGTCAGGAAAATTCTGCAAACACACATTCCCATAGGCTCAAACCAGAGAATGGATCCTCCCCCCCCCCCTTACCTTCATCAGTGAATGACCATGCTTCCTCCCTTTTGGATCTGAAATCATGGGCAGATTTATTCCAATCCAGCCAGCATTCTTCCAAGAGGGCTGTGTGCCTGCCTGACTCCCTGCCATCAAGACAGATGTCCAGAACCCCAAATGAGAAGAAGGGCCCCCCAATACATCTGGGCTGACTTGTGCCCAAAATGAGGGCACATATACACATGGCATTTGCATACGATTTTCTTGTTTCTTTTCCTTTTGGGGGCATGGGGGCATAATTTTAAGGAGGAATACAATGCATATCACCATAGTGGGGGAGACATTGATCGGGTGACGTGTTTTCTGCCCAGGAGCTAGGAATTGTGGATGAGCAACTTCAAGGCCCCTGCTCAGGGCCATCTTAAGCATATGTGGCACCGGGGTGCAAAGATCCGACCAGTGCTCTCCACCCCCCCCCCCCCAGGTTCCCCAAAGTTGGTGACCTTTTCTTAGGGAGCGGACACCACACGTATCTCTGCTCAGGAAAAGAAAACAGGACACATAAGGAGCCCAGCGCTGAGCAACAAACCAGCCCGACGGGTCGGCGTCAGCGACTGAGTGAAGCTGGGTGCCTTGTGGTGTATTCACGGCCCTATGCCAATCCCAGCCGCGCAGAAGGGTGGAGCCGGCCAGCCGCTTCAGCGCCTTGCTGGCTCACTCGCCCCCAAATTCGTGGCACAGAGCTGCCCGCAGCAGAAGAGACCACCACAGTGCTCCAACCGATGGGCAGGATCTCCCCCGGACTCCAACTCTTGGGCCCCGGACTCTCGGCCTGGTGCCCCTGAGAGCCTGACGCCCGGGTGCCCCGCACCCTTGACTCCTATGGTTAAGACAGCCCTGCCCCTGTTGCTCTTCCTTCTAATGGTTCTTTATCCTTAAATTGTGTTTGGACCTAACTGCCCATCATATAGAAAACACCTTTGAACAGAGGACTGCCCTCTATACAGTGGTACCTCGGGTTATGGACGCTTCAGGTTACAGACGCTTCAGGTTACAGACTCCACTAACCCAGAAATAGTACCTTGGGTTAAGAACTTTGCTTCAGGATGAGAGCAGAAATTGCATGGCGGCGGCGCAGCGGCAGCAGGAGGCCCCATGAGCTAAAGTGGTGCTTCAGGTTAAGAACAGTTTCAGGTTAAGAACGGACCTCCGGAATGAATTAAGTTCTTAACCCGAGGTACCACTGTACATGGCTATCAGAGAGAGACAGGGCAGGAGAGGGAGAGAGATGACACTGAAAGGCACAATTACAGTGGCTGGCTGAAAAGTTGGCAACTCTTCCAGCAATTTTAAATCTTGCTGGAGAGAGAAAGTGGGAGACGGAGAGAGGGGGAGGCTTTTTTCTCCTCCTCCAGTTGGCTTTTAGGATGCTCCAGCCTGGCTCCCACTTGTCTGAGTCTACTTTGACTGGAAAAATAAATCTCTCCCCAAATTGAGTTCCACATGGAGACTGCCAGCCACCACAAGAGATTAATAACAATGGGGAAAAGAACACCTCGGCTGATATTATTCCTCTATGCTGAATGGCCTGTGCTTTTTGTGGAAGCACTTGCTAGCATCATCCAGGCACAGGTGAGGCTGTTTTGCCATCTTAATAGCAGCTTGCAGAAGCCACAATTTGTGTGTGTGTGTCCCTAATTAAATATCCTCCATTGTTCCATTGTACCTGGAGCTAGATGTTAACACCTCTACTTTTAGACCCGCAGGCCAAGGTAAACACAGCAATATCCTGAGCTGCTGAAGGCAGAATTGGGCAGGTTACTATCATCTCTCCCTGTAACTATTTTTTTTAAAAAGGAGTTTTAATTAAGCCAGGTCCTAAGTCTTCTTCATTTGCATTTAGGGAAAGCATTTGTCTTTGTAATGGGATGTGCTGGCAGGAATCCTTTGGAATGATATAAGAGCAGAACATAAATACACCTTGAAAACACTTGTTCTTGTGAGACAAGCTGAAGGCATGCAGGCTTTGAAGGGGGAGGGAACTTTTGAATCCTTTGTATTAATCCTTTGCCAAAAAAGTGGGGGGGGGAGCTATCTATTCTATTGGCACTAGTGCCTTGGCTTAAAAAATTGCTGACACCTCTTGGGAAAGTTTTATTTAAAGAATCCTAGTTTCAGACAGTCTCCTGCATATACTACTGTCTGCTCTGATTTTGGCAAAAGGTGGACCAGGGTCAATAATTCAAAATGAAAAGCGTTAGAGGGTGGGTGGGTGTTTTGCTTTCACAGCTTTCCACTAGGACAACTGATTGGAATCAGGTACCCATAGCAAGAAGAAATCCCTGAAAACAATACATTTTACATTTTACTTGAGCTCCTTCTCTTCGCCCACTTTATAGGTATCACTAATTTTAATGGTGGTTGCTTCAAAAAAAACAGGATTCAACCATGGACTCAGATTCTTGTTGTTAGCTAACCATGGTTAGAACAAACTCCAGTTTCCTGAGTTTGGATGTAACAGGAAACAGTGGTTTTTCAACACTGTCATTGAAAGCTTTCAGTCTCTTTTATTCAGGTGGAAATGAGATGAGGTGCAAGAAACAGGTGAGGTGCCAACACCCATCATGGTCAGGACTCCAGCTATGTCCTCTGTAGCTGGTGCCAGGCTGTGCCAAGGAGTAGCAGCTATGCCAAAAAGATATTCATGCCCATTCGGGCATAGAATCATTGAATTGTGGAGTTGGAAGGGACCCCAAGGGTCATCTAGTCTAGTGTTTCCCAAACTTGGGGCTCCAGCTGTTTTTGAACTACAGTTCCCATAATCCCTGACCACTAGTCTTTCTAGCTAGGAATGATGGGAGTTGTAGTCCAAAAACAGCTGGAGACAACATTGATCTAATCCAACCCCCTGCAATGCAAGAACAGGGTATTTTAGTGGCAGATGTCACTCTGTTAAAGATGAACTGGCCCTGTATTCTAGTGTTATGAGACAGGAAGGGGGGGGGGGATTACCTATCCACATTCTCCTTGCCATGTGTAATTTTTAAACTCCTGCCGGGCAACTTCAACACCCCTGTGCTGCTCTCCCATCTTGGGTTTTTTAGGCTGGACATCTCCATAAATAGAGGATGTCTCCAAACAGAGGGTTGTTCTCTAGCAACCCTTCAAAATAGAGAACTGGCCTCTGCAAAAGAGGATGCATGGACCCTTTGGATGGGCTGCTTGGCACATGAGATCTCCAACATGGGAATGCCAAAAAGATAAACAAAACAAGTCCTGCTGTGTGTGCTCTAAAAAAAATAAATGACTTGTTTTCAGAGCATCTGACTGACGTTTGGCCTATATAACGGTGACCAACTAGGTCACTGAGCACATGCTGGACCATAACAAATTGATTCTGAACTATCACTTATCTGCCTCTGTTGCTGTCAAGGAGGATCCATCAGTGCATTTAATAAATTATTTACCAAATAGATAAAAGCATCTCCTGCCCTCCCTCCACCCCCACCGCCTTCTCTAACTTCCTAGTGATTCTGGAAAGTGGGCTGATCGTCTTAAGCCGCAGCACTAATTGAGTTTGGTGTTCATTTAGCATGTGAAATGAGACGAGCGTTTAAGGGGATAATGCTCCCCCTGTTATGGGATGGAGCGAGAGTGGATGCAAGCCTCCATCATGGGCACAGCACCAAATGATTCTTAAAGTATCCTTGATGCACTTCAGTTAATGCCAGCTCATTATGGATTTGATACTTCAGTACATATTGAAATAGGATCAGGACAGAATGTCCTGGGCCAATCGGGTTGGCATTTCACACACACACGCCCAGGGCACGTGTTCGGTTTGGTCCTAAGTCATAGGGGAGAATCTTGGGGAAATGAGGTTTTTACTGGCCACGGGATTTCCTTGCTGTGATTATGTGATGGCAAAGTTTTTTATGTTTTTTTCTCCTCCTCTCCCCCCCCCCAGCCAAATTTGTCCTTTAAAAATGGTCACAGCCCACAGTGTGGTCATGACATGCAGCTGCTAACCACAGCTCAATGGAGCCTGTGGAGAGAAAAATATTAGCTACCCCTGAATTATGGTACTGTCCAAAAGCGGCCTACAGGTGAAACTCAGAAAATTAGAATATTGTGGAAAAGTTTGTTTATTTCAGTAATTCAACTTTTCTGATGAGAGCAGCTTTTGCATCTCATTTGGAAACCAAGGACCCAGAGTCTGGAGGAAGAATGGGGCGGCACACAATGCCAGATGCTTGAAGTCCAGTGTGAAGTTTCCACAGTCTGTGTTGATTTGGGGAGCCATGTCATCAGCTGGTGTTGGTCCACTGTGCTTCATTAAGTCCAGGGTCAATGCAGCTGTCTACCAGAAGATTTTGGAGCACTTCATGCTTCCTTCCGCAGACGAGCTTTATGGGGATGCTGACTTCATTTTCCAGCAGGACTTGGCACCTGCCCACACTGCCCAAAGTACCAAAACCTGGTTCAATGCCCATGGGATTACTGTGCTTGATTGGCCAGCAAACTCGCCTGACCTGAACCCCATAGAGAATCTATGGGGCATTGCCAAGAGAAAGATGAGAGACATGAGACCGAGCAATGCAGAAGAGCTGAAGGCTGTTATTGAAGCATCCTGGTCTTCCATAACACCTCAGCAGTGCCACAGGCTGATAGCATCCATGCCACGCTGCATTGAGGCAGCAATTGATGCAAAAGGGTCCCAAACCAAGTACGGAGTACATATGCATGCTTCTACTTCTCAGAGGGCCAATATTGCTCTATTTGCAGTCCTTGTTTTGCTGATTTCATTTAATATTCTAATTTTCTGAGATTGTTAATTTGGGATCATCACAAATATAACAAATAAAGGCTTGACATATCTCGCTTTGCATGTCATGAATCTATCTCATATATTAGTTTCACCTTTTAAATTGAATTACTGAAATAAATGAACTTTCCCACGATATTCTACTTTTCCGAGTTTCACCTGTAAATCAGGGATGGAGAACCAACGTGACCCTCCAGAAGTTTTCAGACCAGAACTCCTATTATCCCTGACCATTGGTTTCATTGGCTGTGGCTGATGGGAATTTAAGTCCGCCTTGAGGGTCACAGGTTCCACTTACGAATTAAGACTCTAATCAGACCAATGATCTCGACTGGGTAAGCTAATAAGCTGCAAATTGTAATAGAACTCCTCTTTGTGCAGAAATGAGGAAAGAGAGCCCGTATAATGTGTATATTCCAGGCCGTGGTGTTTTATTTTCTCCCTGAATAGAAGGCTGTCCTGAGTTTTCAAGACACTAATGAAATAAAACAGCTTGTTACAATGAAAATGCACTAGGTCCTGACATTTCAAGCTCGTTATTAGCTTTCTTCCCGATGATCAGCCACTTCTCCCACTGGAGGGGGAAAAAAAAACTGGATTCTATTTTAATTGTCCATAATTGGATACAGAGAGATGCAACAGATTGATTCATTATTTCCATGTGCTACTGTCAGTGTTTAACGCTGTGCTTCCATTTCCGGTAAATTAATATCCTGCTAAATGCTTGTACTAGATGTCATTTTAATCTGGTTTCATGTAGGTTGATGGATTTGTTCCTCCTTTGTCCTAAATACCACCCAATCCTGCAGAGTTTTTCTTCTTTAGACAGTTCAGTTTAGTTCTGTGCCGAACATTTCGAAAATATCTTTTTGACCGTTCATTAGGGGAGGGGTTAAGTTTCCCCTCTGTTTTTTTTGGGGGGGGGTGCGATTCCTACTTACTTTACTTACGCTTATGATGTGATCAGTGATTTTTCATTTCCTCACCCCCTTGCTTATTCTATTTTAAAGCCCTCTGCCACTATCAGCAAGGCTACCTGCACACTTCCTGAAATACCTGGAGCTACACTTCCTGGAATAGCAGCGCCCCATGACGTCTCTTCCAACTAATTCCAGGAAGTGTAGCCAGTGAGAACCAGCATGAGCCCCCTCCCACAGCTTTTCCACTGATTGCACTTTCCACAAGACGTGCACTCCTTGCAGAAAACTGGTTCTCATTTTCACGAAGGAAGAATATTTTTGCTAAGCAAGGAGTAGGGGTTCAGCTCAGCCTTAGTTCATTTGCAAAGACCTGGTGGAGAACTGGGGGAGCGACGTGGAAGATGGAAATATAAAGGCTAACAATGCCATGGCACTGAGGCTGACCCACAACTGAGTTGGCAAATGTTTTCGCTGGTGGAAAGGAATTATTCATATAGGGTAACCATGTTGACTCTACAATGAAGGAGCTAATGTTTTGAGCAGGGGTGATCACATCTTAAGATCTCTGATCCACAAACAAGGATATTGCTTTAACAAGTAAAACCTCTAGAAGCTGCCTTTTGCTTGATGTTGAAGTGAAATTGGGACTATGCTCCATTGTCATTGTGTCTCTCACTTGCATCCTAGGAAATGCATCTCACTAATTTAATTCTGGGTGATTTAGTTCACTTCATCTGAAATAAAGGTTTTCCTCTTGGCTTGAGAATGAATGGAATAAAATCGCAGACATTTGAGATTTGGGATATTGACATTAATTAAAAGCATGTGGCCTTTTTTGTTGTTTTGGAAAATTTAGTACTATTAAAACAATCCCTTTGTATGAAGCTGCCATTTTTTTATTTTACTGGCCCGCAGGCAGGAGGTTTATTAAGATAATACTTATCAAAGAAAAATGTGTTAGAAGGTACCCCAAAGCTTATGCTATAAACATACATATGCCATACAAGGGCGCGGGTGGCACTGTGGTCTAAACCACTGAGCCTCTTGGGCTTGCCGATTGGAAGGTCGGCAGTTCGAATCTGCATGATGGGGTGAAATCCTATCGCTCTGTCCCAGCTTCTGCCAACCTAGCAGTTCGAAAGCATACCAGTACAAGTAGATAAATAGGTACTGCTGCGGCGGGAAGGTAAACGGCGTTTCTGTGCACTCTGGTTTCCGTCATGGTGTCCCATTGCACCAGAAACAGTTTAGTCATGCTGGCACATGACCCGGAAAGCTATCTGTGGATAAATGCCTGCTCCCTTGGCCTGAAGCGTGATGAGCGCTGCACCCCATAGTCGCCTTTGACTGGACTCAACTGCCCAGGGGTTCTTTACCTTTACCTTTTATGTCATACATGCAATATGTCAGGAACCTTTTACATAATAGCCCTGTTCATGCATTCAGTGAATCATGGACAAGGGGAATGAGAATCAGGCCGATTGGCCCAGATCAAGACTTCCACATGTCCGCATGAAAAGAACCTACATGCCAGTGAGGGCAGTAGGTAGGTGTGATCCTGATTCTCCACCGCTATCACACACATAGTATTATTCATGAGTATACGAATCAATTCAAGTGTCACATACTGTTAAGGTAAATGAAAGTCCTCTATCTGAAGCCATCTTCTATTTGAAGTTGGGGAGAGCAGAGTTGCCCATCAATGGAACAGGCATACAGGTCACCAGGTCACTGACTTCCCCATTATGATGAGATGGCTTGTATTTCCATTATTATTTCTATTTCTAAATGTGCATCTGATGGCAAGAGCTGTTCAACAGTAGGAGGGACTACAGTAGGAGGGACTTGGTAGCTGGTGGGCTCTTCTTCATTAGAGGTTTCTAAAGGGGTTGAATGACTATCTGTCAGCGATTCTTTAGCTGTGATTTTGCAGGGGATTAAACTAGGTGACCCCAAGAGTCCCTTCTAATCCAGCAATTTTAGGATTTCATGACCTATGGCCTACACATATAAATTAGCATATACATATCTGATGCAAATCGGGGTCCTCTTTTGACCTTATTTTTGGCACTACATTCTTCCTTTTTTTTGGATGATGTACAAGGTTGCATTTAGGCAGTGTTTCGTTCCCCTTTCCTTCCCGATGTTTTCCATGTTTTGTGTGATCTTTCACACAACATAAAAGCCCCTTCTGGAGATCTTGCAGAATATATCAGAAGCTTAGTGCTCATTTCTGTGTTAATTGCTTCCAGGAAAAGAAATCTGTTTGCAGCCCCATTAATCCAGGAAACCCTGGGAGTTTTGCATCATGGTGATCCTGCCACTTTCATGGATCGCCCCTTGTGACACAATGTGGGGACATAAAAGGCACTTCTGGAAATCTAGCAGAATCTGGCAGAAGTGCTCGTTTCTGTGTTAATTGCTTCAAGGGAAAATAATAAGAATGTCACTTCCTGACAGTAAGAGCTGTTCGACAGTGGAATTTGCTGCCAAGGAGTGTGGTGGAGTCTCCTTCTTTGGAGGTCTTTAAGCAGAGGCTTGACAACCATATGTCAGGAGTGCTCTGATGGTGTTTCCTGCTTGGCAGGGGGTTGGACTCGATGGCCCTTGTGGTCTCTTCCAACTCTATGATTCTATGATTCTATGTCACACCACAACCTCCGGTGTGAATGAACCTTAGCATGACCTGGTGATATAGCACTGAAAAAGCCACAGTCCCATAACACAACAGGCAATGCAGAGTAAAAGGAACACTTGAAATTGAGACAGAAGTGCTAGCTTTATAGCCAGGAAAATTACTGCAATAAACCCCACATCTGAGTTCACCCTAAGTGGCTGAGCCATGACCATGTAGAAATGGAACCCAAAAAAATTCTTTAAGCAATGCATTTCTCCTTATACCATAGAGAGTACTAAGTCCACTTACCTTAAACGTTCAGGCACCATTGCGGCCTGGTCCTGGCCCATGTGACCAATCCAGTGGCCAACTGGGTCAGACTGCAGGCAGTCCTGGATCTGGGGATTCCCCAGGGGATGGGCCCAACCAGCCAATGGGCATCGCTTGGGTCTTCCCCCGGGGGGAATAAATTGAGGCCGGCCCAGCACTCCTCTTCAGTTGCTTCCCCCCCATTCTGTTTATCTAGGACTTAAAATGAGGGTCATTTGGTGTAATCTGACTTAGGCCATACAGTATGTTCTGTGCATGTTATATGAAGAAGAAGAAGAAGAAGAAGAAGAAGAAGAAGAAGAAGAAGAAGAAGAAGAAGAAGAAATAATACCTGGTCCCCCCCCCCCAGTGGATTTGTTGTGCCAGGGCAACAGAACAGTTGACTCCACTTTAAACGTGGAAAGCTAAGTTCTGGTCTGCCCTGCAACAAAATTACAGTTTGGAGGCACCCTGTCTCCCTGCATGTATTTGTGAGACAGACAGACCGACCTCAGGGCAGGAGGAGAGTGAGAGGGAAAAATGAGAGCCACTGATTAAAAAAACAAGGTATAATTTCTCCCAAAATGCATTCCTTAAATTGGGAAAATTGCTTCAGCACATAATCACACGATTTCTCAGCGGTATTTATAAGTGAATTATAGGGTGTTTTCCTTCATGTTCTCAGTCACTATAGATCTACCCAGTTCAGTTTTACCAAATACCAATTGGACTAATCACAGAATAGCCTGCAATTCAATTATAAATAACCTCTGGAAACTACAATATGATTCATTGCTAACACAGTGGCACTCTATATCGGAATGAATATTTTTTCTGTGTATCACTTCACATCCACCCACCATTCCTCTTGCTGAGCAAAACATATGCCTATACCTTGAACTTTTCCTGATGTACATCTGAAAACAAAATACAATGGAGTGCACATACACAGCATCGCTCTGGAATATATTTGTTGCTGAAAACAATTGAAGCAATCAGCTGCAATGTAGAAACAGGAAGATTTGTTCTATCTTTGAGGGGAAAATTGAAACCAACAAATTAACTAATTCAGCAGTTGGAAGCTGAGTTATTAAGCTGTAGCATTGTGCAAGCTGGCAAATAATAAAAGTCTTTCTTTCTTTCTTTCTTTCTTTCTTTCTTTCTTTCTTTCTTTCTTTCTCACTAAGAGTTGTGTTACAGGAAACATGTCTGCAATGATGCTTTGCCCTTGCAAATGACAGGCCAGATTAAATACCCAGAAGGACCTCCTGCAGTGTGTTTTGGGGCAAAGCCAAACATGGAGGGGCAGGAACCTCTGGGATCTTATCATCATGAACTTTAATTGACCACCCCTTTATTCACCAGGAATATTCTCTGAGAGGGTATTGAATCCCCTTTGCATAGAATGTTTCAAACTTGACCAATTAAGGACAAATCAAGAGGAGAAAATTCTGCAACAGGCGAAATGACCTAAGAGGACCTTTTCATCCACCCTGAATTGCTTAGTTCTATAATTGCCCAACTTTCCCTCGGACTTCCTTCCTACTGGGAACAGTTCCTTTTCATGAGTCGCTCTAAAGACATTGGCACAGTTCTATCGCTCATAGCACATTTTGCTCTGTTAATGTTTCATGTGTTTTGAACGTGGATGCATGGCAACTCTCCAAAATTGTGAACTAAAACATGAGGAATGGCACTGGAAAGACACTATAGAGTTTTGTAACCGTAATGGTTATCTGGAATGGCCCTTCTGGCCATCCATCCTCCCTCCCTCCCCCCCTCTAGAAAATCTGAGGAGAATACAAGATTTCTGAGAACAATGTGGTGATGTATGTGCTGAGAGACAGATTTGCGAGGAGCCGGAACTAAGAATGCAAAACTGACGTTGTCTGAAACATCTTGGCAGTGTGACCCATCATCATCAAGAACTTTCCATGTCAACCTGCATCTCTTTCTCTACCAGCTGGAATAGTGACTATGTAGTGAAAATGTGCACATGGTAAGAGCTTACATATTTTACCGCTGTAGAGGGATGGAGAAAATTCCACCGGGATTCCAGTTTTGGTCGCCACATGACATCCATAAAACAGGGGCCAGAAGAAATAAGGCGATGGTCATTCAGTAGGTCACTAGCCAGTTGTGGTGGACTTAGCAGCTGCTAGTTGTTAGGATTCTTCCCAAGAAAATCAGCCTTGGTCTAATTCAACAGTGCATTAATATTCTTTGTTGATGTGCTGGGCCCGGGAGTTAACGCAAGCAACACAGTCCAGGTCCAGTCCTGAATTCAAGGGTTCTGCGAGGAGTCAGTCCGACAGGGCCAAGGCAGGACATGAGGCAGGAAACTAGGCAAGGTCAGGCACAGGGTCTCAAGCAGGTTCTAGCAAACAGCAATGTTCCTCCCACAATCTGGGAGGGGGTCCAACAGCCTTTTATCTTTGTCGGGGTAACGGCCGGTCCCGATCCCCTGGTGACTCACCTCCCTGTCTCGCCCAACTCCTCCTGTGAGTTCTCAGGTCTCTCCTTCTCTCAGACCTTAGTCTCTGCAGCTTGGGAGATGTTGGTGGGTTACTAGACCCAGAGGCCGCCTCAACCTTTCCTGACCCAACTGGTAGTGGAGAAGCTGTAGGTAATTACCCAGCTGAAGGCAACGAGGTAATCCCCGCATCTGGAGCCAGGGCAGACTCAGGCCCCTGACTTGGCCCAGCTGGTGCTTGTTGCAGGGGAACCTGTGCAGACTGGGGCTCTTTAGAATCAGGCCCCAGACTTGGTTCAGATGCCGCCTGAGGCAATGGATCCGGTATGGACTGAGACTCCTCTGGTTCTGAGTCCAAGCCTGGGTCCCAGTCCATCACACCTGGAAACCATGGACAACCACTGCTAGCCAGTGTAGAGAATCCAGAGGTAAATTGGTCAGTGGTTTGACTCGGTATATACTAGCTTTCTATGTTCTTATGCATTATCCTACAAGATTGGACAGCCTGCCTCTGCAGTGAAGTGCAGATCAGCTCAGAGTCGTTTGTTTACCAGCATCTGGATGAGTTCCACAGCTGAGAAGAGATTCCAGCCTAGATCTCTCACAACTTCCAAATCCAATATTCTGTCTCTATTCTCAGATATTTATATATTTCTGTCTATCTATAAAAACCATGGGAGAGTAAGAGATGTACACCTTTATATAATGTTGACATGGACAGAGTCCTCATCTCTTCTGGTCAATGTCCAGAAGTTCATGAATGAGCTATCTGGGTGCAATGGCCTTAAAGAAAAGGAAGAAATTGCTGTCCTCCTAAACGGGGATTAAACTTCCCAGATGATTTGGAAATCACATTGCTATTGAATGTGCTCCTGCGTTTGTTCGTCGCTTATCTGAAGCATCCCAATAAATTTCACTTTACTGTTACAGCAGGCTGTATTGCTGTCCCCTAGAGGAAAGACGGCTATCAAAGGCTAGTTCCAAGTCTTTCTACAGTTGCTTCCTTAGAGTCAGCATGAAAACACAGACACCCAGTGTGGGAGAGCAGAATATTTCATTGCTGAAGTGTTCTTTGTATCAAAAGACAATGGATAGTTGTGACTTATGGTATTTCCCCTTCCAACCACTCTCTCCAAATCAGAAAAATCTTGGCTATATATATATCCATAGCTGCCTCTTACAGAAGTTTCATATACGTGTGGCCTTTACATTCAATTTTTACACAGCTTCTCATCCCTACACTTATGATATATACCCATTCTTTAAAACACACACACACCAATATGTACTACTCGCTGAGAGCAAGTTTACAAAACATTCAATCTAGATTTGCATCTTGCATTTTCTGCCTCTTTGCTCAGTGCTTGCAATCAAGTAATTCTACCCTGTAATTATGGATCTAGCAGCCCTCTGAAGTCAGCTAGTGTACACAGTTGACACAGTCACTTGCATTGAACTGGCCAGAGTTTTCCTTTGATTCAGTCATCATCTACGTACAAAGCCTTCTCCTTTAGTCTGACTCTTGTAGCCTTCTTTCAAGGGCTGCATGAAGATAAACTGAGCAGATGAGCTCTGTTATTGCTGCCAAACATGAAGAACTACAAACAACTCAGAATAAGTTGTGCTGACAAAGCTTCCACCCTCTGAGTATATTTTCTACACATACTGGGGCACAAGAATACATCTTGAGCTCTCTCTATCAAAAAACAACAACATTGTCTGCAAAACATGTATGAACCAAGGCTTGTATATCAGTTAGGGATGGGCGAATCTGCCAATTTCAGTTTCTCTTGGTTTCTCACCCCCCCCCCTTTAATTCAGTTCTTTGAATTTCCGCATCAGACTGATTTCTTTTTTCAAAAAACAGATTTATTATTCTAATTCTAATACTTTAGTAGTCAACGAAAATCATAATAAAGATTCTTAAAGTATTGGGGAACTGCTGGTTTAGGAGGATAAAGCCCCCTTAGGACACCAAAACAACCATTCTCCTTGTTATGACCTTCTGATAGATGAGCTAAGCTGAAGCATTGTCATGTGGCAATAATCTTTGATTTTATTCTCACTTGGTTTTTATTAGATGGGCTTGATGGGTGATCAATAGTTTCCTCCCTATTGCTCCACAGTTGATTGCTGTCAAACCTCATCCATAATTTGGAGCACATTAAGGAGAGCTCTACTGAATCAGGCCAAAGGTCCAACTGGTGCAGCACACTGTGTTCACAGTGGCCAACCAGACGCATGAGTGCGACAGCATTCTTCTGGTTGTGATCTCCAGCCACTGGTATTCAGGCGCATACTGCTTCTGGCACTGGTGGTAGAACTTAGCCATCACGGCTAGTAGCCATTACCTTATCATCCACAGATCTCTCTAAGTGATTTCTTAATCATTTGATTGTTCAGTAATTGATGGTTGGCAGTTAAGAAGGTAAGCTGAAATTATTTTTTAAAAAGCATTGTGTTTAAGGCAATAATGGAAATTAGGAAGTAGGATTGGTGTGCCTCATTCACATGTATGGCAGCCATCAACTGAGGAATGTGTACAATTTGCAATGCACAATTTATTAGTCACCGTTGGACTTCAATCTCAGCCTTCTTCTGTTGCATTGAGATCCCATGTGGGCTCCACACAATAACTTGGCAAAGGTTGTTATGCTGTGAGATAGTGAAGCCCAGGGTAACCCAATGAGTTCCATGCCAGTGCAGAGATTTGAGTCTAGCTCTCTCATAGCCAGATACCTTTGTCCACTATGACAACACCACTGTTAATGAATATCTGACTATGCCATAATCTGTCATTCAAAGGGAAAACATGGGACAGCCTTCCTGGTCTCTGATGCTTCAGAATGCTGGTGGAATGATTGAAGGTTCCTCGGGTTAACAAATTCATTACATATAGAAAATCAGTTTACCAGGGCAAAACCTTTTGGAAAAGGCTAGTCATGCAACCTCTCCCCCAAGAAATCTAAAATGACACTGCCCTGAGAGGACTGTACCACATGCTAAGCATGTCAATCTCAGTAACTTCAGGTGGATGCAGACATAATTCCAAATGTATCTTTTTTGAAAAGGCAGTTAATGAGCTATAGATCTCTGTAGCAGATTCCCCCCCTTTTTTACAGCACAGTCAGAACATTCATCTGTCAATCACAATGGAAACTCAGTGCACGGAGGAGTGTGTTAAATGTGGAACCTATGGGACTATGCCACTAAGACTGAGAGCCAGATAATTGGCATAGCTACGCTGAGTGAACAGAATAGCCTCTTTACAACAGAGCTGCTCCACTCTAAGAATAATTTGTGGATGCATGGGCTTCTAAGGTCAAAAGGAGAACAGAATCAAATGCTGCTCAAAAAATAAAATAAAATCTAGCTAGCTATTTGGGGAGCCAGCAATGACAACCAAGTTCTTTGGCATATTTTATCACACAATGCATAGAAATGAGAAAACAAATAAGCAACATGGGAAATAAATACATGAGGCAAGTGGGGATCTGCAATACAGTGAGCTAAAACTCCACGCCTGGTAATGTCAAGAGAAGTGTGCTAAAAATCTGTTTCAGTAAATGGAAGCTGAAGGAATCAGTAGGGAATACTGGAGAGCTCAAGTGAGCACATCAAGCAACCATAAACAGCTGAAGGATAAGAAAAGTGGAAAGAAGCTGAACAATTAAGAAGCGTAAGAACTACACATTCACATGGCAGTTTATTCTGTTATCATTATTTTCCCCTAATTGTTAAGTTCCACTTTATATTTGAGCTTTCTCATGACGTAAAAGCCACTTGTGGAACGATAGTGGAATATAGTTTAAGTTTCATGGTCTTTTCCATATTATTTGCTGTCAGGGAAAAAAAAAAAGTTTGCAAATAAATTGGAAATGAGTGCTAAACCTGTGCCACATTCCACAGTAATTCCAGAAGTGGCTTTTATATTGTGTGAAAACTCAGTTGTAGAAATTAACAGTTTGAGAAATGTCATAAAAACGAAGTGAGCTGCAATGTGTATGCAGCTTCAGAAACAATGGATTATGTCCACTGTTAGTCATAGTCAATGAAATTAATAGACATGACTAACTTAAACCCACTGATCCCAGTAGGTCTACTGTGAGTATATCTTAGTTGGATACAGCCCTTACCCCTTTCCCTCTCCACATTAGCTTCCATACAAAACAACATGATCCATGCCAAAATCCAGAATGAGAGCAAAGAGAAGTTTTAATGGGATTCAGGAGACCTGTGGCAAAAGTCTGTGGATGTAATCCACTGCGACATCGTCCTTGCAAGCCCTTCAGAAATTATTGGGGGCAACACATGTTCTAAATATGTTTGCAGAGTTCTCCATAAGTTCAATTGGGTCTGTGTAGGAGTCCTGTGAATTGTGCCCTGTTTTAATTGGTCCTTCCATCTGGTGCTTGGGTACAATGTTTTGCTCAGGAAATTAAATTGGGGAGAGAGTGTTTGAATCTGATGGGGAGTGAGATTACATTGCCTGGGGCAAATATGGGTTTGTGATGTAAATGACACCATCATAAAAAGGGGGTGGGGGTAGGAGTTCCACAATCATGGCATTTTTAAATTTGATATATCTTATGTTTTGTCATGAGAAGAGAAGACTCCCTGGAAAAGACCCTGATGTTGGGAAAGATGGAGGGCACAAGGAGAAGAGGACGGCAGAGGACGAGATGGCTGGACAGTGTTCTCGAAGCTACCAGCATGAGTTTGACCAAACTGTGGGAGGCAGTGGAAGACAGGAGTGCCTGGCGTGCTCTGGTCCATGGGGTCACGAAGAGTCGGACACGACTAAACAACTAAACAACAACAAATGTTTTGTCATAGAAATCAAAGATAGCTACTTCTACAAATTCTTTGGTGTCTCGTAATTTTTCACAACCTCATTTTCCAACATTCAGTTTCCACAAATTCTAGTGTTATGGGGGGGGGACGACGACAACCTTTTTTCGATCCATTTCCTCCATAACATGAATCATTTTATAAACTTGTATCATATCAACTCTTGCTTTCCCTTTCTCTAAGTCCAAACACTGCAACCTTTCTTCATAGGGGAGTTCCTCCACGCTGTCGGGCTTCAGGGACTCACCTTCTTCCCCTCCCCCCCCTTTGGCAGTAGATAAGCAGAACATGGTGAAAGGTGTCTCTTACCAGTTTGGAAATTTTAATGATCACAGCAAGAGAACAAAGAATCCATTCCTCAGAATGAAGGTGCTCCCAATTAAGGGTTTCACCCACTTCCTCCCTAGTCACCCACGTCAGTTCTGCGTCTTGCAACCTGATCTCGTAACCACTGTGCTTTCTGTGCTGCCACCTTATCTGCTCTCCTCGACCTTGGGCTGAGCGGATGGATGCTTTCCAGCAAAAGTGAGTTGGTTAACTCTCTCTCTCCCAGTGCTTCTCCGTCAAGCTGTCCCCAACCCAGTACTTCCCAGCTTCTGTCTTCTGAACTATGTCCCTCTGCAAACCACTGTTCCAAATCTATGCTACTTCCCTGCTCCTGGGAAGATTCAGGATCCTGATCAGGGGAGAGGGAGGGGGAGGCACGCACCATTCCTCCTCAGTGCAGCCCTCCTCAGCACGGTCCCTGACACACACACCCCCCTTGATGATTTTGGTTGTCCTTCTCTGAACCTTTTTGAACTCTACAATATCCTTTCTGAGGTGAGGTGACCAGAAATGTTCACAGTATTCCAAAAAGTATTTATTTATCATCATTATTATGCCACCGACATCTTGTGGTCCCATTAGCCAGTCTTCTGACATTGCACACTTTCACTTTCTAATTGCTAACCAGAGTGACCTATTACCAATACTAAATAATATCATTCTTTCCATCTCACTCTCTGCTGTTGAGGGCAATCTATCCTCTTTGTGACATGGTCCCTTCTGCATCTACAATGAATATCTTACTTTCTCATTGCTGACCATCTGCCGCTCAAAAAAACCACTCCTGTTTGACTGTGAAACTGCTTAGAGAACTGTAGCCTTGTTACGGAAATGGGGGTCTCCAAACAACTCTTGGTGCTTTTAACAAACTGCAGTTCCCAAGAATCTTTGGGGAAGTGATGCCATGACTGTTTAAAGTCATATCATACTGCGTAGTTCAGATGAGGTCAAAATCTCAGCTCATTTACATGCATGGGAAAACGTCCCAAGCAATTTTGAACCGTTTTGGGCAGCCTTCTTGTCTTTTGTGCTGAGAGGGGCGGGGAAAGAGGTTTCAACGTGTCTTCTGTACATCATTCATGGTGAAATTTACTATAATCATCTGCTTTCTCATCTGCCTGCTTCCAAAGGAAATCAATGCCATCCTTTGCAGCGTCTTCTCTTAAGGCTTTCCTTCTGTCCTTGATCAGTATGGAATGCCCTTTCGTCCCTCCTCTCCTCTTTCTGCAAAATCTCTCTCCTCCCCCCCCCTCCCCTGCGAGGTGGGCTGACAGAGGCTTCAGAGGAGTATTCCATACGAGGACAAAACATTGGTCTACGCAAGGGCTTCACAATTGCTTCCACATTATTTTCCATTTCGTTCCCCCCTCCCCACCTCCCTGCATCCGAATGTTTGGCTTGCTTTTGTTTAGGGCTGCAGCTGCAGAGGCTAAGAAGAGCCCTTCATGGTGATGCAATATGACAATCTCAATATCCCTGAACAATTTCTCCTTTTGTATGCCACTTTGCTGATTGCAATGTCAATAGAAAAGCATTTTTGAAATAACAACATGATGGCTGGGGAAACCAAGCTAGCAAATGCGATTAGGAAGGCCATTTCCTTGTGCTGGCTTTTGCAAGTGAAATGTTAACTATCAATTAGAGTTAAAAGAGAGAGCAGAAACTGGCCGAATTCAGAAAAGTGCAAAGTTGGGGCAAGTGCAAGCCGACTGTGATGTATTTCCAGGCTAACTTGAGCTGCAGTCACACAGCAGCTTGTTCCATTTCCCCAGCTGTTAACTTCTGTATTATATTTGAGCTTCCACACAACGTAAAAGCCAATTCTGGAATGCTAATGGAATATAGCACATGTTTAACACTCTTCCATGCTATTTGGGCTGCATTCACAAGGCAGTTTATTCCATTTCCCTGACGCTTTTCTCACTGTTACTTTCCACATTATATTTGAGCTTTCACACAATGTAAAATACAATTCTGGAATTCAGCACAAGTTTAGCACTTATTTCCATATTATTTGCATATATTTTTTCTGGAAGTAAATACACTGAACATAGTGCAAACACTAAACTTGCACTATGTTGCACGATAGTTCCGGAAGTGGCTTTTACATCATGTGAAAGCTCAAATAGAATGTTGTTGTTGTTGTTTAGTCGTTCAGTCGTGTCCGACTCTTCGTGACCCCATGGACCAGAGCACGCCAGGCACTTCTGTCTTCCACTGCCACCCGCAGTTTGGTCAGATTCATGTTTGTAGCTTCGAGAACACTGTCTAACCATCTCGTCCTCTGTCGTCCTCTTCTCCTTGTGCCCTCCATCTTTCCCAACATCAGGGTCTTTTCCAGTGAGTCTTCTCTTCTCATGAGGTGGCCAAAGTATTGGAGCCTCAGCTTCACGATCTGTCCTTCCAGTGAGCACTCAGGGCTGATTTCCTTAAGAATGGATGCGTTTGATCTTCTTGCAGTCCATGGGACTCTCAAGAGTCTCCTCCAGCACCATAATTCAAAAGCGTCAATTCTTCGGCGATCCGCCTTCTTTATGGTCCAGCTCTCACTTCCATACATCACTACTGGGAAAACCATAGCTTTTACTATACGGACCTTTGTTGGCAAGGTGATGTCTCTACTTTTTAAAATGCTATCTAGGTTTGCCATTGCTTTCCTCCCAAGAAGCAGGCGTCTCTTAATTTCGTGGCTGCTGTCACCATCTGCAGTGATCATGGAGCCCAAGAAAGTAAAATCTCTCACTGCCTCCATTTCCTCCCCTTCTATTTGCCAGGAGGTGATGGGACCAGTGGCCATGATCTTCGTTTTTTTGATGTTGAGCTTCAGACCATATTTTGTGCTCTCCTCTTTCACCCTCAATAAAAGGTTTTTTAATTCCTCCTCACTTTCTGCCATCAAGGTTGTGTCATCTGCATATCTGAGGTTGTTGATATTTCTTCCAGCAATCTTAATTCCGGCTAGGGATTCATCCAGCCCAGCCTTTCGCATGATGAATTCTGCATATAAGTTAAATAAGCAGGGAGACAAAATACAGCCTTGTCGTACTCCTTTCCCAATTTTGAACCAATCAGTTGTTCCATATCCAGTTCTAACTGTAGCTTCTTGTCCCACATAGAGATTTCTCAGGAGACAGATGAGGTGATCAGGCACTCCCATTTCTTTAAGAACTTGCCATAGTTTGCTGTGATCGACACAGTCAAAGGCTTTTGCATAGTCAATGAAGCAGAAGTAGATGTCTTTCTGGAACTCTCTAGCTTTCTCCATAATCCAGCGCATGTTTGCAATTTGGTCTCTGGTTCCCCTGCCTCTTCTAAATCCAGCTTGCACTTCTGGGAGTTCTCGGTCCACATACTGCTTGAGCCTTCCTTGAAGAATTTTAAGCATAACCTTGCTGGTGTGTGAAATGAGTGCAATTGTGCGGTAGTTGGAGCATTCTTTAGCGCTGCCCTTCTTTGGGATTGGGATGTAGACTGACCTTCTCCAATCTTCTGGCCACTGCTGAGTTTTCCAAACTTGCTGGCATATTGAGTGTAGCACCTTAATAGCATCATCTTTTAAAATTTTAAATAGTTCACAGAACTATTAAGTAAGGGGACGGTCGTGAAAATGAAATAAGCAGCCATGTGAATGCATTCTTGATTCCGGGGGGGGGGGGGATCAATTTACACCCCTTTAACCCAGAAACATTAGAAAACGGGGCAGAAACCAGGAAAAATAACACAAGATTCTCTATGTATGACTGAACCCTTGGACAGCAGACAGTATTTCAACAGGGCTTCTATATATCCTAATAAATCTGCATTGCGTCAGATATATTCTAAAGAGATATTACTTGGTTCAGATAATATTGGCCACTCTTTGGACTTCCGGTGGCCACCTCCATCCCTGCTATCCACCAAGGATTGACCATGAGCTCTGTGTAATTGGGGTACCAGATTATGGGAAGTCTGCTAAGCGCATCCAGCTAAAAGCACAAAGAATTCGCCTTCAGAACCTTCCAAGTCATGGAAAGTGAGTGTCCTTCTGAAGCCTCTTCTAGTCATGCTCTCTGCACCTCTTAGAATCCTGCAAACTTTAGGTTCTAAAATGCCTGGGGAATTTCCATGCAGGGAATCTCCAGGAGTGCAGGAAGCTGCTACTCCAGACAGTCACCATCCACAAGTTGGAGGGTGACCAGAATGGTGATGAGACAGAGCTGGTGCCCTCGTCCCCACACACCCCTTATGTCCACACTTCACATGAATTACAGCTGCCTGAAGAGGGCTTTTATTAACAGGACATGAATTTGCAGCATGCTCGTTTTATATAATTAGCCAAGGTTTTCTCCAAGGTGCACTTGATAGATAAAATCTTTGATCACAATATTCAAATGGAGTCATTGCAGCTGCAGCTGATCTCTGCAAAGCCCTATCTGTTGAGAAAACATAGCTGGCCTTGCAGCTTTATGAAATTTAATCTCTGCCCCCCCCCAGTCCTCCCTCCCCTGTTCCATGCACACCCTTTGCTTGTCTGGGTCCCTTTGCTCTCCTTTATCTTTGGAGGAAGATAAAGCTGTCCAAAAGGGTAAAAACATATATACACAATGATCTGAAAATAAATGCCATGTCTCTATTAAATTTTCCTTTAAGTGCTTTCCAGAAGATACATCCCGTTCGTGGAGGAGCAAGAAAAATTACCAGGGAGAAGCCAGCTTGATGTTTGAAATGAAAATATGTAGTGCTACTGACACAACACTCTAATGCACTGGATATTTTAATTATGTCAGAAGGTAAAAGCAAATTTCCATTCATCATTAGCCCCGTCAGATCTACTGTGCAGCAGAATGCTCTGCATTTATTTGCAGACCTTGTCAATTCATTTATCTTCTGGAGAAGCTTAACCTTATGATAATACCTCATATTTTCCCCTTTCTTTCATGCTTTAGGTTTGGAGGCAGCCAGGGGGTTAGGAGGGGGAGAGCTTTCATAACATATTAATCCTAGCCAAGACAAGGCTCCAGAAAAGTAGCCAAACTGACCCTCTGAGGTTTTTATGGCTGAGAAGCAAAGAGATGCGAGATAGGAAATATAAATATGAAGCGCTGCTTTCCTAAAATGGATTCCTTGAAGAAACAGATGCTGGGCCATACAGAGCACAATAGGCTTGACATCTTCTCCCTAATAGATCACCAGTCAATTAATTAGTTACTGCTTTAGCAGCCCAATCCTAATCATTTTTACTCAGTCTCATTAATTCCAGTGGGGCTTACTTACAAATAAGAATATTTAGGGCTGTTGGCTGGGTGGCACTGAAAACCATGGGGCTTGCTTCTGAGTAGACATCTATAGGTTCTCAACATGGGGAGGAGGAGATAGCTTTTTGTGTGTGACAGCTGCTAGATCAGAACACCCATTGGCCCACACAGGTGCCTTTTCCAAGTCTATTGCATCCCTCTGCCCCAATCGTCACCTAACTACCGACTCCTGTTTATATGAAAGAGTGGCCAGAAAAAGCCCCCTTCACACACACATTGTGCTGGGCCTGGAGGTAGCCCAAACCACACGGTCCAGGTCCCATCCCGAATCCAGGGGTTCCGCGAGGAGTCGGTCCAACAGGGCCGAGAGGTGAGCACTCCTCCTGCGAGTACTCAGGTCTCTCCTTCTCTCAGACCTTAGTCTCTGCAGCTCGAGAGACGTTGGTGAGTTACTAGACCCAGGGGCCGCCTCAGCCTCTCCTGACCCAACTGGTAGCGGAACAGCTGTATGTGATTGCCCAGCTGAAGGCAATGAGGTAATCCCCACATCTGGAGCCAGGGCAGGCTCAGGCCCCTGACTCGGCCCAGCTGATGCTTGTTGCAGGGGAACCTGTGCAGACTGGGGCTCTTCAGAATCAGGCCCCAGACTTGGTTCAGACACCGCCTGAGGCAAAGGATCCGGTGTGGACTGAGATTCCTCAGATTCCGAGTCCGAGCCCAAATCCCAGGCCATCACACACATGAAGCCAATGCAGGCCTAGTTCTCACATCTGTGCACATTTGCTCTCATCATTCAGTGACTCAACACCTGAGCCATTTTCAATGGACAACCACAGGTAAGAATTGTGACACCACCACCCGCATACTGTGCATGTTGGGTTCAATAATATAATGGCCCTCTGGGCTTGAATGAATCTCAAACAAGCATATGAAGGTTTTCCTTTGAAAACTATTCACGGAGAATAAAGTTATCATGAAGGATAAAGGGTATCAATGGCTATTAGACATGGTGGGTGTATTCTCCCTCCACTATCGGAGGCAGTATGTGGGGAATCTCGTGAGGAGAGTGCTGTTGTACTCATGTCTTGCTTGTGGTGTTCCAATAGACATCTGGTCAGCCACTGTGACAACAGGATTTTGAACTAGATGAGCCTTTGATCTGATACAGCAGGGCTGTCCTTACATTTTTAATATTGTATGTTTTTAATACAGTCGTACCTTGGTTCTTGAATGCCTTGTGACCTGAACATTTTGGCTCCCAAAAGCCGCAAACCCAGAAGTGAGTGTTCCGGTTTGCAAAGGTTTTTTTGGAAGCCGAATGTCCAATGCAGCTTATGCGGCTTCTGATTGAGTGCAGGAAGATCCAGCAGCCAATCAGAAGCTGTGCTTTGGTTTTTAAACATTTTCAGAAGTTGAATGAACTTCTGGAACGGATTCTGTTGAAGAACCAAGGTATGACTGTATTATGTTTTTAACATGGCATCAAGAGAAAATTCTCTTCTGTGCGTTAATTTACACAAGTTGGTTTTTCTTAATGGCAACATTCAAAGGAGCATCCTTGACATCATTTGGTGGCAGTGCATTCATGCAACCAAGATCTCCTGATGCTGCAATCCAGGCATGTGTGTAAGTCTGAACCAATCCTCACATGGGGTGGTGACAGGATAATAATAATAATAATAATAATAATAATAATAATAATAATAATAATAATAATATATTTATACCCCCGCCCATCTGGCTGGGTTTCCCCAGCCACTCTGGGCGGCTTCCATCAGAATATCAAAATACAATGATTCATCCTGTATTAAAAGCTTCCCTAAACAGGGCTGCCTTCAGATGTCTTCTAAAAGTCTGATAGTTGTTTTATTTCTTTGACATCTGATGGGAGAGTGTTCCACAGGGCGAGCGCCACTACTGAGAAGGCCCTTTGCCTGATTCCCTGTAACTTTGCTTCTTGCAGTGAGGGAACCACCAGAAGGCCCCCGGCGCTGGATCTCAGTATCCAGACAGAATGATGTTCAGCAAAAGAGAGGAACATTATGGACCGTTCCAGAATGTAAGTTGTGCTAGTATTGTATAGAAAGACTTCACTCCTCCCTAATTAGACAAAGGCTGCTTGCAGACTTTACCTGCTTTATCAAAGACTGCTGCTTTAACACCTCCTTGTATAAATATTAACACAGCAAAGCCTTGGTAAAGAGGATAATGGTCAGTTTGACATCTGCACCAGGTAGAAAATTCAGTTCAGCTTCTCCTCTAGAGCAAATGCGATTCTTAGATAGTTTTCCCGTGCTATTCATAAGGTAGTCAGCTTTTCAATTAACTACTGCTGCTGTGCCATTAACAATAGCTTGAACTGTGGTGATAACATTTTACATTAGTCGTATATACACTAATATGGACAGTCCATATATTTTCAAATAGAAATCCAAATGAGATTGACAGGTATAAGATATACATTCAAAAGTACAAAAGGCCCTAGGATCTTCAGCCTATTGAGTAATGATAGGTGGTGGGTGTTCATCTGGTGTGCCGTAGTGGTCAGAGTGTCAGACTACTACCTGAGAAAGCAGGGTTCAGATCCCCACTCAGCCATGAATTTCACCTGGTGACCTTGATCCGATTAACCCCTCTCAGCCTAAACTACCTCACTGGGTTGTTGCAGGGATTAAATGAGAAGAGGGACAACTATGTATGCCACCTGGAGCTCCTTAGAGAAACGGGGTGGAACATGCCACAAATCCATAAAATAATCCTTCTAACCTTGAAGAAGAAGTCTCCCTGAAACTATAAGGGCTGGCATGATCCAGTTTCATTTGTCTGCTCTGATCCATATTAAGATGTCTCCCTCGGACTTTTCATTCTTGCATTTATTTTGCTTTTAGACAAAAAGGCTGAGCATCTATTTTTTTCCAGGTTGCTAGTAACATAGCAAATTGCAGGTGCACCTTAAACACCAGATATAATGAGATGTGTCAACTCGTTACATTAGGAGGCTTTTATCTTACAATTATTGGTGTGATAAACAGCGAAGTGCCCCTCCCCTGCCATGGTTTGTAGCACTTCCCTTCATAAAGGCAGCTGACAGCTAAACTGCCTCAGGCCCTCTGGGGGAAAACGTTAACCCAAAGTCCCTCTAGTCGCGTTCAGTTCCGCATACAGATGAAAGCATCATAAACAGACGGCTAGGTATGACCCCCGCTTCCTTTTCACCAAGATTCCCCTCTCTCTTTCACTCTTTCCTTGATTCTAAAAAGAAAAGGGTTGTCTCTCACTGGAGCAAGGCCTGCTCCTAGCTCCATCACCATGGCGACTATTTTGAGTGGCGAACCAGGATACATCTATTGAATGAGGGCAGGCATTGGGAAAGATGTGCAGGTGGAAGAGGCAACACTGTTCGTCGAAAAGCTAGGCAGAAGTGCACCATCTTGATAGTCACAAGAACGAAACCAAACCCTGCCATCGCTTTCTTCATTGCCGCTATTTTCAAGGAGTGAGCAGGGTTCTTTCCTTATTCCTGGAGGCCCCAAGCCAATGTTTGCTCCATTATCTAGTCATATGTGCACTCTATGGGGGGCTATGCTTGGAGAGTCCAGAAGTTGCGACTAGAGCAGAATTGTGATGGCCTGGGAATCTGATTCAGAAGCTGAATCTGAGGAATCCCAGCCTGCACAGGAGTCCCGGCCTCCAGGGACTTGAATCTGAAGGGCCTGCACCTGTGCCGGGTCCTCAGGAGTACCCACTCTGGCTCCGGAGGTGATTGAGGACCCATTGCCTGCAGGTGCGCCTCTCCCAGTCCTGTCAGCGGAAGGTGAAGCTGCCCCTGGGTCCATTAACCCTCCAGCCTCTCCTGAGCTGCAGAGGTTCAGGGCAGAGAAGCGGAGCGAACTAAGTTCTCTCAGGAGGAGTGCTCACCTTAAGGCCAGGAGAGGCGGGTCACCTGTGGGCCGGGACTGCCCCTGGCCTCAGAGGAGATAAAGGCCAGTCAGCCCAGTCCCAGGTTGCGGGAGCAACGTCATTGGAAACCTGTTTCTGCCAGCACCCAGACCTGTTTTTCCGGAGTTCCTGACCACGCCCGGCTTCTTGCTTTGGACCCCGCTTCGGCCTTGGTGGACAGTCTCCAGACCCTTGACCCAGGACCGGACTCTGACCACGCCTCTCAGTAACCCCCCCCCCCCCGGGTCCAGCACAAGAATACAGTCACTAGAGCAGGTGCAAGGAACCATTGGCCCTCAATATGGTGCCAAAGTACAACTCTCATCAGCCCCAGCAAGGTTGGCCAATGGCCAAAGAAAATGCAAGTTGCAGTTCAGCAACATCTGATGGGACAAAGGTTCCCCAAACCTGCACCAGCATGCTGAGTGATGCATCCAATTGTGCCCATATAACACCAATTTTGTAGGAACTGCACTGGTTGTTCTGGGGCAAATTCTGATGTTAATGTATGAAGCCCTACATGGCGTGAGACCCAAATACCCTTCCATTATTGGAGAACATAATTACCTAAATCCTCTGATTCTGGAGTCATGGAAAGCCCTTAGCCACAAAAGAGTCACTGTGCTTTTACTCGAGGAGCAATGACAACCTTCCTTTAGATCCACAGATATTATTGGACTACAATCCCCCTCATTCCCAACCATTGACCATATTGGCTGGTGTGCTAATCAGCACACTGTTTTGTAAAGAACATGAGCTCTATTGTAAAGTGTTTTGCTTTGCTGTAGCAAGCTCTGCTCCTGGACAACTTCAGCTGCTAAGTAGCATAGGAGGCTCCAGTAAAGATGAAACAGACCTGAAACAAAGGCAAGTTGGGGGGAATCTAAGTTGGAGGGTGGGAGAGATAAACCTTAGAAACAGATGTCTTCCATTCAAAACTTGGAAAGGTAGTAGATCTGGCTGTGGAGCTGCTATATAAGCAATGGAAATGTAGCCTGAAATGGTCCAAGATCAACTCTATTATTCAATACAGGCCTTTTAAGCATGTTTCATAGTTTGGATCTAAATCAAAAGTTTGATTAAAATGCTGGTCAGGTATAAGTGGTTCATCCTGGTACCTGAGTCTCTAAAGAAGTTGGCAAGGAGAGAGAATGCTAGGCATCTGTCAGGAGTGGTCAGCCATCGGCTACTCCCACAAACGTTCCAGGAAATCTGAGTTTGAGCTAAGAATGGGAGATGGAGAGTCCTCATTTTGGAACCTAAAAATATTACAGAGAAGCATCATTTACTGACAATGAACCTGGAATTGTGCACCATCTAGGGCAGATCACTGGGGCTCTGTCTCCAACATCAGATATCTCTGCCACATTGCCTCTTTCCCAAGCATGATCCTCAACCCAAGAAGTCACCTCAAGTAATGGGAGAAACAAAAGCTGCTCACTTTGCTGTTCAAACTGGAAACAGGTGGGTCAGTCAATTTTCAGTCCATGTCAGTTTCACACATGACCATTCATGGCTCCATTATGTCCCATTAGACAGTATATGCTAGCAGGAATGCCCTACCTACCCAGAGAAGCTGGTTGGCTGTTAAAGGGCCCTCAACTTATTTTGCAGTCTTTGGTTCCAGGCTTGGGAAGACAAGGGAACCAGAAGATTTGTCCTCAGAATTCATCCTCAAGAACGTTAGCGCTAGACAGTTCAGCCTCAAGTAGGTGATTGACAAAGGAGAGCATGCATGAGGGCCAAATGTCATCACTACTCAATAGTTAATGGCTCCTTGGAAATAACTGTACTCTTCAACAGCAAATGGTTCCTGGGCAACATTTTTAAACACCTGTAGCTGAACTCACTTCACCTGGGCTTTTGGACTCTCCTTGCTACTGCTTGCTGTTACCAGCTTTTGGAACTCAGTCTGCAATGACTGGTTCTGCTGTCTTGCCCCAAACTAACTGAGCTGGAATAGGATAGGCGCCTCCTACACCCTCAAGAAAAAAGCCAATCCTATAATGTCTAGTCTCAGGGCTGGCCCATCAGTCTGAAAAGGTCATCATTATCATGAACAGCAGTAGCAAATGATCCTAGTGCTTCACCTTCCCTTCACTGGACCACTGACTGTGCCTGTTGCCCCCTGTTCTGTTTGCTTTAGTCTCAAATGTCTCTCTTTGGACCATACCTGACAACCAAGAGCAGACCCCTGCTAAGGGCTCATACCATCCTCTCACTGTCCCCACTGATGTATCTCAACATGCATAGAGATAAATTAGGATGACACTATCTCATGCTCATTGGCATTGCCATCATGTCTGGAAGACCTTACACTCATACAAACTCCCCATAGGTATGTCATGTCCTTGAAAACTTCAATAGGTCAGGTGGTGCCTGAATGCATGGAGGAGCCTCCACATGGACATTTTATATGCACCTATGCCCTTTCAAATGTGCTGCCAACTGTGCACGGAGGCAAGGAACAATCTTGCTCCCTTTCTCTCTGTGCGTTCAGATAATATCTGAATGGTGCTTAGGTCTTTGGCCAGCTTTACCATTTGCCTGACTCCTGCCTGTTCTGTTCCCTACCTCCCAGGCTTGACCACCTGATATCCATGTATCAAGTCTATGTATCATGTTTTCTATCACATTTCAACATACTGCTGCTAAAACATGGCCTAGAGGTAGCCTGTCCACAACATTCCATCCTATTGTATATAGAAGATATTAGAAATCGTGCAAATATATATATATATGGTGATGCTTCTCATATGATCAGCTCATTCTTGTGACTGAGAGCCCAGGTTCCCCTGCCCCTTGAGTGTCCTTGCGTGAGCCAGTAGGATAACAGAGGATGCAACAAGTCTCATAAGCTGCCTTTGAAAGGTCAGAAGCCATTGAATAAAATGGATCTTAGGAGAGCAAACAGTTAACATGTTTTGCTCTTCATAGAGAATAAGAAGCAAGGGCAGTTTGACAGATGTAGCATTTCCATTTCCTTCCGCTCCAAGTAGTGCCACTGGGGCAAGCAAAGGGCAGCAGATTCAGTTAGCATGACGGCAAAGGCAAGAGGGGGGCAGAGTATGTTGCAAGGGCAGTGTGCGAGGCAGATGTTATAGGCATTCAGCAGAGATGCAAGCCGACAGAAGCATCCCAAGCACAATATTTTATAGATGAGGTTTCTAGCGTTGCGTTCCTTTGGAAAAGAGAGGAGCAAATGGCAGCAGGGATGCACCTGGAGGCTCAGAAAGGGCAGCATTTGCAAAATTAGAGGGCCCTGCTTTAGCTTCCATGGAAAGTCATAGAGTGAATGCCACAAGCTGTTGTGGATCCAACAGGACAATGTCCCCTTGCTATGCCATAGATACAGCAGCCACCAGACAGGTGAAGTGTTTACAGCAGGCTTCCTAAAACTTGGCCCTCCAGATGTTTTTGGCCTACAACTCGCATGATCCCTATCTAGGAGGACCAGTGGTCAGGGATGATGGCAATTGTAGTCTCAAAACATCTGGAGTGCCGAGTTTGAGGAAGACTGGGTTAGAGCGACTTTTCTCAACCTTGGGTCCCCAAATGTTGTTGGACTAAAACTCCCACCATCTCTAGCTAGAAAGACCAGTGATCAGGGGTGATGGGACTCCTCATCCAACAATGTATGGGGACCCAAGGTTGAGAAAGACTGGGTTAGAGTGTTGAACCTGGGAGACTAAGATTCAAATCCCCACTCAGCCATGAAGCTCACTGGGTGAACTTGGGCCTGTCTCTGCCTCTCAGCCTAGCCTAACTTACAGGTTGTTGTGGGAGATTAAGTTGTTATGTCACCTTGAGCTCCTTGTAGAAAAAAGGTGGAATATAAATCTAATAAAAGAAATAAGTAATCAATAATCTGGGGGTGCCTCCATGGAAGTAAGTCATCTGAAATGAACTAACCAATGCACAACAGATGCCACAACCACCATGCTTTCAAAAAGCCAGATGTGTGGGGTACAATTGAAGTGTGGTGGGGTGGCAACAAAGTCCATTACTGGAGCCTCTGGAGCCTTTAGGCAATCCATTTCCACATGGTCTGCACATGTAATTACTCCATAAGGTCAATCATCTAAACAAGGATGGGGAGCCTTTTGAAGACTGAGGGCTCCATTTCCATCTGGGCAACCTTCCAGGGACCACATGCCAGAACAGGCAAAAATGGGCAGAGCAATGAAGGACACTGCACTTTTGTACAGTCCTCCATTCAGACAAACAGGATTCGATTATGAGAGTTCAAGGACATTTTCAGCATGAAGTTGGACAGGTAAGAGGTGTTGACTGGTGAGAGAGTATGTGTCTGAGGAGGAGCATGGCCTGGATAGAGCCTTGAAGGCCAGACAGAGATGACTGTGGGGGCACATAATGAAATACTTGGCAGATAGATGATGATAGATAGATGATGATAGATAGATGATAGATGATAGATGGATAGATGATAGATAGATAGATAGATAGATAGATAGATAGATAGATAGATGATAGATAGATAGATAGATAGATAGATAGATAGATAGATATAGATAGATATAGATAGATAGACAGTGCTATTTTTCTAGAAAAAGAAATGCTCACCATGAATGCCTCCATTGTTCTTGTATAATGGCAATGGCACCCACCTGAGGTGCCATAACTGAGTTCCAATGAGTTCAGGGTGGCGGGGGGGAGTCGTGTTTGTGTGTATACACACACATTTTACAATGCATATAATTATCACTTTTACAATATTCTGTGTTCTTCGTTAATAATAAAAGTCAGTGGCAACAATAATCTCTAAACCAGGTAACAGAACGGAATAAATTAATAACAGAAATAACATTAAGTTTGAAGTAATCAGATTAGCCCAAATACTATATACCTGAAGACTTTGATAGCAGCTTTTGGTACCGGACAATGGCAACTGGTTTTTCAGCTGTGTGCAAAATTTTATTTTGTGGTATAGCTGTTCTTAAAATTATTATGACCAGCAACAATAGTAACAGTAGTCATTAGTGGCATGACAACATCCGGTAGTAGTCAGTGGGAGAAGTGTAAGAGGCCCCAAGTTGGGGATATTTTTTTCCTCCTCATATAACAATAGTAGTGCTATTACTGGTGAATTAAAAGAAGAAAGTATAACTGATCATGGATGTGCAGAATGACCTTTGTGATAGGGTGATAGTATGTAATATCAGAACATAAACAATGGGATATCTGTGATTGGTGATGGTGGTCATCATGGTAACCACAGTAAAAGATCCTTTTGATAAAGCTCAGGATGGTGTGTCTGCATATGTAACTTGTCCATTAATTTGGTTGTCCTACTATTAGAATGACATAGCTGGATACCAAATCTGTCTGTGTATGTTGTGTATACACACACACATACATAACGCAACACACACCCTCCATCCTGAATTATAGAAATAATACTAGACGTCTTTTTAGATTTCCTTTAAAAGTGTTTACACATAGCAATCTCTGGATTCTCTACCGTGCCAAACATCTGCTAGGAAATCTTTGAAGAGAGAGACAGATAAACATAGTACATTTGATGCCTTGTCAAGAAGCATTTCCAAAAACATTTGGGCTTCCAAGCTGTAAATAGCACAGGTGAGGTGAGCGGAGAGACGGGAGAGTAATGACAGGCTTCCTTCCAGCCTAGCAGAGGTTTTATGAATCATCCAATCAATCACCATAAACCCAGACAATGGTACAATAAAGCTGTTCCGAGCAGCATCAGCCAGCATCCACACAATGGCAGCCGAGGAACACAAATCCAAAATCAGCACAGATGTAGATTAAGGAATAAAAGACACGGCGGGGTGATGATGTATGCCCCAGAGAAATCACACGGAAAGAATGTCATGTCTTGCTCCAATATGTCCTGCAGTTGGAAATGTGTAGAATACTCTGCTCCACCGTGACTTCCCTTGAATGGCAAGCCTTAGATGCCGGCTTGTGTACTCTTTGGCTTGTGGCTTGGATTCACAACGGGAAACAAGGCAAGCTCAGAAAGTGGGCTTGGAGGGGGGGGGAATCATCTCTCTTTTATTAGGGGCTCATAGCCTGTGCTGCTTGTGCACAGCTTCAGCCACCATCTGCAGTGTGAAACAGTGCAAGAAACTTGGGTGGGAAGTTCTGAAGTTACAGCAGCAGATGTCCATGGGAAAATGGTCCGCCAGTTCAATTTCCCCATTGCAATTCTATTCCTTCAGTCTTGTGCTAAGTGTAAAATATTTCATTGTGTATTCGAAATCAAGACCCTGCATGTTTCGTGCATGTTTATTTATGTGTGTGTGCATATTTGTGTATTTTGTGCTATGGGAGTTCCTTATCTGGGCTACCAGAGGTGGACTGGGAACTCTCCCCAAGGCACACACCTTTGCCCCTCAGTGCTTCACATGTCCAGGTGTTTCTACCTGGTGTTTCTACCTGTTCATGAAGTCTGACAATGTCTCTTGCTTGTGTGGATGGATGACCAAGAGGTGAGAGTGCATGTTGAAAGTAGCCTAGTGTACAGAGGTGAATTTTACATCAGCCCACTTTCCCCTGTTTCACTCACTACCAGCTTGTGTCTCTTCAAAGGTTGCCCAACTCTGCATCCATTCTGATACCTCATACTTCACTGTTGCCATTTTATTGTTGCATGATGTGCATATCGTCAGGCTTGGTGGTGTTGCCTGGTTCTTGATTCTTGAAGTACAATTGTATTAACACAATGTTCTGTGTTAATGGGCGTAAATATTTTTTATTAGGTAATGAGACCAAAAGAGTGTCTTTTGCTGTCCAATCCTTCTCCTATCAGGACTGGAGGAGCTGACCTTTTGTTTGCTTGAAGACAAAGAAACAAGCAGACACTCAGCTGCTTGGGAGGCTTTTGGCAGAGCTGCGCAATGTCTTCCTTGCTACAAAAGCAGACTGTTTAAGTACAGACTGATGATGAAGCCAGTCTTCATTGCAGTAAGCATTGTTTAGAGTTGAAAGTAGGTGTGTGCATGCGTTTGTTAATCTTAAGTAAAGTTTCCTGACCTGAACTTGCTAGATTTGGGAAATGTATGAAAAGTACGGTGTCTAATATTGATATTTATTAGATCGGCTGTGGCCCCGATCTGGTGGAACGCTCTGTCAAAAAAGACAAGGACCCTGCGGTATTTGGCATCTTTCCACAGGGCCTGCAAGACAGAGCTGTTCCACCAGGCCTTTGGACAAGGCACAGTCCTTTGGTAATCCTCACAGAACTCTAGCCCAATGGTTGTCATTAATTTGATTTTGAATTGATTTTAGAATGAATTGATTTTAGAATGCTGTGTTATTCTTGTTAGCCACTCTGAGCCCAGCTTCGGCTGGGGAGGGCAGGATATAAATAAATTATTATTATTATTATTATTATTATTATTATTATTATTATTATTCTAGAAGAAGAAGAAGAGAAGAGTTTGGATTTGATATCCCGCCTTTCACTCCCTTTAAGGAGTCTAAAAGCGGCTAACATTCTCCTTTCCCTTCCTCCCCCACAACAAACACTCTGTGAGGTGAGTGGGGCTGAGAGGCTTCAGAGAAGTGTGACTGGCCCAAGTAGCTGCATGTGGAGGAGCGGAGACGCGAACCCGGTTCCCCAGATTACGAGACTACCGCTCTTAACCACTACACCACACTGGTTCTCTAGAACATCAGAAGAGCCTGTTGGATCATGTTCAGCCTCCTGTTCTTACAACCAGATGCCTGTGGGAAACCCACAAGCAGGAGCCAAGCACAAGAGCATCCTCACCATTTGTGGTTTCCAGCAACTGCTATCTAGAAGCATTACTGCTTCCAACTGTAGAGACACAGCATAGCCAGGAGCAATCAATAGAATCAAGGCCAGGCCAGGAGCAATCGATAGAATTCTTCATGAGAACCCTTTTCTTCCGTTCCCCGTCCCCAGCTAAATGTGCACTAGCAATGTGTGCACCGCTTGGAGGGAGTGCATTTGCAGCATCATGTTTCCTTGGATATATCCTGAAAACAGCTGGTGGTCCCTTGTCAAGCTCTAGGCTGGAGCCTACCAGGGTATACCAGCCAAGCATGGGAAGAATCTAGGATGGGTCACAAGTGGTCAGGACCAAGGACAGCTCACGTTCAGGTTAGAAATTCAGGTTACAAGTTCAAGTAAGGAGAGATGAGAGCTTGGAGCAGATGAGGGCAATGTGTGGCTCTCCAGATGTTGTTGGACTCCAACTCCCATCATCTGCAGCAAGCACAGCCAATCCTCAGGGATGATGGGAGTTGAAGTCCAACAACATATGAAGGCCCATGGATTCCAGTGCTCCAGTGATAGCCTGACGTCTTGAACAGAAATCATATCTTAAGCTTCACCTCCGCCCCCCCCCCAAAAAAAAACTCGTTGAGCTTAAAGGGGCTGTTGTGTGTGTGTGTGTGTGTGTGTGTGATAGAATCATAAAATTGTAGAGCTGGAAGTGGGGAAACCCAGCTAGATGGGCGGGGTATAAATAAATTATTATTATTATTATTATTATTATTATTATTATTATTATTATTATTATTGACCCTAAGGATCATGTAGTCCAACCCACTGCAATGCAAGAATACGCAGCTGTCCCTTATGGAGATCGAACCTGCAACCTTGGTGTTATCATCACCACACTCTAACCAACTGAGCTATCCAGGCCATGTGATAATAAATAGATAAAAAGATGCATTGTTTTTAAAACAAGCGAAATGTGTGGGGGTTTTTTACTCATAATACTAGAATCTGTGGACATCCAATCAAACTGAATGTAGGAAGGTTCGGGACAGACAGAAGAAAGTGCTTCACAAAACATATAGTTAAACTATGGAATTAATTCCTAGGAGAGGATGTGATGGTCACCAACTTGGATGGTTTTAAGAGAGGATTAGACAGATTCATGGAGGATAATGGCTACTAACCCTATGGACATGTTTTGCCTGTAACAGTTGGAGGTGGTGATGCTTCTGAATGCCAGATGCTGGAGACTACCAGAAGGAAGAGTGCTTTTGTTTTTTTGTTTTAATGCTGCTGTGTTTTTGGACTGTTTTCTTTTTTAATTGTTTTGTATTTCTAGTTTTGTTTTGTATGGAGTCTTGTATGTTAAGCCACTTCAGACAATAATGTGATGGAAATACAAAATATACTTTTCTCCCAGTTTTTTTTGTGCTGAATTGCTTGGCTCTGCTCTTGGCTTTGATGTGTGAAATAGATTTTTAAGAACTTGATTTTTTTTTTTATTAACATGAGTGGTTTCATTCTGTTTAATGCATTATATTATTTTTTATAAGCCACTCTGAGAGCTTATTCATATACTTAGATGGTGGGTGTTTTGTTTTTTTAAAAAAAGAAATAAAATGAAAGTAACATCACTGACAAATATCAGAGCTAGCTGCCCCCCCCCATGTTCCTTAGAGCAAAAGTGGTCAGTTTGCCTCCCCTCCCCCACCTGACCCCACAAATTTTAGCAAAGGTGGAGAAAACAAAGTAGATATTATGCTGGGTGGGTGGGTGCAAATGTTTAAACCTCTCTGGCCAGCCAATACTGTTGGTGATGCAAATTGCTCCCTTCCCACTCATCAGATCAATCATCTGATGTCCAAAATAATCCAACTCCTCAGCTGCGAAGATCAACCAAGGAGGGGAAGACTACGTGAAGTCTGGGTCCATTCAGATGCACTTTATTCTGTCTCCCCATGTTTCCTTACTGATTAATTTCCCTGTTCTGTGTGATCTTTCACGCAACATAAAAGCCACTTCTGGAAATCTAGTGCAATCTAGTCCACAATTCCATGTTTCCATTAAAAAAAAAAATCCCTTCACGACCCTGTTGAGTCTTAAACTCTCAGGAGTTTTGCGCTGTAATTTCCTGGGATGAAATTTGCAGTGGTTTCGCGACATACAGTTCCTTCTTGCGATTTAAAATTTAGCAACATGGTGGCATGGTGCTGAAAAAGCCACCGTTCCCTAACGCAACAGGTACTGCAGCGTAAAAGGAGCATTAGAAATCTGGACAGAAGGGCTAGCATTGTAACCTGTAAATAAACCCCATGTCTGAATGCAGCCTTGTCTGCACATGCTGAGGGGTTGACCACTGGTGAATGTGGTCCTCTGCCATAGAGACGCAGAGTGATCTAAAACCATCAGCAACACGATGTAGCAGAAATGTGTTTCGGTCACCTGTTTTTGACAGTAAAGGTCACATCACGTTATATAATCAAAGCACTATTATACCACTTTAACCATCACAGAGAATCCTGGAAACTATATTACAGAGCTCCAATTCCCTTAACAAATTACATCCCCTAGGAGTCTCCCTGTTGAAGTGTTGTAACAGGACTTTAAATGTATGGTGTGCCTGTGACTAAGGACTCTGAAAAAGCAACCTCTGATTGAAGCTTGCAAATACAGTCTGAAAATACATACTTCTCCCTCTTAGCGTAAGTCCTTTATGTTCTTCTGATGCAAATTATATCAAAATCTAGCTGTTCTGCCAGCTCCCTGATCCTTCTTTGGTGAGCTGTTATGTCTTAAGCTGTCATTTACTCATGCTTGTATTCCACATGGGTTCCTACACCAAACATTGACTTTTCTTTTTGGTCAGTAGATGAAACTCTCTTGTCTGGAGAGACATTTGGGAGCTGTAGTGATTGAGCTTGCGAACATCAAGTGAGACAGAGCACAATTCGATACGGCTGTTCCCAAATCTGATTTCATAAAGATGAATTTGACAGCATCCTTCCATTAATTAAATTTGGAAAGGTGTTCTTGGGGATCGAAATAAAGTGAGGGCAAGTGGAATATTCTCCTGTGGATTTGGGAGGGTAGGGGGGAAGAGATTCTAAAATGCTATTAAATTTCCTCCTGAGAAGCAGTTTAGCAACACTAGTTCAGCCCACCTTCCAAACAATCTAAGGAAGACAACAATGACCCACTTTGCCTGCTGTTTGCTCTAAGACCTTGATACTAGGTAGCACCTTAAATAATGAGGTCACTTTTGAGAAGGAAGGAGGCAGCTGAACTAGTTGGAGGTGTGTTCAGTCTTCCCCCAGTTTGTGCAATTGCCAGAAATCCACAGCAGTTCAGACAGAAATGCAAAGAGCAACAATGAGTGAAGGAAAGAGGAGAAAGATCATCACTAGGGAAAGAGAGATGTGCTTAATTTCATTTGAAACCAGAAATATGATGAACTGTGCACTCAGTTTCATGCCAATCTTTTGGTAAATTCATCTTCAACAAGGTCTGTAGTTTCTGTAAACCTTCTGTTTTATTCTACATCTAAAGGTGAGGCAGCAGGGAAAAGATTAAGGAAATGACAAACAATGAATATAAATAAATGGATTACAAGCGTGCCAACTGTTTTGTGCAACAAATTCTTCCACTGATTGTAGATTCATAATCCGTTTTTTCAATGGGACTTTAATTAGAGCTGCTTGCCGAAGAGGGATGGTGAGAAGAGGCATGATCTAAAGCTATTCTATGGAAATTCCTTGTTCGCTTGGCACCGATCCATCACTGGCTGAACGCAATATTGGGGGTGTGCATCAACAGAAGGCATCCATCAAGTTTGGCAGGGCTCAGATGAACCTTGGGAGACAGATACACATCCTCTGTGTGTGCAGCTCCCAATGGGGCTTCAAAAGCCTCTCATACACGCATATCCATTGTTAGATGGGGAGAAATCTGAAACACATTTATTGTATTTCAATAATATGGGTTGGATCCATGCAGGGATAGGCGAATATATCAATTTTGGTTACTCTCTTTTTCTCCTAATCTTTGTGTGTGTGTGTGTGTGTGTGTGTGTGTGTGTGTTTAGCCACTATGTGAATAGGATGTTGGACCAGATGTGTCATAGGCCTGACCCAACAGGCCCATATGTTCTTAGCCCTCTGATTCTGGGCAGGAGTAGGGGGCACCAGAAGAGGAGGATTCAGAAGTGGAGAACGGGAGGAGGCTATGCAGCAGAGCCTGCTTGATGAAGCCCCTGCCCTCAGACCCCAGATGCATTCAGACCTGACAAGGCAGGAGGCTCCAGGGTTATCACTTTCCTGCCTGTGGAAGATATGGGGTATTGAGAGACCTGGCCTACCATATGAACCAACTCCTAGGGGCCTAAGTCTCTCTGCCAGCCCTCTATAAAATATTAGAAAGACCTGTCCCTCGCCCAAAACTGATGGCCATTGCCAGTCAAATGGTCTACATGTGCTGTGGCTTGTGAGCAATTATGCAGGGTGGGGCTTACCTGCCCCCCAATATTTGATTCAAGTTGGCACCCCTGTGACCTGCTGTGATGAAGCAGAAGAATTTTAAGGAGGAGACACACCCATCAATCTCTTCTAGGGAGATGCAACCTATAAAGAACAGAGAGATTTATTCACCTCAAAGAAGCACAGTCTCCTGGATAGGAATGATGGCAGAAAGAGGGGTTTCAGCCTTTTCCGTCCCTGCTTCAAAGTCTGGCATGGAGGTGAGGAAACTTGTTGAAGCAACTTTGCAGCTCACACGCAGCCTTGGAACTTTTGCTACTAATCTTAGGCTCTTGACCCTTGGCCTTTGCTGTCGGACTAGATGTATTCTTCGAGCTTCTCTGCCTTGTGGGAGCACCCTGACTAGACTCTGCTCTTTCCTAGCTACCGTTCTCTCTATCGTTAGACTGCTCTGATAAAAGGTGACTTCTTTACTTACATGTAAGCTCCTTTGTTGACTGGTTTTGGGTGGAAGCCAGGACCACCTGGTCCCATCAGAAAATGCATTTATTTGTATTTATTGAAAGCATGTCTGCACCACCCTTCATCGGATGAGATTTTAGGGCAGGGGGCAACCCATATAGCTTAACCCATAGCTTACAAAGGTAAAGGGACCCCTGACTGTTAGGTCCAGTCGTGGCCGACTCTGGGTTTGCAGCGTTCATCTCGCTTTACTGGCTGAGGAAGCCGGCATACAGCTTCAGCACACGGAAATGCCGTTTACCTTCCTGCCAGAGCAGTACCTATTTATCTACTTGCACTTTGACGTGCTTTTGAACTGCTAGGTTCACTGAGCCTCTTTGGTTTGCTGATCAAATGGTCGGCGGTTCAGATCCCCACGATGGGGTGAGCTCCTGTTGCTCTGTCCCAGCTGCTGCCAACCTAGCAGTTCGAAAGCACACCAGTGCAAGTAGATAAATAGGTACCGCTGCGACAGGAAGGTAAATGGCATTTCTGTGAGCTCTGGTTTCCATCTTGGTGTTCCGTTGCATCAGAAGCGGTTTAGTCATGCTGGCCACATGACCCGGAAAGCTGTCTGTGGACAAACGCTGGCTCCCTTGGAATTCAAAGACAAGGAGCAGCATTTGAACTGGGCTTGGAAGTGACAAGGCAGCCACTGCAGTTCTTTTAAGCCTGGACCAATATGAACAAACCTGGCATGAATTAAAACTTCCAAGTCGTCTTCAACGGCAGCCCCACGTACAACACCTTACAGTAATCCAGCTGGGACTCTACTACAGCATTGATCACTGCGACCAGAACATAGGCTCCCGAAAATATGAGGGGCCTGTCTTGCTTCTTCTTTTTTCGACAAATAATACTATACTTTTGGATTCTCCTAGGACCATGATTAGTTACTGTTCCATATCTGAAAGGGTTGGGTTTTTATTTTTTTAAATGTGGTACTCTGGTTGAGTGGATTATTACAAAGAAAGCCACGCAATCCAATTATTTGCTGAGCCTCGGGCAGAGGAGGAAACTGCTGATAAATATAGACAGCCCATATGGGCATAGGAAATGATCTGCTTTCAACAAGAGTGACCACATGTTCTCAGTCAGCACTGAGTCAGAAAAGTTAACCCCGGTGTATGAATTGCATTCTTTCGGGATATGTCACCCTGCCCGGAAAGTCTAATCAAGGAGAAAGGAGAAGCAGGAAGCTCATTTCTTGATAGAATTAAATCAGAGGACAACCTCAGAGCAGAGAAATACGGAGGGGTGGGTGGGAATTAGACACTCTTCTCTCTTCCTTTGTTTTGACTCTTTTGCTATCTTAGATCAGTGCTGCCTATCCTGAGCTGTTGCACTTTCTAAATTTAAAACGGGATGTAACCTAATAGCAAGTTCTGCGTTTTAGCAACATCCCTTGAGAGAAAGTGGGGGAGGGGAGGAATATTTTATTATTTTGACTACCGCGTTCTATTGTTCGGTAGAACATGAGCTTATAATGGCACGTTTCGAAGAAACACTATTAAGTAATCGGATGTAAAACACGAGTGCAATTATAAAATATTAAGCACTTGGCTAATGCAATTCTTTGAATACAATATGCTGGTATCATAAAACATTTGGTAGTTGGGGAAGTAAAATACAAGCTATGGCTTCATTAACCTGTTTTCCCCATTTCTTCAAAAATGGTATAGAGTGACAAAAGAGGATTGTAATACTTTTATTGGGACAAACTGCAAATCACAGAGCAGGGAGCTCGATTTTGAAATTCACAGAACTCTGCCTTTTGTATGGTGGGGTGGGGTTGGAGAGAGGAAAATATTTTGCTTGCACAACCAGCTCTGCAGTGTGCTACTGTCTTAATATAATGATTATTGCCTAAAGGGCAATAATCAGGAAGTTTGTTTCTAGACTAACATCACAATCTTGTTCAGATGAGAGTCCTCTTAAATTCAATATGTCATCTTGTTAGTATTTCGGCACACAGTGAGACATTAAGAAAAGGGCATCTTAAGAGCAGGGACATGAAAAAACTTCACAATATTTACCTTTGTGTCCATGCCACTGATGGCAAAAGACGTTTTCCACTAATAAATTGCATTCATGCACTAAATAATCTCCTGTTCACACATACCACTTAACATTACATCATTTGATTCCTTGGCACACTGAGTCCATTGAAAAGTGTTGCACTGGAGGTGAAACAAGACTTCTCTCCGTGGGATTTGTCTGATTCACTCAGGCTCATTAACACACCCAACTTGTCACCACTTGATGCTGCAACTATCAAGTGATGGCTGGACACACAGTCAGTGCAAAATGGAAGCTCCTGCTTTGTAGTGAGCCTAAGAAATGGCCCATCAAGGCCAGTACCATATAATCAATGGAGCTTTCCAATATGATTTATAGATGCGAGAAATGCCAACAATGATGTAAGCATAGATCTGTGGAAACATGGAGAGGATTCCATGAGTGAAGGGAGCATCTGGCATCACTTATCAATGTTGTTCAAGTGAGACAAAAAGTGAAAGAGTGCCAATTTGAATTCATTGGTACCTTCCAGTCAATGCAGCTTTCATTGTGATTTATGGATACGGGAAATACAAAAACAGACATTGGCAGAGATGTGTGAAAACATCCTTAAGTTGCATCCCTATGCACACTTACATGAGGATAAGTTTCGCTGAGCTGAACAGAACTAAGGTCACACCCCCACCATGCATTTAAATCACTTATACCACTTTTGCAGTCATGGCTTCCCCTAAAGGATTCTGGGAACTGTAGTTTGCTTAGGGTGCTGAGAGTTTTTAGGAGACATGCCACAGTGCTACAGGTCCAAGATCCCTTAACAAACTACAGCTCCCTGGATTATTTGAATGGGCGAAACGTGAATTCTAAAGTGACATAAGAGTGTTCTAAATGTGTACTGTGGCTGTGACCTTACTTCTGAGTAGAAAAGCCTAGGAGTGTTAAAGATGCTTGTGTAGCAGCATCAGTGGTGATGGGGACTATACCTCAGCTGTAGAGCTTTGCATCCAGAAGATCTCACCTTCAATCCCTAGCATCTCCAGCTTGCTCTGAGAGAGACCCCCATCTGAAACCCTAGAGTAGATAGATCCATGGTCTGAGACAGAAGATGGCACCTTCCTATGTTTTGAACCACACAGTACCCTGGCAGTGCCCAGACAGATTGTCAAACGGAAGCCCTTGCCAGAGAGCTTTGTCTGAGATACTGGGAACTGAATCTGGGTTTTTATAAATGCAAAGCATGTGCTACAACCCTTTCCTATGCATCAGCCTGCATTACTGCAGAAATGGAGACGGGTTGCACATGGAATGCATGCTGATTGCTCTCTGCATTGCACTGTGGTGCTGGCAGATAACTCATTGGCCAGGCTGGTGTTAGGAGCAAGTTGACCCGGACCAGGCAGTTTCTCCTTTCGCACCCCATTTCGGCCTCTCCTTGCTTACTGTTGTGCAGACACAGTCAAAACAGTTCAAATGTCACAAAATAATTGTTTTGGAATATCCGCCCCCAGCCACACACACACACACACACACACACACACACACCTGCGACTGAAAGGAACATCTTTTCCTATGGAATGCTTTGCTTGTCAATGTTTTTGATGGGAGACAGCGAGAGAATACCAATTTGGAATCAAAGGCACTTTCCAGTCAAGGTAGCTTCCCAATGTGATTTATAGATATGGGAAATCATTTTTTAAAATGACATAAGCACAGATATGTGGAAACAGGCTGCAATCCCATGCATACATACTCAGGAGCTTCATTGATCTGAATTATGACTTGCCTCTGAGTAGGATCACACTCAGGAAGCCTGCACGGAAAGGACTGTGAAATTGTTCAAACCACACAGGCAGAGCAGCCTAATAGTAATATTAGCAAGATTTGGAGAAAACCTTATAAATGGCACTTATACAGAAGAAAAAAGATGCATTGTAATGTAAATTTCAAAGTGAGGTTTTTATGGTATATTAATGCGATGTAACCCTCCCCCCTACTTTGGTTACATTTAATTTAAAATTAGTCATGTGGATGACACCCTATTATAAGTAACAGCATTAACAGCATATGGGGTTGAGAACAATTCTTTAAAGATTAGGTTATAAACCTGCCAAATAAATAATTACAAAGCTGTCTTATGCTCACCAGCCTTCTCCCACCTGGCACCTTCCAAATGCTACACAGACTGATTATTATGGGCTTGTGGTAACATGTAGGTGGGCTTTTTCACAGTTGGCACTAGTGTTGTGGAATGCTCTCTCTGCTAAATACGAGAGGCCCCATCAGTATTGGCATTCCACGGGCTCCTGAATTCACACCTGTTTAAGGCAAGCATTCTCCTGAATTAATTGTCTTAACCATTTATTTAAAATGTTCATTGTGATGCTTTTTAATTGTTTGCTTCATTTTAAATTTTATTTAAGGACTTTGTAACACCTCAGTTGATGCACTATTGTGTATTTCAATTATGTGTGGATTTTTATAGTTCTAAACCACTTAGAAGCCATTTTGGCATGTAAGTAGTATATAAATTTATTATTAATAGTAATAATCATTTCACTAGAAAGAGAGAAGATAAGTCATATAAGCACTGAGGGGGGAGAATGAGATCTGGGTTTCTGCAGGGGCAAGGTATCCATGACCCTCCTTGAGCTACAGCAAGCATGTCCAATGGTCAAGAATGATGGAAGTTGCAGTCTAGCAACTGGAGAGCCATAGGTTCCTTACCTCCTGGGTTACTGGGTGTGTTGTGCGAGGAATCAGAAGACTACTTTGCCATGGATTTTAGATTTATCTTCCAATAGGTTCCACATCTCAATAGAGTCATTGGCAAATGATGGGTGCTAAGGCAAAAGACACATAATCAAACACAAAGTGAACTGCTTATTCAGTTTTCAACCTGAATATTCAGTATTCAATGGTTACTTCAAGGTTTGACTGTGTCTTGCCTTTATTGATCATCCAGATTGAGAAGTGTTTATACATCTTCCTGTTAATAATTCATCCATCCTACACTTTCACAGCACATTTCCCTATCACTTTCCTAACTGCAAACAGTCCATTTCCTTTAGAAGTGGATTTGCTGCTCCAGGGCAACGGAGTGCTTTAATCCACTTTAATTGTTCAAACCTAAATTTCCAGTAGCTGTTGGAATTCCTCCCACAGAATACTGATAGGCTGGAGTCACCCTTCCTTGCCGGTAAATGAAGAGCAAAAGGGAAATCTGTTGATATGTGTGCGTCATAAAAATTGTTTCAGGTGTGTGCTGGGTTCCCCCACAGCAGGTTTCTCAGACAACTCTTTCTCACAGCCTAAGCTGAATCATTTCTCTTGTTGAAGTGAGTCTGCTCTCAGGTACACAGAACCTAATCCGCACACAATCAGACAGGAATGAAGCATTGTGAGTCACCAAACCCACTAATCAGACCTTGTCTACAGTCTAGCCAATAATCAACAACACCCATGCAGGCAACAAAAGACACTGTGATGAACTAAGACACCTGGCCTTTCCTCTCAGTCCCACTTGGCGCTCTGTACTTTTCTTTAAACTTTTCTGTGATTTCACAGCTGGGAGCCAGCAACAATACAGTCTGCAGTTTTCAAATGGTCAGGCCGATCCAGCATAAGGCATTTAGGACAATGACCATTGGCTATCAGCAGAAATTGGACAACCAAGCGCCTTATCTTACTTCTAAAATGGCAGGCAGAATTCCAGACCCATTCACTGAAATAAGGCACACTTATTTCAGAAAGAGAAAGCCAAAGAAAAACAGACAACAGGGCCTTGTCCAGGTGAGTGCCTGTTGGTAGCTTAGAGGTGAAGAGAATAGAGATTCTTTACCTGCAGTGTGATCCCATTTTTGCTATTTGTCTTAGCCATGAATGTACTAGCAAATCCAATGCTGGTCTAAATCCTCTGCTCATACTTCAGTAGGTTGTGTATTGTTAATAGTAGTAGTAGCAGCAGTAGTAGTAATAGTAGTAAAGTAATAGTAGTAGTAGGAACGTGGGTGGCGCTGTGGGTTAAACCACAGAGCCTAGGACTTGCGGATCGGAAGGTCGGCGGTTCGAATCCCCGTGACGGGGTGAGCTCCCATTGTTTGGTCCCTGCTCCTGCAAACCTAGCATTTCGAAAGCACCTCAAAGTGCAAGTAAATAAATAGGTACCGCTCCGGCAGTAAGGTAAACGGTGTTTCCGTGCGCTGCTCTGGTTCACCAGAAGCGGCTTAGTCATGCTGGCCACATGACCCGGAAGCTGTACGCCGGCTCTCTCAGCCAGTAAAGCGAGATGAGCGCCGCAACCCCAGAGTCGGTCACGACCGGACCTAATGGTCAGGGGTCCCTGTACCTTTACCTTTAATAGTAGTAGTAGTAGTAATAAACATTTTCAATGAACACATCCATATTGACACTGCTTCTAATTGGACCGCTTTATACGACTCCTTTCTACCCAGTTTAACAAACCCTTGCTGAAAACCTCCATTCCTGGCAGGAGTTAGTTTCACAAAATCTATATACCCCAGTCATGTCTCTAACTCAATAATTCCACCACAACCAAAAATTTTGGGGCAGGCGTCATCATTAACTTTTTGTGGAATTTGTATTTTATAATATCACTCGGGAAGAAATAATGCTCGAGGTGTATTTACTAACTTGAGAATTTAACATGTTGACGAAAAGAAATTGTGACAGGGTGAACTTTGAAAGCTGGCTGTTCCTGCTGTTAAGCCCTGATAATTCGCCATCTTGCAAGTGCTGAGCCAGCACTATTAGGAGGAACTCCTCAGATGCAGAACAGTCGGATCCACAGGCAGGCTGCCTCCATATTTCCTTCACAGGTTTGACTGCGTTCAGCACCTTGGGCTTGGAAGCCTTTGAAGGCCAAAGATGCATATTTATGAAGCGACAGATTCAAAAGAAATCGCCTGTCCTTGGGAATTGCTTTGATGGCCGGCTAATAGCAAGGTCTGTTGCAATGCTGAGGAGTCTGCCTGCCCCCCACCCCCATGAATTTCAAGGAGATGTAACGCTCTTAAGCTGGAAAAAGAGTATGACCTGATTGAACCATCAAGTGTCTCTCCTTCAAAACAAATACCTCAACAATAAATGGAACCTGCGGCTCTGCAGATTTATGCTTGGTCTCTAGAACATTTCTCTGACACCCTGCTTCTGTACTGTGTGGGGCAGAAAGAGGCCACTTCCACACCATACATTTAAAGTACCATGACATCACTTTAAACAATCATGTTGTTGTTGTTGTTTAGTCGTCTTAGTCGTGTTCGACTCTCCGTGACCCCATGAACCAGAGCGTGCCTTGGAAACTCTCCATTTCTTCTCAAAGCTTCTCTTTTTTTATGTCCATGGAGTTTCCTTGGCAAAATACTGGAGTGGGTTGCCAGTTCCTTCTCCAGGTGGATCACATTTAGTCTAAACTCTCGGCTATGACCTGTCCCTCTTGGGTGGCCCTGCATGGCATAGCTCATAGCTTCCTGGAGTTATTCAAGCCCCTTCGCCATGACAAGGCAGTGATCCATGAAGGGGTTAAACAATCCCAAAAAATTCTGGGAGCTTGTTAATAGTTGTTAGAAGACCCACAGAGCTACAATTTCCAGAGACACTGAACAATCAAGCTCTCTGTGAGGGAAGCAGGGGCCTTCTGAGAACTCACAGCACCCTTACAAAACACAGCTCCCAGAATTCTTTGAGGGAAGCCACGGCTGTTTAAAATGGCATCATAGTGCTTTAAATATGTGGTGTGACTGTGACCCCAGTCCTTGGAAGCTCACAAAGGGCCTCGTAGTGATAGCAGCACCCTCTTATTCCACAGTCACCACCCTCAACACGAGGCATATTGTCTCTGACTAGGGATCTTTCATTTTGGGGTTTCAGTAACAAGTCTCTCAGCTCCATTAATCTCCCTAATCCTGTTACAAAAACCCTGTGTGCCTGTGCCTGCCATCCTCACATCTTGTGGCCAGGAATCTCATGAGCTGATTAGTCCATTGCATGCATCATCTGTGCTTCCTTTCAATCCGCTGTCAATCAGCGGGTTCGACTGTTTTCTGTTGAATCACCTTCTTCACAGGAAGCACAGCTTCATAAAACTCTCTCATGCCCTGTGTTAGTCACCTTTTCCAACAATAAAAACATGGGAAAGCCTCAACCTCCGCTGTGTTGGCCGCATGGTGAAACCAGGATGAGCTGTCACTTTTTCTTTGACGGGTTTACCAATTCTACAAACCCTCTGAGATGAAGAGATTGTGATTCAGTACCCTCATGATCCAACCCATGTTTTGAAAGTTTCCAAAGACATAAAGAGCTGAGATTCTTTACATGTTAGAACAGCTGAAATATTGCAAATCTTGTCAGTTCCATATAAAAATTGTCAACGTGACCTTAAGTGTGTAATCATAACATTGGCCTCCAGTTCCCTTTTGTAGCTTGATTTTGTGGCATGTGGTGTGTTTCTTTTAAAAAATAAAATAAAAATGGGTACCTCCCCAGAACACAGCTGCCTCTTATCCCCTGAATTCACATTTTATGAAACTAATTTCTTGTTGGCCCAGCATCTCACGGATAACACATGGGTGTTTTAGTAAAATTTGTATCAGCCCAATGGAGCAATGATACTAAATATGTAAATTAATAAGGGGGTGGATTTGGACATGCTCTTACATGAAGGACCACCTTATCCCATATCACTTTGTGGGATCTGCTCTGTATCCCTCTTCTATCTGGGGGAGGAATTAAGACAGGAGTGGGAATTTGGGTCTGCTCAGTGAGCTGAGACCCTTATTTCCTCTACCTCTGTGAGGGGGAAGTTTCACAAATCCCATGATGTCAGGTGATCCATTTTCACACACATGTTTGAATTTAAACCATGGTAGTTGAGGCACCCTATGTGATACTTTGAAGCCCTTGTAGTTCGCTGATCATTCGGACTTCCATACATGACTCTATGCTTCTCCTTCTCCTTCACCTCAGGCAGCAAAATGTCTTGGATTGGCCCTGGTCAACCACCAATGTACCATGCAGCATGACTTGAGATGCCACTAGACTGTTCCAAAATGACCAACTTAACCTGTCAGTATGCCTCCTCCCATGAAAAATACAGATGGTATCTCCGTCTACTATCTATCAGTTTAAATTTCTATCTTCCTTTTCCCTCACCACTGTGATTTCTGCAGCTGGCTGGGTCGACCCTGTAGCCCTGCAGCAACTAACTACAGCAGAGGAACAATATCAGTCCACTGGGAACTGATTTTGCTATGCAACAGCAAATACGCTGTGAGTTGCATTTCCACATGGAAAGCTAGCAAGTAAATAATAAATAATGCTGGTCTCGTACTCTTATCTCCCCCCACAGCTAACCTTTTCCATATGTTATGGGGATTTCACAAAGAATAGATGAGTGCTGTCACAGTCTTGACCCAGATACCGTCCACAGCTTTTTGATGTGGCGCACATGTCATGTGGTTATTTTAGCACTGGGCATGTGATTTCATCAAAGTCATTGCATTCTCCATATGATGAGCAAAGTCAGTTGACTGACAAGGTGGTGAATTATGATTTGGAGACTTAAAACAAAATAAGACAAGGGCAACAGTTTTACAATGTAATTTTATATAATTAAAACAACAAGTTGGCAATTGACATAAGGGGTAAAAAAATTATGGAAAAGCACAAAGGTGGCAACACATTATCAATTAAATACCAGGCACATTCCAATCACAAATGTATATGAATATGAATATAATTACAATGTGCTCTAATGGAACCTCTGATTATTTAGAAGAACAAAGGACAATTAATTCATCTATCATTGTTCTAGTCCACCAGTAGTTTCCCTTCTGCAATACTATGTATATGTTCTGTTTGTTAATGGTTGGGGAGTAATTTGAATCAGAAGCCCCACTGATACTCAGCTTCCTCTACTGAAAAATAAAGCTGTAATCTCAATGCTGATGGCATTTGGGAGCAATATCTAACAAGTTCAGGATCTCAGTCTGTTTAGCAATTATATCTTCTTTTGCCAAAAAACTTACACACACACACACTTGAGAAACATAGACTTTAAAGCAATCAAATGACCGGGTCAGCATAGTGAATCAGTTCATACCAACCTCTCTCCACATAAAAAAGGAACAAGAGTATTTGTGTGAATTAACCCTCCCATTAGGAACTTACATATTTTTTGTGCTTGTGTGCGTGTGATTTCTTACCAGCCCTTTACTATACATATTTCCAAGGTAGGTTACAACATTGTTGTTTAGTCGTTTAGTCGTGTCCGACTCTTCGTGACCCCATGGACCAGAGCACGCCAGGCACTTCTGTCCTCCACTGCCTCCCGCAGTTTGATCAAACTCATGCTGGTAGCTTCGAGAACACCATCCAACCATCTTATCCTCTGTCGTCCCCTTCTCCTTGTGCCCTCCATCTTTCCTAACATCAGGGTCTTTTCCAGGGAGTCTTCTCTTCTCATGAGGTGGCCAAAGTATTGGATACGTTTGATCTTCTTGCAGTCCATGGGACTCTCAAGAGTCTCCTCCAGCACCATAATTCAAAAGCATCAATTATTCGGCGATCAGCCTTCTTTATGGTCCAGCTCTCACTTCCATACATCACTACTGGGAAAACCATAGCTTTTACTATACAGACCTTTGTTGGCAAGGTGATGTCTCTACTTTTTAAGATGCTGTCTAGGTTTGTCATTGCTTTTCTCCCAAGAAGCAGGCGTCTTTTAATTTCGTGACTGCTGTCACCATCTGCAGTGATCATGGAGCCCAAGAAAGTAAAATCTCTTACTGCCTCCATTTCTTCCCCTTCTATTTGCCAGGAGGTGATGGGACCAGTGGCCATGATCTTCGTTTTTTTGATGTTGAGCTTCAGACCATATTTTGCGCTCTCCTTTTTCACCCTCATTAAGAGGTTCTTTAATTCCTCCTCACTTTCTGCCATCAAGGTTGTGTCATCTGCATATCTGAGGTTGTTGATATTTTCTTCCGGCGATCTTAATTCTGGCTTGGGATTCATCCAGCCCAGCCTTTCGCATGATGAATTCTGCATATAAGTTATATAAGCAGGGAGACAATATACAGCCTTGTCGTACTCCTTTCCCAATTTTGAACCAATCAGTTTTTCCATATCCAGTTCTAACTGTAGCTTCTTGTCCCACATAGAGATTTCTCAGGAGACAGATGAGGTGATCAGGCACTCCCATTTCACTCCCATTTGTCTTTGTCCATGGAGTTTTCTTGTCAGGGATACTGGAGTGGCTTGCCGGTTCCTCCTCCAGGTGGATCACGTTTGGTCAAAACTCTCCACTATGACCTGTTCATCTTGAGTCCCCTGCTCGGCATAGTTCATAGCTTCTCTGAGTTATTCAAGCCCCTTTGCCATGGCAAGGCAGTGAGCCATGAAGGGGAGGTTACAACATTACAATAGACAATTGTAAAAAAACACATTTAAAGCCATTGCAATGATAAAACAAGTAAAGGGATTGCAAATGGATCGGAACAGTAAAAATTTAATATGAGAAATGGATCCCACAAATCAATATACCTGACCTGTCAAATGACAAGTTAAAGAGGTGTGTCTTCAGCGTATAGTGAAAGTTGTACTATGAACATGCTAGACACACATCTGCAGGGAGAGAGTTTCACAATTTAAAGGCTACCATGGAGAAAGCTTTCTTCCAGGCCGACATTCCTCATACCTTGGAAGGTGGCAGAAAACCAAGGCAGCCACCTTTACATATCTTAACACCTGATAAGGTCAACAGGGATGGAGACAGTCTTTCAGATACCTTGGACCAAAGTTGCTTAGGGCTTTGAACACAAATGTGAGTGCCTTGAATTGATTCCACAAACAATCTGCCTGCCAGAACAGCTGCTTCATGCAAGTTCTAAATGACACTTCAGACATTAATCTGCTCACTATATTTTGCACCAGTTGACGTTTCCAAATTGTCTCAAGGGTAGCCCCATGTAGAGTACATTACAACAGTCCAGCCTGGAGGTTACCAGAGCATGGAGAGCAGTGGGCAAGTCAGCTCTGTCCATGAGATGGAACAACCCAGCTTACAGTTTTTCAAGGAGTGGTAGTCAACTGCTCAGGTTACAAATCTACCTCATGCTTTGCTTCCAGCGTGTACACTTCTTAAACCCTGCATTTGAGGACACTTTCTAGGAGAAAAGTCTTGCATTCATCTCTGAAGGAGTAGTGTGAGAAAAAAAGGAGCTGTGTTTGAATCATCCAGTCTTCACATCATGGTTGGTTTGATTCATGAATACTTCCTTGCTGCACCCAGGCTGGGTGAATTCATTCACTACAGATGGGTTTGGTGGCTTTCCCTCCTTCACTGGCATCAAAGTCACCCACTTTGCTTTTGAAACTCCCATTCCCAGAACATTTGGACATGCATTGTGGATGGCATCAACAGTCCCATGTCCATCACTGGTATTGTTCATGCCCTAGGGAGGAACTCAGATGCCATCAGTGATGAACAGCTTTGTAAGAGGAAGAGAATGTCATGGGCGTGTCTGCAGGAAGACAATGGACAGTTTGTAGCCTAGTGCAGCATGCTAGGCACTGTACTGTGTAGGGTATGTAGGTATGTATGTATGTATAGTTCTGCTCCTTCTAATAGCAAACTCAGGTGTACAGTGCCAACAGCAATGGAGACAAAATAGGGCCACAGAGAAATTTGAAGGAGATATCAAAATACTTGGAGGTACACAGAAATAAATAGCTTGGAGCTTTGCCAACCCCCCACCCCACCCCCCACAGAATAAAAATAACCCAGGAAGGATTGAGCATGCTCAGTAGCTATGGAATGTTGAGCATCAAGTGGAAAAGAAAATAATAAAATCCAGTGGTAGGAAGTGGAATGTTCCCTTTGAGTTCATTGCAGCGCATAGCAGGGGAAGCTAAAGTGGTGACCTCCATATGCTGTTGAATATATGTTGTTGAATAACACCAGTGGAGGGTAGTCCATTGGAGTGCCCTGGCTACCTCAGTCTGCCCACAGCCAGCCCCACCATCAGTCTAGGATTAGGGTTAGTTTCCTCTTCCTTAGTCTCAGTGTTGCAGAACTCCAAAAGCCCTAAACAGCCTCAGCCCAGTATCCCTGAAGGAGCGTCTCCACCCCCATCGTTCTACCCAGACACTGAGATCCAGCGCCGAGGGCCTTCTGGCAGTTCCCTCACTGTGAGAAGTAAGGTTACAGGGAACCAGGCAGAGGGCCCTCTCAGTAATGACGTCTGCCTTGTGGAATGCCCTCCCATCAGATGTCAAGGAAATAAACAACTATCTGACTTTTAGAAGACATCTGAAGGCAGCCCTGTTTAGGGAAGCTTTTGATATTTGATGACTTATTGTATTTTAATATTTTGCTGGAAGCCACCCAGAGTGGCTGGGGAAACCCAGCCAGATGGGTGGGGTATAAATAAATTATTATTATTATTATTATTATTATTATTATTATTATTATTATTATTGGAGGAGGATGGGGGGGGGACTAATTATAGCTGGCTTGGTCTATCATTGGTTCTGACTTCACCTACTGCTTGATGTCTGCTGTGGCTGCTTCAGTCGGTCGCCTTGATTCAAAATGGCACCCAGTTGTTTCCTAGCACAGGCCAAAACCTGCTACTTGAGCTGTAACAGATATCCTAACGGATCTCAGGAACCATCATGCCAAATGTTGTGATGATCTCTTAAGAGGTATCCAAATCTTAGAATCACAGAATCGTGCATAGAGAAGAGGCAGACAGACAGATAGACAGACAATTCCCCAAAATATAGGTATAGAATGAGAAGATAGAATTGATTGATGGCTGGTTTTTAAATCTCCCTAGGAGTTTTTCTGGCTGAAGAGCAGGGTACAAAAGTTTTGAATGATGGATCTGAACAGGCTCTTGTACCTGCTGAACAGGTACAAGAATTGGATCTCTATATAAGAGTCTGCGCAGGTAATCTCAGCTCAACAGGGATCCTGATGGCATATTAGGCACAATAACAAATCCAGCCTTGCTCATGCCAACCCGAAACACACAGTCTTTCAGCAGCAAAATTTACCAGCAACTGCAATGGCCATTCACAATCTCATCCTCAGGCCAAACGAGCAGGATGATCCCTTAATTATTTCCCAAACTGGGCAGGCTAAAATCGCATTTGTGACATGATCCTTTTGGCACAGAATAGCTCTAATAATCCTTAATTTTCCAGTTCATCTTCCTGTCATACTTACTTACTGCTAAGGATTAGGAGATTAAGAGGAAAGAGAAAATGCTAGGTGGAAGTGAAGAGAAAGAGAAAGAAGACAGGAGAGAGAGGAAAAGGTCAATTTGTAGCAATGTTTCTACATGCTCTCGGCTGTGAAATAGATAATGGAGCTTTCAAAGCTTAAGTGGGAAATTGTTCCAAGCTGTGCCCTTGGAGATGGCTGGGCTTGTGCGAGTTTCCGTGCTCTTGGGCAGCCTGATTCCTACTGGATGTTCACTCAAAGGTGCCAACTCCACATTTCGGGAGGGTGGGAGAGGTGGGGTGGAGAACTGGGCAAAACACCTTTAGTGGGCCTATTCACTTGCCAAATGGGACATTACTAAGCAAATTCCATCAACGGTGTCTCCGAAAAATTTTACACATCACTTGGCAAGACAGGCGAACTAATATCAGTGTACTGGAAGAAGCAAAGATCACCAGTGTTGAAGCAATGATTCTTCAACATCAACTTCATTGGACTGGACATGTTGTGCGGATGCCTGATGATCGTCTTCCAAAGCAACTACTCTATTCCAAACTTTAAAATGGAAAGCGTAATGCTGGTGGTCAACAAAAGAGGTTTAAAGACTGTCTCAAGGCAAATCTAAAATAAAATGTAGTATAAACACTGACAACTGGGAAACACCGGCCTGTGAGCGCTCCAGTTGGAGAACAGCCTTTACCAAAGGTGCCATGGGCTTTGAAGATGCTCAAACTCAGGACGCAAGGGAGAAACGTGCTAAGAGGAAGGCACACTTGGCAAATCCACACCATGATCAACTCCCACCCGGAAACCAATGTCCCCACTGTAGACGGACATGTGGATCCAGAATTGGCCTCCACAGTCACTTACGGACTCATTGTTAAAACTGTGTTTATGGAAGACAATTTTACTCGACTATGAGTGATCACCAAAGAAGAAGAAGAAGGTGGGTTTTTATGTGTCTGGGGAATTGGTTCAAGTTCCGAAGCCAGCATCACAAAGCAAAGCATCCATGTACTTGCAGGCTTACCGGGCAATCCTAGGCATGTTTACTCAGAAGTAAGTTCTGTTGTGTTCAATGGGCCTTTCTCCCAACAAAACAGAGGCGTCACATTGGACCTAAGATTGGGGAGGCCCAGAGGCATGTCACATGCATGATGTTATGCGCACAACATGTGTTGTGTGCACATCGTCAGGACTCCTCCCGAGCATCGTTGCCCAGTGCCGTACAGCTTCAACAGCTGTAGCTCCTCCTCTCTAGCGCTCAGGAGAAGCCTGGCTTTGATGCTGCGCTGTGCTCAGTTTGGTGGTTCAGCCTCTTCCACCCCCTCAGTATTGGGGGGGGGGGAGCTGAGCCCGCTGCTATGGAATATTGAAGGGGCTTACAACACCTTCCCCCTCTAGAGTTGGTGCTCCTGCAGGATAATGTGCATCAGATGGCAGCCTTAAGTTATGACATCAGAAAAGCAAGTTTTCTCTTTGAATAGCATTTGATGACCAAGATTAAGTTTGGCGACATGTGTAGGTGTGCTAAATGCTACCTTGTTAGATTTAATAAACATGTTTTGAGCACCCAGAGCCTGCAGGATTGAGTAGGATATCAACAGAAAGGCAGAAATATGGGTCAAAGAGGAATAGCTCAGTGATAAAGCTTCCAGTTTGCATGCAGAAGTTTCTATGTTTAATATGCAGTGTTTTCAAGTAGGGAAGGGAATCTCCCCTGTCTGAAACTCTGGGGAGCTTCCCATGTTGCCATGAACAAGTCGTCCACTCATCACTGTTCACCCCGGTGATCCTTGAACCAATGCTGCTCCTCTGTGCATTCAGAATTGCCTCAAGCAACACAATATGATGGAGTAACTCCTAGCTTGAGAAATGGGGGAAGAACAGATTTGGGCAGACAGGAGAACATTTTGCAAATCTTCAGTACATAATGTCCCTCTAAAAATCTGCAGGATGCAGACAAAATGCAGAAGTGTCTTCACAGTGATGACATCTGTCCGTCAGAGGAGCAAAAGGAGCGTGTGGAGTTGGTTGCTGTAATCATAGAATGTAGCAAATTCTTCTTCCGGCCCCAAGTGAATAGATTGTTGGGAGATGAGAGAGAACGTTCTGCTCTTCACATGCCCATGGCAGCAAAGGGAAGATGAAGAATCAAAGGAGGGGGTGTTTTTGGTCATCTACTCCAACCTCCAGCTGATGAAGGAAAACCAGAGCAAAGGAACCTCCAACTGATCACTGTCCATCCTCTGCTTGAAGACCCCCAATGAGGGAGAAACCACCACCATTCTAGATAATTGGCTCTACTGTCAAACTGCTCTTACAGTCTAGAGGTCCCTCACCCAAATGTTCAACCAAGATTTACCCTCATGTAGATTTAACCCAGCGGGACGCGGGTGGCGCTGTGGGTAAAACCTCAGTGCCTAGGGCTTGCTGATCGCATGGTCGGCGGTTCGAATCTCCGCGGCCAGGTGAGCTCCTGTCTTTCATTCCCAGCTCCTGCCCACCTAGCAGTTCGAAAGCACCACTAGGTGCAAGTAGATAAATAGGTACCGCTTTATAGCAGGAAGGTAAATGGCGTTTCCGTGTGCTGCGCTGGTGCCGGCTCACCAGAGCAGCTTCATCACGCTGGCCACGTACCCGGAAGTGTCTCCGGACAGCACTGGCCCCCTGCCTCTTAAGTGAGATGGGCGCACAACCCTAGAGTCAGACACGACTGGCCCATACGGGCAGGGGTACCTTTACCTTTTAGATTTAACCCAGTTAGGTCATATCCACACCACAAATTTTAAGCACATGGCTCCTCCCAAGGAATCCTAGTAGTTTGTAAAGGGTGCTGGGAATTGTACACAGGAAAACAAGAAGCTCCTTATCTGGAGTCAGACCATTGGTCCATCTAGTTCGGCATCATCTATAAGACAGGCAAAGGCTCTCCAGGGTTTCAACCGGGGTCTGTCTCATCCATACTTAGAGATGCTGGGGATTGATCCCTGGACCTTTTGCATACAGAGCAGATGCTGTACCAGTGATCTACAGCCATTTCCCTATGAACAAAGGAAGCTGCCTCACACTGAGTCAGACCATTGGTCCACCCAGCCCAATATTGTTTGCAATGACTGGCAGCAGCTCTCCAGTGTTGCAGTCAGGAGTCTCACCCAAACATATCTGGAGATTGAATCTGAGACCTTTTGTATGCAAAACAGATGCACTACCATCCTCTTTGAGGAGTAAATCACAGGTCCCATGATTCTTTGGGGGAAGCCAAATGCTTTAAATGTGCTCTAAGTGTATGAAGTGGGTGCAAACCTAGTCCTTCCCTTGGGAGCAGCTGGTAAAAGAAGTCTCGCTAAAATTATGTAAAAGAAATGGCACCAAATGAACCATCTAAGAGAGGCATTGTCCCATTTTTAAGAGACATTTATACCCTGACTTTCCACCAGTAACTTCCAGAGAGCCAGGGGTTTTTTTTCCAGCCAGAACTCACTGGAACTCAGTTCTGGCACCTATTTTTCTAGAAAAATAGCACTGGGGGGAGCTAGCAAAAAAATTGAAAAATATGCCTAAAACAATCCCTCTGAAATTATGCAAAATGAAACCAGAAAGGTAAGAACCTTAGCATGACACGTCAAAATAATTTGACAGAAAACGGAGGATAGCCAGAAAGAAAAAAAGCCTCATTTGGACAAACCATCACATCTTTTTCTGCCTATTTTAACACTATGTGGGAGGTTATCCCTTTCTCACCCATTAACAAAATGCATCACTTCTCGTCTTCACTCCTATAAATACCGACTTTAACATGAAATGAAAACAATCACCCATCTGCTTGTTATCACGACCGCAATCCCAAAATGGCTACTTCAGCCGCCTTCCTCAGCATACAAGATTATCCATAAATGCCTTTGTAGAGCTGCTATGTGAAGTTGCTTTCCATGTGTCAAATAAGAAAACTACATTTTGAGAGCTCAAACCATTGGCAATCTCTGAACTAAACTCTGGAAAGTATTTTTGTTTTTGTGGGAATGTCCTAGGTGTTCAACAGCACTATGACATTATTCTTATTCTTATTCTTATTCTTATTCTTATTCTTATTCTTCTTATTATTATTATTAAAAGGTAAAGGTAAAGGACCCTTGGATGGTTAAGTCCATTCAAAG